>NW_028318542.1:5132596-5455961 GCF_062004578.1 Staurois parvus | reverse complement strand
TCCAGCTCCCTCCACCTTACACATATAAAACCATGACAACGTTGCCATCAATAAAATAAACCAGAGAACACCTGTACCGGGATCCCGGCTCAAACCACATGCACTCCCACAAGCATTACACACCCGATCAGCAGGTAGAATTAAATGTCAGCGGAAATCTGAAGCCACTCAGTACACTATACTTGGATTCACTTCCATATATCTTTGTTCCTGGGGTCTATTTGATACCACTATCATTATCACTATTTTTGATCCTGCCAATTATATGTATACTGCCCCTTGAATTTCTCCATATGTGGA
Source organism: Staurois parvus (assembly GCF_062004578.1). Classification (NCBI taxonomy): domain Eukaryota; kingdom Metazoa; phylum Chordata; class Amphibia; order Anura; family Ranidae; genus Staurois; species Staurois parvus. The sequence continues at coordinate 5,455,661 of NW_028318542.1, read as the reverse complement.
AAGTATTCGGTGTTCTATTGACATCACGTGATCCTTCGGGCTCCCTGACATTTTATTCTGCCTGCTGATCGGGTGTGTGATGCTTGTGTGAGTGCATGTGGTTTGGTCCGGGATCCCGGTAAGGGTGGTCGATGGTTTCTTTTATTGATGGCAATGTTGTCATAGTTTTATATGTGTAAGGTGGAGGAAGCTGGAGTTTTGTGCTATTTGTTATTACCATGCCAATAAACATTATGTTTTAAGCCACAGTATGTTCTCTTGAGGACTTCTTTTTCAGTGGGGCCTCACCCACTGGGTTATTTTCTTACTGTACTATTTTGGTCCTGAGGACACCACCCTAGGATTTGGGTGAGTCAGCATTCTTATTATATAAGTAGTTGAACTTTTATGTGCTTGGGGATATCATTTTAGTCTGTTGTTATATCAGGTACTGTAAGTTACCTTCAGTGACAATACTCATGCTCTATTGCATCTCAGTAATTAAGGTTGCGCTCTGAACTCAAAGGTACCTTTAGAATTAGACTCTCTGTCTGTTTTTTTTTTATATCTGTTTGTATCTTGGTGAGGAGATTTATCCTCACTTTTGGATCTGGTGATCATTGTCTTAGACACAAAAAAGTGTGTCTTGAAATACGAGGTGAAGGGAAATCTTCCAATGGGTCATCCAGTGATTCAAAATTTTTAAGAAGCCAAAAATGCAGAAGTAGCTAGGAAATGTCTTTTTTTTTTAAAAATAAAACTGTTTAATTAACACACCTTGTATATCGGGGTACTTCAGGAGTATGAGGAATCCATGTTTCAAAGTGGTAGCTACAGTTTCACCACCAGCAAAAAACAGGTTGTTAAGAGTCAGAATTAAATTCTTCATGTTGAATTCTGAGTCAGGATTATCCTTTTCCTGAAAACATAAAGAAATTATATATTCAGAGGTCCTTTATATACTGATGATCTCATATGTTCCTGCTTTTTAACCACTTGCCCTTCAGAAGATTTACCCCCCTTAATGATCAAGCCATTTTTTGCTATTCAGCACTGAGCTTTTTCAACTGGTAATTGCATGTTAATGCAATGCTGTACCAAATTGAAATTCTGCCCTTTATTTCACACAAATAGAGCTTTCTTTTGGTGGTATTTGATCACCTTTGGGTTGTTGTTTTTTTGTTTTTTTTTACTCTATAAACAAAAAAAGACCAAAAATGTTGAAAAACAAAAATGATATTTTCTAATTTCTGTCATAAAAATCCAATAAACTCAAATTTCACCATAAATTTAGGCCAAAATATATTTTGCTACATGTCTTTGGTAAAAAAAAAAATCACAATACATGTACATTAATTGGTTTGTGTTTATAGCGTTTAAAAACTATGGTATATATATATATATATATATATATATATATATATATATATATACACACTAGAATTTACGCAACTTTTACTTTCTGATCACATTTCCTGATTTCCTGAGGTGCTAAAATGCCAGGGCAGTACAATCCCCCCCCCCAAAAAAAATTACCTCTTTTTGGAAAGTAGACACCCCAAGGAATTTTCTGAGAGACATTTTGAGTCCATGGAATGTTTTATTTTTTGCCACACATTTTTGGAAAATGACAACTTTTTTTTTTTTTACTCAAAGTTGTCACTTAATCGATATATTGCTCATCCATACCATGGGTATATGTGGAATAACACCCCAAAACACATTCTGCTACTTTTCCTAAGTATGAGGATACCACATGTGAGAGACTTTGTGGCAGCTCAGCTAGGTACAGGCCCCCAAAATCAAATGACCACCTCCAGGCTTCAGGGCATATTTCCACCTCCAGGCCACAGGGCATATTTCCTCATATCGCTTCTACGCTGCCTATCACAGTTTTGGAAGCCTTAAAATACCAGAATCCCCCCCCCCCCAATGACTCCTTTTTGGAAAGTAGACACTCCAAGGAATTTGATATAACATTTTAAACATTTTTTCTTTTTTTTTATATATTATTTTTCTTTTTTTTTAATACTTTCATCAGAGTAGTGCAATGTTACCATACTTTCTGATTAATTTATTCCTGATTCTGATTTATAGATAAATGGGAACAAGATCTGTTCCCATTAAATCTACACCTCAGGCTAGATCCAAAATACCAGGGGCGTAGCAACAGGGATCTCAGGGGTTGCAATTGCAACCTAGCCCCATGCTGCAGGGGCCTGTACAACCCCCCCTGCAGGGTTGCCAACCAGTGGGCAGGTATAGTTTTACGTTTTAAATAATCTGACCTGCTAGTGCCATGGCACTACCACTGGCCACTGCTGCCCTCTACTGTCAACATTATTGGTTGCTAGGACCTCCTGGTATCCTAGCAACCAATCACATGCATTCACAGGCCCCTGGAAAAGGAGGAGGATATAATGTCCTCCTCTCTGCTCGGCATCCTACTGCCTCGCCTCCCAGTATCCAGCCTGCCAACAACGAAGCTCACTAGGGTAAGGAGGACCCGCTTGGACTGCTAAGGGGAAAGTGATGAAGGGGCACAGCGCTGACAGTGAGTGAGTGTGTGTGTGGGGTACTGTGGCAAGGAGAGAGGGTTTAGTCTGGTGCAGTCATGCCTCATGCTGTGTTGACTCTGGGGAACAGCTCTACAATAATCAAACAGAGACAGGAGGGGAGGGCAGTGTTAACAGGGGGGTGCTTTTCATGTAAGGTAAAAGAACCCTGTGCTGTGAGGAGGCTGACCTGACCCCCTTCTAGAAATACTTGTTATCTGGCTGTCTGATTTAAAGGGGAACTCTACATTCTCTGGGGTAAAAGAGAGCTCTGATGTGAGGGAGTCTCTGAATACCAAAGAGTCCACAAAGATCCCCCGTAAAAAAAGAGAAAACAGGTGGCACAAACACCTAGTGCATTATCCAAGGTTTATTGAAAAATAGAAAAGACGAAAACATACTCACAGACATAGCATGTACTCTAGTAGCTCTGAGGAAAGGGAATTGTCCCCGAAATGCGTCAGTTTCGACCACACTGACAGTTGGAACACCCTGTCCTCTGTTGCAGCCATCTCTATTGTCATACAAAGCTTTACATACATGCTATGTCTGTGAGTATGTTTTCGTCTTTTCTATTTTTCAGTAAACCTTGGATAATGCACTAGGTGTTTGCACCACCTGTTTGCTCTTTTTCCAGTTGTTGATTCCCCCATCTGAGGAGGGCTGCATCCCTGAAGCACTATCCATAGGCCACTCCTGTCCTGGTTCCCTTGGCCTCCTTTTGGAATTTGATTCCTGGAGCGCTGGAGAGTACACACTGTTATCCAGAAAGATCCTCAGCAGAGTTCCCCTTTATAGTGTATATAAAGAAGGACTCTTGGGGATCTCTTCGGACTGTGATGTAAGTGAGGACTTTTGTGCCATTTAAGTGATTTGGTAACCAGCCATGGACCACAATGATATGAAATGGTTCAGAATTTGGAATTTTTTTATTTGAATAACATAATGTACATTTTCCTCCTGCAGCTGCTGAATGCCAGCTGTAGGGAGAGGAGGAGAAGCTTTCTGGAAAATTGAGAGAATCAGTTCTTGTATATGCCGCCCCCGCCGCCCCTCCTGTCCAAGTGTAAAACAGCATGTCACATGGGCCCCCTGGACCATGGGCCAGGGTCACCATTGTGACCCCCTGATGCTACACTGGAGGTTTTGGCGATAAAAACACATCTCTACTATGGGATTTTACTGCCCCCAAACCACAAATGTAAACAAGCCCTTACTGTCCTCCTATAAGACTGCTTTCACACTGATGTTACCTATACCGCAGGTGCTTCGCAGTGGACCGGTGGCTTTCTTGCAAGTTAGCTGAGCTTTGCCATAGACTTCTTTTTTATCTTGTGGGTGTGGTGCATTTTCTGAAAGCACATCAAAACTCCTGCATTCAGGTGTTTTGGTGCGCTTTCAGAAAGTGCACCAAACCTGCAGGACATGATAAAAGTGCGCTTCCCTGGTTTGAGGTGGAGGGCCACATCAGAGGGCTCCGAGGGCGATATGTGTCCCATGGGCCACAGGCTGAGCACCCCTGGACTAAGGCCTGAGCAGCTGATATGTGTCAGTTTTCTGTTGGATTTTATGCCTTATGTTTAAATAAACTGCTATTTGTTGGAGGATCTTTACTGTGGTACCAAGTTACTAATCAAGTGATTACCATAACACATACTATCTGCAAAATAACTGTGCTTAATCCCTTGATAAATAGGGCAGATCACTCGGTATCCTGATTCTCACATCAAACCTTTTTACGCTGTGTGAGTACCTGCTGCATTTTGATGAGGAAGCAATCAATGTAATCTCTGGGCTCATTTGGGTCCAAGGACTCCTGGTTTATCTTCACTCTCTCGGCTACAAAATCATTCAGCTCCTCCAGCAGCGTTGTGATTTTCTGGTGAGGGCCAGGAATGTGGTTCATTATCATTGGAATCATGTCTTGTACCTGCAAATACATATTAGAAGTATGTTTCATTGTTTAGGGGAATGTGACGGCAATTCCATCTTATGCCATGTTGTTTTCTCATAAAGTAGTGTGCATTACACATCAGGGACCATTTGTTGTTGTTATCTGCATCTACAATCTTTCCTTCTCCCTCCCAGCGGTGTGAAATGCTCCAACAATGCTCAATGCTCAAGAGTTGGTTCTGGTCACCTCAGTGGATTGCTTTAAAAAAGTCCTAGATTATTTCTTGGATACACAGAATATAACTGGATATAACATTTTATAGGTAAAGTTGATCCATGGAATAACTGATTGCCTATCGGGAGATCAGGAAGGATTTTTTTTTCCCTGCAGGAGAAAACTGGATCATGCTTTGCTGGTTTTTTTTGCCTTCCTCTGGATCAACTGTGGGTGTAGGGTTATAACTTCTTTTTAACCTCCCTGGCGGTATGATTCTTTCCGATTTTTTGTGCTGAAAGCGATACCATTTTTTTGCATGGAAATATGTAGTTTTTTATTGTAGGCTGTAATTTTTAGGAATAACTCACTGAAATCTATACGAAGAAGAGTCTAGTAAACATCCCGGATATGATAAAATTTGAAACACGAAATCATAAATTATAATTTAATAAATAATCATAAAAAATAATAATATAATAATAATAAATTTAATTCAATAATATAATGAAACCAAAAACACTGAAATTTGAAATACAGAAGCAAATTCGCACATCGCTGAGCAAAGTCGCAAAATTGTTTTCAGTGTCTGATGACGAATTTCTCCACGAATCATTATCACTCAATTCTGCAAGTGGTTCTGATTTACTGTCGCTGTTCTCTAGCTGGTCTAAAACCGTTTTTGACCTAAAGGGGCGCTTTTTGGATGCCATGGACGTTTCTCAGTTTCCAGGCAGAAAGAACAGTAAAAATGCAGACAGGGGACAGGACAAAGCACTCTGGACAAAATGTATGTGAAATGGTTTAAAACAGCAATGTTTTACTATGTAATATTCGTTTACAAAAAAATGAAATTTTTAAAAAATTTTAAATTTGCCACCCATACTTTCCGACTTCACAGGGACCGGAACACGGAAGCCGGATGCCGGCATCGGCCAGAGGAGATGGCCGGGGGCGCTGCAGGGGACAAGGTAAGCACGGCAGGGACTCCCTGTGCAACGCTGCATGGTAAGCCCGAGTGTAGCTCGGGGTTACTGCTTTTGGTACTGAAATTTTACCCCGAGCTACACTTGGGAATACCGCCAGGGAGCTTAATGGTTGAACTGGATGGACTTTTGTCTTTTTTCATCCAGACTAACTATGTAACTATAAAGGTCTCTCACAATCAACATATTAATTTATTATTGCCGTGTAACCATGACTTTAAGATTAAAGTGGTTGTAAAGGCTCAAGGTTTTTTACTTTCAAGGTTTTTTACCTAAAAAACCTTCTATGTGCAGTAGCTCCCCCAGCCCCCTCAATACTTACCTTAGCCTCATCGCAATCCTGCAATGTGCACGACAGCCTCGGCTGTCTCAGGTCTCTGCCTCCTCATTGGCTGAGACAGCAAGCAGGAGCCATTGGCTCCTGCTGCTGTCAATCACAACCAGTCAGCCAAAGAGGAGAGAAAGGGGATGGGGCCAAGCCACAGCTCTGTTTGTGAATGGACACATGAAGCAGCGGATGCCCCCATCACAAGCTGCTTGCTGTGGGGGCACCCGACAGAAGGGAAGGGCCAGGAGAACTTGCAGGGGACCCAAAAAGAGGAGGATCTGGGATGCTTTGTGCAAAACCACTGCACACAGCAGGTAAGTATAGACATGTTTGTTATTTCCCCCCCCCAAAAAATGAAACTTTAGAATCAGTTTAATGTGAGGTTTATAATAGTATATACTAGAAAATAAAATACAATATAATGGTGGGCAGCACAGTGGCTAAGTGGTTATCACTTCCACCTAGCATTGGTTCGAGTCCCAGCCATGACACTACCTGCCTGGAGTTTGCATGTTCTCCCTGTGCCTGCGTGGATTTCCTCCAGGTACTTCATTTTCCTCCCACACTTCAAAGGCATGCTGGTAGGTTAATTGGCTTCTGTCTAAATTGTACCTACTATGTGTGAATGTGAGTTAAGACCTTAGATAGTAAGCTAATATATATGTAAAGCGCTGCGTAAATTGACAGCTCTTTAGAAGTACCTATTATTAATAAATAAAAATGTGATCACTTGGCAGGTGCTCAATTTAGTGTGGATGGAGGTATCCATTATGCTTAGTTTGTTCAGCCCATAGGCTGAAAAAAAACTTCAAACCTTTGTTTACATGGCCAGCTTTACAGCGAGAGATTGTAGCTTTAAGGAGGAACATGGAGTCTGCCGTTCTCCCATGCTGGCCCTTTGGCTTTGATACTTCCAGTCAAAAACCTAGAAAAGGCATGCAAATAAGGGGTTCAGACTCTGACTTTACTGATTTCCATTCTTGATCCAGGTCATTGGGATTACTGAAGTAAAAGGGCAACAAATATTCTAAAATAAAGTGTTATTGTTCCTTTCTGGTAATTCTTCATATAATTAAAGTTGAATTAATCTTTCTCACTGAACATTAATTATTTTAAATCCGTATGCTGCTAGCAGTAGTAAAGGGATTGGAAAGGTATATTATATATACTTGTTTTATATTTCTTCTAAGTACACCCTTCTGTCTGCATGCCTGAGTTAAGGGCAGATGGATTCTAGGAAGTAAATGCTACATTTGCCCTCACTGAAGATGGCCGTGGCTATAAATGCTAGGGATTTAAAGCATGGTGACATGGATGGGTGGGAGAGTTTGCTTTGAATATTAAAAATTAATTAGTGTTTTCAGTTTGTGGTGCTCAGATACAGTTTAGTTCCTCGTTAAAGAATGAAGGGTACTAATTAGTTTATAGCTATAACAACTGAATTTCTGTGGCTCTGTTCATCTGGTACCTGTCCCCAGGTGGAGCTCATGAGCTCAAATGTTTCGTAGAAGATTTTCAGCATTCTATGGAACTTGGCCTCGTCATACTGGAAGCGATTTCCAAACACGATTGAGCAGATTACATTGGATACAGCTTTGGTGATGAGAATAGCTGGGTCAAACTGGAGCTCTGGAATGAAATGTGGAAAATTGGAATAGCGCTTAGAATCATATTTTATTTATAATGTGTCTAAATATTCTATAGAGTTTATCTGCGGGATACACAGTAAAAATACATACAGCACTTTCTGTTACATTGTTGTCAGCCTGCTGTATATGCACTTTCAATTAGCCATTGGATTGCCCATTTCGTAAACCTGTCAGGCAGCTCAACACAGTGGTGTATTTAGGTTTCGTGCTGCCCTTGGCAACAAACAAAATCTGCTCCCCCCCCCCCCCCCCCCCCGGAGAGACCCTGACTCCGACCAACACCCTCCCTCCTCCCCAGCGAGAGAGAAGACACTCACCTTTACAGCTCTGGACATCCCCGGGAACAAGAGTCAGGCTCTGTATACACCATCAAGCAGCCCGCAGCCTCTCTCAGAGCCCGCACATGGCAATATTTAGTCACAGCCTACTTCCACCGGTGGCAAGTTTGTAGCCGTTTGGCTAAATTAGGCTTTAGTACTATCTATATATACGGGTAACATACCCTTACATTTTGGAAATCCTGTGCCTATCTACCTCAGTTTTGGGGAATTTTTGAACTCCTATTGGAGGAATATGTATACATGTGTTGTGGCATGCAAAAACAGTCTCATATATTTTTAAGGAACCGCACTACTTTCTCATTATTATAGCCCTCGATCCCCTCATGTTTTGCATTGTATTGGTATTGTTCTGTCACATGTTCTGTCCCCCTTTGTAATGTACAGCGCTGAGCGAACTATTGACGCTTTATAAATACTGTATAATAATAATAATAATTATTTGAGCAATTTTTGGAAACCCAGATTTGGGTCTATATATTCAAGTATACATAGACTGTGTCAACCAGTCCGGACTCTATACATTAGCCACCTGACTTCCCACCCCCATATTCACTTTTTCATCCAGACCTGATCTTACTTCAAGTGAGGAGGAGTCCCCTTGATCATTTGTATAGTAATATTTAAAGACTTTTTTACCCATATTTTAGTCTCATTCAGGTTTGCTGGTAGTTTGATATTTATGTCTCCTATTTATACACTTTTAGAATCACTTACTACTGTGGATACATTTCCATTTGGGGTGGTGACCCAGGAAGGCTATATATCCATCCTTTCATGATGGTCAAGTTTATGAGAAGGTAATGGAATAACATATATACCTGTCATGGGGTTGTTCTGTTATTGCATATGGTTAGTTCATATATCCCTTTTTTTGTTCCCTCTACTAAGATCCTTTCTTTTCTGGTTTTCCATTTCAGGAGGTCATTCTATTCAATGTGGTGGTCACCAAAATATTTCTTGAAGAATGTTCTCCCTATGCAGATACCGTATGGAAAATATGAAAACTCTTTGATCTAGTAGTTAGGAACTTCATTGCCTTATGTGGATTCCTGATTGCCGTATAACTATTGGATCTGGAGACGCCGAATGTTTTTAAATTTAGTGATTTTATTATGACTTGTTTACCATGTCTGTCTAACCTCAGTATGATCCATGTGATCGAATAAAACTTTTTTGTAATTACTAATTACATTACTCCGCTTGGATTTTCTAATAACCACTCTGTGTGAGCAGTATTGCACTTGTCATACTGATATTTTTTATGTTATGTATATCGGGTTTATAAATCCACACTAATTATTAGTAAGACGGAGATATCTATATGACACATATTTACGTGTCATATTAGGTGGCTATTCTCTTTTTATCTCTCAGATCCCACCTGGTCCCCATGTTGCGTGTGTCCCTTCTTCCATCCCTTCTTTTGGGGGACAGCGCTGCCCCCTTCAAAAATGCTTCTGGCCCTCTGAAAAATGCTGCCCTAGGCAAATGCCTTGTTTGCCTTGTGGCAATTACGCCCCTGCATTGACCTACTGATCTGAAATTTTAGCTGGTGTGCAGTGGGTGATGCAAAGTAATATTAGCCCTTTCAGGGGACGGCGCTGCCCCCCTTAAAAATGCTGCTGCCCCTCTGAAAAATGCCACCCTAGGCAAATGCCTTGTTTGCCTTGTTGGTAAATAATCCCCTGGCTCGACAGCCTATTGAAGGAGCATGAGGCTAAAAAGACTGCTCCTAATTGCAAAGGGTTAGCATTGTCAGCCTGCAAAAAGAAGTATTAACACTTCAGCTGGATCAGGTACCCTTAAAGTGTTACTAAACCCACAACAGTAAAATCAGTCTGTATATGAAGGAAATCATGCTTGTTATACTCACTGTGGAACCTAAGGGGTTAATTTTCCACATTGTGTAAAAAGACAGCTTGATCCTGTCTTCTCTGACCCTCCCCTTCTTCTACTGTCCCCAATCCATCTGTTGATAGTACAGAGGTCTAGGAGTCACAAGCTCAGTGTAGTGTGTATAGCTAGTTTTTTTTTTCCTTTGGTAAGGTGCATTTGATCACCACAGGGCCAATCAGCGCTGTCCAAACAGGGTCAGGGGTCATGCAGCCTCACAGGACAGTCAGAGGAGAATGAAAACTCCTTCTGCAAGATTAACCAGTGCTCTGCTGGACACTGATAGAAGTAACAAGACTGCTATATACTGCTGATGAGAAAAGGTATTTATCAGTTTATATTTACTACAATAACTGCTTTTCCCTGTTCTGTGTACTGTGGGAGACCAGATATAGTGAATGCAGCGTCCTGGGTTTAATGACACTTTAAAGGGATCCATCAGCCAATCAGGTGAGCAACATGGAAAAATGTTAATTCCAAAATGCTCTGATTATCTGTTGAGAGATGTAAAAGAGAGAGGGAAGAGGGAAATGCAGTCCCATTTTTTTTTTGGGGGGGGGTGATGTAGTGCCCTCTAGCCCCCTGACATTCTTTAAAACTTAATACATCGAGACATTAGATAATCTAACTATGATTTGCTTGTTACAATATATTACCTTTGTATGTTCTGATTTCCTCTACTAGACAGCCACATTCCTCCTCAATACGTTCTTCAATGCTGCGCTTTCCCAAACCGAAATTTCTCAGTGTTGTCAGAGAAAAGCGTCTAAGTTGTCTCCAACGATTGGCTTCACTAGCCATTAACCCTGAAAAATAATGAGGACCCACATATGTTTTTCCATTATAGCTGGGTACAAAAAAGCATAATCATCAGGTTCCTACTGGACAACTTCCAATTATTTCACATACTCTACAGATACAGGACATTCCAACATTAACGGACTGTTGTAAATAAAAAGAATACAATTTTATTATATATAATAAAGATATACTGCAGATACGTGGTCATCAAACCAGGGCTGGATCTAGCCTATCTGATCTGGGGTGCAGTAAAAAAAAAGTCAGGGGGTAAATGGCAACACTGTGTGTGTGAGTCTCTTACAGTTTGTCACACAGTGTCACAACCTGGGAAACACTAGTATGTATTAGGCTGTCAGTAGATTAAGGTGCTTAAACAGAACCTATGTCACCTTATATCTGATGTCCTTATCAGAGTCCCTCTTTACATCAGGAGCCCTCATCAGAGTTCCTCTTTACATCATGGCTACTCCACCTTAATCAGTGTTCCCGACAGAGTACCCTCTTACATCAGCTGCCCCCATCAGAGTGCCCCTTACATCACAGGTTCCCCATCAGAGTGCCCCCTTACATCAGGGTCTCTGAAAGAGTCCCCCTTACATCACTTTTCCCCATTAGAGTGTCCACTTACATCACTGTCCCCAATAGAGGCCCCCTTACATCACTTTTCCCCATCAGAGTGTCCCCTAACATCACTGTCCCCAATAGAGTCCCCCTTAGATCACTTTTCCCCATCAGAGTGTCCACTTACATCACTGTCCCCAATAGAGTCCCCCTTACATCACTTTTCCCCATCAGAGTGTCCACTTACATCACTGTCCCCAAAAGAGTCCCCCTTACATCACTTTTCCCCATCAGAGTGTCCCCTTACATCACTGTCCCCAATAGAGTCCCCCTTACATCACTTTTCCCCATTAGAGTGTCCACTTACATCACTGTCCCCAATAGAGTCCCCCTTACATCAGTTTTCCCCATCAGAGTGTCCCCTTACATCACTGTCCCCAATAGAGTCCCCTTTACATCACTTTTCCCCATCAGAGTGTCCACTTACATCACTGTCCCCAATAGAGTCCCCCTTACGTCACTTTTCCCCATTAGAGTGTCCACTTACATCACTGTCCCCAATAGAGTCCCCCCCTTACATCAGTTTTCCCCATCAGAGTGTCCCTTTACATCAGGGATCCCCATCAATGTGCTTCCCTACAGCAACTGTTAATGTAAGACTGGCACATGGATCAGTTGATGCACTCTAAGAGACCTGGGGATGCACAGCTAAAATCTAGTGGGGCACAGCGCACCCCCAGCCGCCCCCCCCAGATTTGGCCCTGCATCAAACTACAGCACATGGGCTACATCTGGCTCTCTGCAAGACTTTATCCAACCTGCTGCTAGGGTTAGTGGTATATCCTTTCTGTGCACATGAGGTCAGCCTATGGTCTCTTCTTCAATCAACTTCCCCTGCACTGCCCAGCTCAGGCTCCTCCCTGCTCCATTGTCATCATCCCAATCATTTGTTGAAAACAACCATTTATGTGCTTTCCCCAGTATTCACAGGAACGTCCTCTGACCAGGGGCAGACTGACCATTTGGAAACTCGGGCACTGCCCGAGGGCCCGAGGTCAGTAGGGGGCCCCATGAGATGCCCCTGGTACCTTTTTCATAAGATTTTTTGAGTTTGGGCAAGGACACAGGGGCCCCATGATCCCCTATTACCCAGGGGCCCCATGAGTTGTCAGTCCACCCCTGCCTCCGACCACAATCGCTCTGCATCCCGCCTCCTGCCCAGGGAGTGGAGGAGCATTGATGTAATGAGGGACTTTGATGCCAAGATTCTCAAAGATTAGTGTGAAGACCGTACTTTATACAGGAGCCTTGATGAGGCAGTGCGGCTTCCACATATATTTATATACACATATATATATATATATATGCACGTATTCAGAGAGTAGTGGTTACTGAATTATACTCTCAATGGTCTAGGGTTGTCAGGTTCAGTGTTGGGACCCTTACTTTGTAATATATTTATAAACGATATTGGGTCTAGAATTAAAAATCCCATTTCAGTCTTTGCAGATGACACCAAGCTGTGCAGTGGAATAACGTCCTTACAGGATGTCTCCAATTTACAAGCCGACCTCAATGCACTGTTTAATTTGGCAACTATGTGGCAAATGAGGTTTAATGTTGGTAAATGTAAGGTTCTGCACTTGGGGGCTAAGAATATGCATGTATCATACATACTAGGGGGGGTACAACTGGGGGAATCAATGGTGGAGAAGGATCTGGGGGTTCTGGTAGATCACAAGCTTACTAATGGCAGCAATGCCAAGCTGCGGGTTCTAAAGCGAGCAAAATCCTCTCTTGTATTAAAGAGGTATAGACTCCAGAGAGAGAGATATCATTTCCCCCGGTACAAATCATTAGTAAGACCTCATCTGGAATATGCAGTTCAGTTTTGGGCACCAATTCACAAAAAGAACATTGGGGAACTGGAGAAAGTACAGAGAAGGGCAACCAAACTGATAAGAGGCATGGAGGAGATCAGCTATGAGGAAAGATTAGAGGAACTGAATGTATTCTCTCTTGAAAAGGGGAGATTAAGAGGGGATATGATCACCATGTATAATACATAAGGGGTGATATGATCACCATGTATAATACATAAGGGGGGATATGATCTACATGTATAATACATAAGGGGGGATATGATCTCCATGTATAATACATAAGGGGGGATATGATCTCCATGTATAATACATAAGGGGGGGATATGATCTACATGTATAATACATAAGGGGGGATATGATCTACATGTATAATACATAAGGGGGATATGATCACCATGTATAATACATAAGGGGGGGATATGATCTCCATGTATAATACATAAGGGGGGATATGATCTCCATGTACAATACATAAGGGGGGATATGATCTCCATGTATAATACATAAGGGGGGGATACGATCACCATGTATAATACATAAGGGGAATATGATCTCCATGTATAATACATAAGGGGGGATATGATCTCCATGTAAACATAAGGGGGGATATGATCTCCATGTATAATACATAAGGGGGATATGATCACCATGTATAATACATAAGGGGGGGATACGATCACCATGTATAATACATAAGGGGAATATGATCTCCATGTATAATACATAAGGGGGGATATGATCTCCATGTAAACATAAGGGGGGATATGATCTCCATGTATAATACATAAGGGGGATATGATCACCATGTATAATACATAAGGGGGGATATGATCACCATGTATAATACATGAGGGGGGGATATGATCACCATGTATAATACATAAGGGGGGATATGATCACCATGTATAATACATAAGGGGGGGATATGATCTCCATGTATAATACACAAGGGGGGGATATGATCACCATGTATAATACATAAGGGGGATATGATCTCTATGTATAATACATAAGGGGGGATATGATCTCCATGTATAATACATAAGGGGGGATATGATCTCCATGTATAATACATAAGGGGGGATATGATCACCATGTATAATACATAAGGGGGGATATGATCTCCATGTATAATACATAAGGAGGATATGATCTCCATGTATAATACATAAGGGGGGGGGGGATATGATCTCCACGTATAATACATAAGGGGGGATATGATCACCATGTATAATACATAAGGGGGGATATGATCTCCATGTATAATACATAAGGGGGGATATGAGCTCCATGTATAATACATAAGGGGGGGGGGGGATATGATCTCCATGTATAATACATAAGGGGGATATGATCTTCATGTATAATACATAAGGGGGGGTATGATCTCCATGTATAATACATAAGGGGGGATATGATCTCCATGTATAATACATAAGGGGGGATATGATCTCCATGTATAATACATAAGGGGGGATACGATCACCATGTATAATACATAAGGGGGGATATGATCACCATGTATAATACATAAGGGGGGATATGATCTCCATGTATAATACATAAAGGGGGATATGATCACCATGTATAATACATAAGGGGGGATATGATCTCCATGTATAATACATAAGGGGGGATATGATCTCCATGTATAATACATAAGGGGGGATATGATCTCCATGTATAATTCATAAGGGGGATATGATCTCTATGTATAATACATAAGGGGGGATATGATCTCCATGTATAATACATAAGGGGGGATATGATCTCTATGTATAATACATAAGGGGGATATGATCTCCATGTATAATACATAAGGGGGGATATGGTCTCCATGTATAATACATAAGGGGGGATATGGTCTCCATGTATAATACATAAGGGGGGATATGATCACCATGTATAATTCATAAGGGGGATATGATCTCCATGTATAATACATAAGGGGGGATATGATCTCCATGTATAATACATAAGGGGGGATATGGTCTCCATGTATAATACATAAGGGGGATATGATCTCCATGTATAATACATAAGGGGGGATATGATCTCCATGTATAATACATAAGGGGGGATACGATCACCATGTATAATACATAAGGGGGGATATGATCACCATGTATAATACATAAGGGGGGATATGATCTCCATGTATAATACATAAAGGGGGATATGATCACCATGTATAATACATAAGGGGGGATATGATCTCCATGTATAATACATAAGGGGGGATATGATCTCCATGTATAATACATAAGGGGGGATATGATCTCCATGTATAATTCATAAGGGGGATATGATCTCTATGTATAATACATAAGGGGGGATATGATCTCCATGTATAATACATAAGGGGGGATATGATCTCTATGTATAATACATAAGGGGGATATGATCTCCATGTATAATACATAAGGGGGGATATGGTCTCCATGTATAATACATAAGGGGGGATATGGTCTCCATGTATAATACATAAGGGGGGATATGATCACCATGTATAATTCATAAGGGGGATATGATCTCCATGTATAATACATAAGGGGGGATATGATCTCCATGTATAATACATAAGGGGGGATATGGTCTCCATGTATAATACATAAGGGGGATATGATCTCCATGTATAATACATAAGGGGGGATATGATCACCATGTATAATACATCAGTGGTCCATATAGTGAACTCGGTGTAGAGTTATTCACCCTGAGGTCATCACAGAGGACAAGGGGGCAATCTTTACATCTGGATGAAAAGAGATTTAATCTCCAAACACGGAAAGGTTTCTTCACAGTGAGAGCTGTGAAAATGTGGAATAGACTCCCTCAAGAGTTGGTTCTGTCCAGCTCAGTGGATTGCTATAAAAAAGTCCTGGATTCTTTCTTAGATACACAGAACATAACTGGATACTAACATTTATAGGTAAAGTCGATCCAGGGAATATTCGATTGCCTCTTCGGGGATCAGGAAGGAATTTTTTTCCCTTCAGGAGCAAATAGGATCATGCTTTGCTGGGTTTTTTGCCTTCCTCTGGATCAACTGTGAGTATATGATTACACCATTTTTTTTTATGGTTGCACTGGATGGACTTTTGTCTTTTTTCAGCCAGACTATGTAACTATATGTAACTGTATGTAACTACGTAATTTACAAATATTGTGCAAACAAGACCTCTGTTCTGAATGAAAATTGTTAATGCCATTGTGGTTTTTTTTGCCACAGGCTAGCTGGTAAGTGTGACAGGAAGTTTGTTTGGATTCTGTTGGGCACCCTGATGTAGGGGGGACTCTGATGGGGATTTTTTTGACCTACTAATATAAAATATATTATATGGCCCTCGTACGGAAGAGGTTGGAGAGCCCTGCTGTGGATCACAAGAACTTCAACTGACTTTGTCATTGAACATGATTAGCAGGTTTTTTTCACACTGTATAGATGTAGACTGCTAAAATTTAGTTATCTTTACTAAATTCTTATAGTTTTCTATCCCCAGCAGACTGTAAGTGCTTTCTATAATTCATTCATTTCAATTTCCAAGAAAAGTTGAGTTAACAAAAAAATTCCCATTATTTTCTAACCATTGGGTATGCAGGAATGGATGGAGTCACATGACCACCAATTCTGAAACTATGCATATCAGATAGCTAATGGGTGCTGACGGGGGATATACATATATTAGTACTAGGGCTTGTTAGTGCATAAAATGTAATTGTGAGTGACAACGTTTTTAAATATTTTTTATGGTTTGCATGTTGTGATGTATGAGTACCCTAAACGTCTGTTATGTAGTTTTTTTCTGGTACTAACCATCAGATATGATCATTTAAATACACTACTATTACTTAGTGACAGAGGACACTTTACTGTTTCTGTATGTTTTTAGCCTTGGAAGGCTTTGTCTACAACTAACAGCCCTACGGCCTTGTAAGATCTTCTTGATGATCCATCTACTTTGTACAAATTTAGGCTACTAACTTGCAATATTCTGACAGACCTGACCACTAAACATGGCTATAAGTCATTTCTAATAATCTCTTTATAGACACTGGACACCATAGTGTGTTTTCTTTTACCATATCCTTGGAAGACTCGATCTACTGTTGGCTGTCTTCCTCGTCCTGTAAAGTCTTCTCCATGATCCACCAGTGCCTCCTTCACTGCATCATAGCCACAAAACACAACCACAGGGCGCGGCCCAAAGTAGAAGGTGTAAACAGATCCATATTGCTTACCCAGCTGTGTACAGAAGACATCAAACATTGGAAAAGTTTAATATATGTGTTTTTTCTATAGTAACTGCAAGACACACACATTATCACATTCATAAAAACACACACCAACATACCTCCCAACTTTTGAACTTCAGAATGAGGGGCGCTTGAGGAAGGAAGTGACCTGCAGCATGCGTAACGCGCCGTGTCAAAAATGGGTGTGGCTTAACAGTGGGAGGGGCCTTATGGGCTTCCTTGTACCTATAAAATATGCTTTGATTGCTATGCCACAAG
This sequence comes from Staurois parvus, assembly GCF_062004578.1. Taxonomy (NCBI): domain Eukaryota; kingdom Metazoa; phylum Chordata; class Amphibia; order Anura; family Ranidae; genus Staurois; species Staurois parvus. Next base: position 5,438,063 of record NW_028318542.1, on the reverse strand, counting down.
CAAGAGTCTTACGGACACAAACCCCAGAACAATCATTAAAAAAAAGAATAAAAAGCTTCCATTACAAATGGTTTTGCACAAACTGTGGGAAAGTACGTTACACAAAGTGTGGAAGGATAAAGGAGTGCATTATGCACAGAGGGCAGGATTCAGGAGTGCATTATGTACAGAGTGCAGGATTCAGGAGTGCATTATGCACAGAGTGCAGGATTCAGGAGTGCATTATGCACATAGGGCAGGATTCAGGAGTGCATTATGCACAGAGTGCAGGATTCAGGAGTGCATTATGCACAGAGTGCAGGATTCAGGAGTGCATTATGCACAGAGTGCAGGATTCAGGAGTGCATTATGCACAGAGTGCAGGATTCAGGAGTGCATTATGCACAGAGTGCAGGATTCAGGAATGCATTATGCACAGAGTGCGAAGTTCAGGAATGCGCTTCATACAGAGTGCAAGATTCAGGAGTGCGTTACGTACAGAGTGCAAAATTGAACACCCTTGCTATAGGTGTAGTCCATTTACATACCTCATAAAATCTAATTGAAAAGCTCCCAGAGATGGCATAATCCCTTCCTGCCTTGTTGCTAGACTGTTGCTAAGACACGTTTAGCTGTTACTGTTCACATGCATCATCACAGGAGCAAGCTTTCAAACACCAACCAAGAGCTATTGCATCAGGGGAGAGAAAGTGTATGTGAGGGGGTTTTAATCAGAGAAAGAGCTCACTCCTGTGATGGTGGAGTTGAAAAATAACAGTTGGGAGTGTCTTGGCGATGTCTTAGCAACAAGGCAGGATGAGGAGATGCCATCTCTTTGAGTTTTTTAGTTTAGACTTCATGAGGCATGTACATGGCCTACACCTATTGCCTATTAACTAACTTCTGAACCTTTTTTATTATTTTATAACAAATAACAAATTCACATTTTTTTGCAGGTAAAAAAATGTGCATTTACTATTTTTTTTCTGTAACAGCCTGCAGAGCATTGCACTCTCGAACAGCAGATCACAGGTGCAATGCAAGGCTCCTGCAGACTGTCAGTGTAAGCTATCTGCTGGTACCTCGTACGAGAAGGCAGTTACGCACTGACAGGAAGAATCAATGAACTACCTAGAGCACTCAACTGCGTCCTGGTAGTTCATTGAGAACTACAAGCCGATAGCCGCAGAGTTCTGTGAATGAATGACGCAATGTGTAGGCGGTGCTCTTTTTAAATAGTGACAGCGGGTGATGGGAGACGATTCCTGGCCTGCTGTCACAGGGAGGAGCTGGGGAGCAGCTGCAGGAATGAGAACATGTTACATGTTCAACCCTAAAATGGGTGGAACATGTATCAAGTTCCCAAAGGTGAACTTACTCTTTAAACATCAATAGTAGCATTACTTTCTCCCTTACAACATTGATGGTCATTGGCTAAGCTGTTAATCCCGGTTTGCACTAGTGGTCATTCACAGTGCTACCTAACTCCCCGTGGTGGTGCTCAAATGTAATATTACTTAACCCCCCCCCAACCTCCCCCCATTGGCGGCCAGAGGAAGAGTTGTTTTGCAAAAGGAACCAACAGGTGGCTGGCCAAGCCCAGGACATGGCGGGGTGCACACAGAGAGCCACATGTGGACCTTCTTCTACAGTGTAGATGAAAGGAGGAGGAAGGAAATAGGGATAGAAAAATATAAGTAGGTTAAACTTCAGCTTTAAAATAGAGAAAAGGTTAAAACTATCCATGTTTTTGCCTCCCCACTGCTCTTATACTTGCTGCACACAGTTTGTAAGAAATCTCAAAGGAAATACCTTTTCTAATATTCTGTTTGAGTGTCATAGGTAGTTCCATTGAAATTTCTTACAACGTGTGTGCGGCAAATATAAAAGCAATGGATAGGCAATAGTTAAAGTGGAACTTTACCTAAAAGGGGAAGTTTTGCATTTCCGCCTCCCCCTCTTTTATTTTTTGGGGGGGAGCAGGTACCTAGTTTTGGTATATACCTGTTCCCACTTCTGCCTCTTTGCTCACAGCCTTCTGGAACATGTCACAGGTCCCAGAAGGCTGCAGGACCATCATGAAGCACAGCCTGGCTCACACATGTACAATGAGAAGCCAGCTGTGAAGCCACAAGGAGTCACAGCCGGCTTACCTTAGTAAACATGCTGGCGGCAGGGATCCGAAGACCAGCAAAGAGGTAAGTGTACTTTTATTAAAAGTCAACAGCAGCAGTATTTGTAGCTGCTGACTTTTAAGTTTTTGAAGGAGACTGAAGCACCTCTTTAACCACTTTCTGGCTTCCTACCACAGATATACTCCCCCGCACCAGACAATGTATATGCACATGATGCAGGCCCTCTGGTTATGGAGTACGCACCCGCCAGCCTGGGTAAGTTGATATTCCCTACCGCATATGCTGACTAGCTGGTGCCGGCCAATGATTTATGGCTGGAACCCACTGATCAGCTCAGCAAATGACAGAAGGACAACAACACAGGGATCTCTAAAGACAGGGAGTAAAAACCAGGGCATTGCTTATTAAAAACAGCACACAGTACACACATTGCACATTGTTAGGCACACACTTAACCCTTTGATTGCCCTTGTCAACCCCTTTCCAGCCAGTATCATTAGTACAATGACAGTGTATCACTGATCACTGTATAAGTGTCACTTGTGATGTCAGTGTCATTTAGTCAGTTTTCATCCAGTGTCAGTTAGTGTCAGATTGCCTGCTGTACTATATCAGTCCCACTATAAGTAACTGATTACTGCAATTACTAGTATTGAAAACATTTTTAAAAATTAATAAAAATGACATTGAGTGATTTCTAAGTTTGTTGTACATTATTCTGGGAGCATTACAATATTTTACCATGTGATTAATGAATGTACTCTCATTGCCAGTTGGGAATTGGCCTTGAATTGCTATCTGTTTTCCTTAATATTACTTCCACTGGCTCAAATGTTTTACATTTTTTTGTATGACTTCATCTTTCTTAATAAACTTTAATGTGACAAAAGAAAAAAAAATTCAGTATCTATACCATTGTTTGTAGATGCTATAACTTTCACACAAACCAATCAATATACACCTATTGGGATTTTTTTTACCAAAAACATGTAGCAGAATACATTTTGGCCTAAATGTATGAAGAAATTTGATTTTTTAAATGTTTTTATTGGACATGTGTTATAGGAGAAAGTAAAAAATATTGTGTTCAAATACCACCAAAAGCAAGTTCTATTTGTGTGAACAAAATGCTGAAAATTTATTTGGCGTACAGTGTTGCCATGACCATGCATTTGCCAGTTAAAGTCGCTCAGTGCTGAATAACAAAAAAATGGCCTGGTCGCCAGGGGAGTAAATCTTCCAAAGGTGGAGCGGTTAACCTGACTACAGCAAAGTAAGATCTGCCCATGCCCCCTTTCACCATTGTGAGGAGAATGAATCACCAACTGAAAGCTCCTGAGAAGCCAACAATTCCATGAAAGTTGACCTCTGGAGCCCTCTGCCACTCACATTAGTTTATCCCAGGAACCACAACAACACTAAAGGACACCATAGTATTTGGGTACAATGTTACATGACTGCGCAATTGCCAGTTAAAGTAACACAGTGATGAATAGCAAAAAATGGCCTTGTCATGAAGGGTGTAAAACCTTCTGGAGCTCAAGCAGTTAAGACCTGGGTTAGTCAAGCTTTTTCCTCTACTGCAGTGTTTTTCAACCTTTTTTGTGCAAAGGCACACTTTTTTCATGAAAAAAATCACGAGGCACACCACCATTAGAAAATGTTAAAAAAAATTACCTCTGTGCCTATATTGACTATATATAAAGTAATTCTCTTGAATAGTAATCAAACACAAAGAAATTATTTTATAATTATTTCATCCCCCCATATAGTATTTCATCCCTCATACAGTAATTCATCCCTCATATAGTAATTCATCCCCCATATAGTATTTCATCCCTCATATAGTATTTCATCCCCCCATATAGTATTTCATCCCTCATATAGTAATTCATCCCCCCATATAGTATTTCATCCCCCCATATAGTATTTCATCCCCCCATATAGTATTTCATCCCTCATATAGTAATTCATCCCCCATATAGTATTTCATCCCCCCATATAGTATTTCATCCCCCCATATAGTAATTCATCCCCCCATATAGTATTTCATCCCCCCATATAGTATTTCATCCCCCCATATAGTATTTCATCCCTCATATAGTAATTCATCCCTGATATAGTAATTCATCCCCCATATAGTATTTCATCCCCCCATATAGTATTTCATCCCTCATAAAGTAATTCATCCCTCATATAGTATTTCATCCCCCACAGTACTATTCCCCCCCCCCCCCTTCTAGTAAGCCAAGTCCCCCGTGTCAATTCACTTACCTTTTGCGTTCCTCTCGCTGTCTTCCCGCGCCGTTCGGGTCTTCAGGGCGGACTGTGAGAGGAGCCTAGCTCCCCTCCCCTCACGTTCGGCACGCTGCCCCGCCTACACACATCCTGACAGCCACATCCGCAAGCCGGATTAAAAGGTCCGCGCGGACTTTTGGGGCTGCCAACCGAGAGGAGGCAGGGGAGCGGCCGACCGAGAGGAGGGAGGGGAGCAGGCGCCCGGCACACAGAAGAGCCGCATTAGACTGGGTAAAGAGCCGCATGTGGCTCGCGAGCCGCGGCTTGCCGACCACTGAATCATTAGATTCTAATGATTGGTCTATTTGTGAGCCGAAGCCACATGTTACAGATGAAATTGGAATTTTTCCCACGGCACACCAGACAATATCTCACGGCACACTAGTGTGCCGCGGCACAGTGGTTGAAAAACGCTGCTCTACTGCAAGGTAAGCTGAAAGGTTCTTCAATACACGCACACTTTGTAAATACACTGTACTTTCCTTTAACCACTTGCCGTCCGCCTGCTGTTTATAAACGGCAGGGCGGTGGCAGTCCAGGGGGGGTTGCCGTTCCTAAACGTCACCCGCCTTTTCTAGCTGTGCGCGCTCCCTGGGAGCGCGCACCACCGCGATCCAGTGTCCGCTGTGTCCTCTGGACACAGTGAAACACCGATCGTCGGACGGGACCTCTGTACGAGGTCCGGGTCATGTGATCACTGATTGGCGAATCAGTGATCACATGCAAAGTAGTAAGCAAGATGTCACTTGTGACATCATTGCTTACTACGTGTGAAATCTGTGCATGATCACAGAGGTCACATGGTACAAGGCTATTCACAACAGCCTTGTACCATGTGACAAGCTGTGACCAATCACAGCTCACTCAGTACTTCTCAATGACTGCAAGAATGCAGACAGAGAGAAAGAGAAATGATTGCTTTTACATCCTATATGGGTGTAAAAGCAATCAGTGTAAAAAAAAAAAAAAAATCTTCATCACCCCCCACAAGGGTGACAGTATGTAAAAAAAATAAAATAAAAAAATAAAATAAAAATGTAAAAAAAAAATGTTTAAAAATTATAATTTTTGGTTATAAATTAATTTGGATTTTTTTTTTTTACTAAAAAAAAAACGGAATAAATTTTGGCCAAGATTTATGATGAAATATTATTTATTTGCAAAGTTTTATTTAAAAAAACACTTTTTTTTCAAAATTTTTGGACTTTTTCATTTACATAGTAAAAAAAATAAAAATCCCAGCGGTGAATAAATACCACCAAAATAAAGCTTTATCTGTCTCAAAAAAATGGTAAAAATTCATATGGGTAGTGTTGCATGACCGCGCAATTGTCATTCAAAGTGTGATAGCGCTGAAAGCTGAAAATTGCCCTGGACAGGAAGGGGGTAAAAGTGTCTGGACAGGAAGTGGTTAAATAGTAAAACCGACTAACCTCCATGAGAGTGTTTGCCATGTCTCCATTCCTGACTTGTAGAAGGTTCCCAATCAGCGGGAGGGGGGTAGGACCTGGTGGAAGTTGTTGCCTCCTAGACACCTGATTCCAGATAAAATACAGAATTATTAGACAAAGCAGAGCAGTGAGGAGAAGAGTTCCACATTCTGAAGCCTCCATGTTTGTTAGTAAAAGATTTCATAAGGGATTTAACTGCAGCTTCTGTGTTTACATGGACTTCATCCAAGAGGCCAGAACTTCGAGCTCTTTGAATCCTGCAGCGCTCGCTGATTGGCTGTTTTCCACTTGCAAGAGCTGACAAAGAATAGGAGGAAGGGGCCAGGGCTGGGTACTGTCTAGGAAAGCAAATTAATGATATTAAATAATTAAACTGCGCAAATACCCCTCCCTGATCGTGTACGAAGCAGCAAACACACCAAGAGGATATCCCCTCTAAATCACAAATCAAACAAAAAGCTTGTGTTGCGATTCTGTTCTACACACTTTATAAGGACTTTTTTTATCTATTTTCATTTAGATTATCTATTTTGTGGCAATGGTTCAATTTTGAGCACTTTTTCGTTTATCCTTTATTGGACACACATTATTTGTACATTATTTATGAATTTTCTTGATGTATTCAAATTTCACTTAGCGCAACACAAGCTTTTTGTTTGATTTAAAAAAGCAAATTGCAATTTACAAATGTCATTCTGGCAGTTACATGGATGCAGCTAAAAACTGAATAAAATATAAACGCTAAAAACTATATAAAATGATAACTGGGTGGGGAGGTTTTTTTTTTTTTGTGTGTGTGTGAGTTTTGTGTTTCCTTTTTTGTGAAGTCCTGCGTTGCGAGAATTGTATGTACAGTTTGTTGGTATTTGTTGAGAAAAAATAAAAAAATAAATGAAATAAAAAAAAAAAAACTGAACAAAAAGGTTGTTAAGGGATCCATGTACACTGCAGCTGATAAACTCATGTTCAGGAGCTTTTCTGCGTTTTTTTTAGCAGCCCCTGAACTCTCCCTAATGTTTTCCTATGTGTCCATGTACACATCGTCATTTACAGTCGTTTACAGGCAGTTGAGTTTACAGTCTTTTTTTGAACGCACCAAACTTCAGGAGTAGATTTTATCTGCGCTTCAGATGCTAAACGCTTGTAAATGCATGTTTATTAACCGTGTTTACAAGCGTTTGCGTTTAGAAGCGTTTTTTAACTGTTCCATATCCAGACGCTGTCCAGAGCCTTTTTTCATCATCAGAAATGCATGCAAAGCGTTTTCCATGTATTCAAATGGACCCGGTACACCAGCGCAGTCAGTTCCAGGTTACACATGAATGAAAAAATGGTAGAACGTGCCGCATTTTGCTCATGATGGGATCCATAGTGAATACAACCAGAAAAGACAGGTCATCTCAACACATACTGCTCTCTCTGCTTCTGCTCTCTCAATTTCTCTCAAAATGTCTGAAATAGTAAATTTTTTACTGTCTTTCAGTACATTCTGGGCATTTGGGAGGGTCTCCTGAGGTTATCTTTAAAAAATGCTTCTAAACACAAACGCTCATAAACGCGGTATGAAAACGTGGCTAAACAGACGTTTTTTAACTTGCATTTCCCAGCAGTCAGTTTTCATCGTTCACTGGCTCACTCCACCTTGACGTCACTCCACCTTGACGCGTTTCGTCATCGACTTAAGACACCCCTTATGACTAAGTCGACGAAACGCGTCAAGGTGGAGTGACGTCAAGACGGTTTCCCGGAAACTGGAAGTTACCTGGCGGCCATTTTGGATAAGGGAGAGATCGAGCAGGTGTACCTGGACGTTTTCCCTGGATGACCGTGAGATTCCTGTACTTCCTGTACTCCCTCAAATGCGATTTTAAAGCTTTGGCAATGTGAGCAGTTTTAATAAAGTTCATGTTATTAATTTTATTGGCGGTATCACACTATGTCCTGTATGTTTTTTTGGAGACACTGTGAGCAGAGTGTCTGAGGAGTCCAGAGAGTGTGGTGGTTGCAGGATACAGCAGAGGTTCCTAAGCAGTTCAGCCTGTGGAGTTTCTGGATTTCTATAAAGCCTATTATATTGGGAAAGTTGGTAAGGGTATCCTTACTGCATTTAGAAGTGTACACTTTTTTGAATTTGAGTTTTTGTGATGTGGCACTAAAAGAGCGGTATATACACTGATGTGTTTTCACTGATCACGTTTGGTTCACGTTTTTTCACCATTTTTCACCTATATTCACTGTAGGAAGTATATATAAAAGTTTTTTTACATATTTAATTTTACAAAAGATAATGCACTATATGAGTTTTCTTTTTTTGAGGTGGATTGTTTATGAATATCGTTGGAAGAACTGATTGGACACTCTAGTGAACTTGAAAAAGAATTGTAGTGGACTGTATATTGGTAGTGGATTTTTATAATTTTGAAAATTTGGGGATTAAGGTGATTGTAGTATGATTTTTTTGGAGTATTTGTTAATAACACTGTCACTTATATAATTTGGTACACTTTCAGGGGAAGGTGTTGATTGTGTTAGAGGGTAATTATAGTATTAAGGAGGTGGTTGATTTATGATTATTTGAATGGGACCAATTACTATTTGATTTTTGTTTCTAATCTGTTTTTTTTCATAATGAAAGGAAACTTGCCATAAGAAGATTACTGCATGAAGTCACTTACTTCAGATCTTTGGAATTCTAAGTACTGTAGAAATATAAATCACCCGCACACCATGGATCTTGAAAAATGTTGTCCGATCGTTTATTGAAGTGGTCACATTGAAGCGTTATAGTGCAGCATTTCAGAGCTACGCAAGAACCCGTTAATAAAGTGCATCTTACGCTGTACAAACATTTACTGTGCATCCACCGATCAAAAGCTGCACAAAGAGCCTGAACTCTGAACTCTGATGTCCTGTGATGTCATACAACCCGCTAAAACTCACCAAATATCAAAGTAAATGTCAAACTAAATTCACTAGTACCAAATACATAGCCCTAGTAGTGGGTATGAGCACTGCACAGATGCCGATGACCAGGGGCGGACTGACAACTCTTGGGGCCCCTGGGCAATAGGGGATCATGGGGCCCCTGTGTCCTTGCCCAAACTCGAAAAAGGTACCAGGGGCATCTCATAGGGCCCCCTACTGACCCCGGGCCCTCGGGCAGTGCCCGAGTTTCCAAATAGTCAGTCCGCCCCTGTGCGTTCTGGTTGCTGGTACTGGAATCGCATTGGTTCCCGCATCTGCAACCACCTGCAGCGGAATTGCACTGCTCTTACGAGACGCGCAGGGCTGCCATTCATTCTAAATGGCGTCCTCACACAGCTCAGCCCTCCAGTGCGATTGTGGGTGCTAGAACCTCAGGGAAACCATTTGGTCAAAAAGACTATGTGCTTTCCCTGTGGCTGCAATTTCAAAAAGGCGCGTGCACCTAATTCTGTGTGGAAACGTGGGCACAGCAGCCCCTTTCAAATGAATAGGCTGATGTGCCCATGTAAACGCAGACCCAGGGGCGGACTGACCATTTCAAAACTCGGGCACTGCCCGAGGGCCCGGGGTCAGTAGGCGGCCCCATGAGATGCCCCTGGTACCCTTTTCATAGGCTTTTTTGAGTTTGGGCAAGGACACAGGGGCCCCATGATCCCCTATTGCCCGGGGGCCCCATGAGTTGTCAGTCCGCCCCTGCGCAGACTACATGGTCCACTACCACAGATTAAAGCTGAACTGCAGACAGATATAAAGTTCATAGCTAAAGAGGTTCTTCATTCCAAACTAAATCAATACATGTATTTTTAAATTGAAAGCTGTGCAATTGCAAGAAATAGAGAGATCTAGGTCGTCCATACATGGGTCGAAATTTGACCGATTTTTCAGACCTAAGAATAATCAGGCAATTTTCGCTCTGTTAGTGGGTCTATAGCACCGGCCGGTTTTTATGGTACCTCCCTTTTTTGGTGATTGGGCATGTTGGAAAATTTGTGAAAAAAGACCGATTTTTGACTGAATGATGGTCAAATCGTACGATCGTTTTTCCGAAAAGAATATGCGAATGAGTCGTGACATGGAAGGAACAGAAGTTTTGTCTGTTATATGGGGTACACTTTATGACTTGGTCGGCCGATATTCAAAATCATTGATGGCACCATCAGTTTACCGAGCGAACAACGTTTTCGATTTTCAGATGAAAAATCAGTCGGAATTCGAACCATGTATGGCCTGCATAAGTCATCAGTCTGCTGCTTCTCCTTTGACTGTCGAGTTACATGCTGGAGAGGGACAAGACCTACTTGTAGAGAGGTGGAGCTAGCCTCCATTCAGTAGGTGGCGCTGTGCCGCTAGACTGATGGATCGGGATCTTTAGCCCGAATTCACACTATGCCGTACAGGACACCACATGTAATTCGCACAAGAATTGCACCGCTTTCCTGTGCGAATTACATGCAAATATCTGTGCGGTTCGATTTGAGCCATACACTTTTTTATTTATTATATTACAGGTACTTATATAGCACTGTCAATTTATATACATATATATTAAATATTCGCATCAGTCCCTAACCCTCAAGGGGCAAAACTCACATTCATACATACACATACAAGGGCCAATTTAGACAGGATCCAATTAACCCACCAGCATGTGTATGGAGTGTGGGAGAAAACCGGAGTACCTGAAGGAAACCCACGCAGGCACAGAGAGAACATGCAAACTCCAAGCAGGTGGTGTCGTGGTTGGGATGCAAACCAGTGACCCTCGTACTGCCAGGCGGAAGTGCTAACCATTTAGCCACTGTGCTATATGGCTCAAATTGCATTGCATCCGCGCCAAAAAGGTGCAGGACCCTTTGTTAAATCTGCACCTGAATTGCATTCCATGGGTGTTCCCACCCATGCAATGTGATTTCTGGCAATCACATCGCGTTTTGCGATTTGTTTCGGGGGGTCATTAATTTATAACGGATACCTGCACCAGATCGCATGAATACGATTGCAATGCAGTGCGGGAAAAGCACAGGATTCACAGCATTTCCCGCACCACATTGGTGTGAACCCGGGCTAAGAGAAAGATTGTTCCTTGAGAGATCCCATAGTTGTCAAAGGTTGCATCTGTCTAATGGGACCCTGAAACTTCTGATGACCTTTGGCAGCCATCTTGGTGTAGAACTCTATATATTAGAGTGCCTGTGCCATTTGGGCTCATTTGGGCTCCAGGAGTGAGTTCATAGGTGAGGAACAGAGACCCTGTTTTGTTAGGGAGAGATTACTGGTTGAGTAGTAGTTTCTCTGCAGGCATTCTGGTTATCCAGTCACCATTTGGGGATCTCTGCCTTATGGGTTAACTCTGTGTATCACCTGAGCCCAGTCAGTTCACTGGGTATATGTATTCACATCTGAGCGTAGCGTTTTTCATTGTTTTTTGTGTGCTCCAACAGTTGATCTATTTCCAAGCTGCTTGGCAATTGCCCAGTAACCCTTTCCAGCCTTGTGGAGGTCCACAATTTTGTCTCTGGTGTCTTTTGACGGCTCTTTGATCTTGCCCATGGTAGTAGTTGGCGTCTGACTGACTGTGGGGTGGACAGGTGTCTTTAAAGAGCTCAGACAGGTGCTACTAAGTTAGATTAATGAGTGGAGTAGAGGTGGACTTTTTAAAGGCACAGTAACAGGTCTTTGAGAGCCAGAATTCTTGCTGTTTCTTAGGTGTTCAAATACTTATGTTCAGCAGTGCAAGACAAATAAATTCTTTAAAAATCATTCAATGTGATTTCCTGAATTTTTTTTTTAATTCTGTCTCTCAGAGTGGGAATGCACCTACAATGTGAATTTCAGACCCCTCCATCATTTCTAAGTGGGAGAACTTGCAAAATCGCAGGGTGTTCAAATACTTCTCTTCCTCACTGTACGTAATTCTGCCGCCCTGTAGCAGTATGTCTGCTATAGGGTGGTCCTTAAGCGATTATTATTATAAATAATATTATTATTAATAATAATAATAATAATGTGTTTGTCCAGGTTTTTATTATTATTATTATTATTATTAATAATAATAATGATAACAATAATAATAACAATAATAATACTTTTTTTAATGTTAGGGGTTAAATTATTATTTATTTATTTATTGATCATTTTATCTTATTCATATGCATATTTATTTATACATTTATGTATTCATATATTATTACTATTTTTTAACATATTTTCATTTGAGCAGAAAATCACGCAAAAACGCACCAATTACGCATGACTAATGCACCATAGATAGTATTGTCCACTCCTAGTTCCACCATTACCGATCCATACCCCTCCCCACCCCTTAACCGATTAAACTTTACAAAAAAACATGACACCATTTTGGAGTAAAATGGCCAACATGGCCTTTTATTAACAACTCACATTTAAATACATCAACCGTTCCTTATAACGGAAACCAAAGAATTGTTGTTGGTCTTCGAAGGCACCCCCAAACGATCCGAAATGCACCTGCGGACCCTATACACTAGGCCTCCAGCCGCAACCAACCAGCTCGGAGACAACCATACCGTCCGCAGTGCAGCACCACCACCTTCCAGTTAAACCTTGGTTAACTGGGAATGTCCACCGGGAACCCCATACCACCGATGGGTCCCACACCATTGTTTTACCTTCCAAGATGAGAACCGCCTCCAAAGACCAACAACCGCCCGCGAACCAACATAACCCCCCTTTTTTTTTTTTCTTTCCTTCCCCCGGGAGGGACCCGATACCCAACAAAACAGGGAGGGCGGGAGGGAAGCTCTGATCCTTTCTCACGTCCAGCTCCACAGAACCCCCCACCCTAAGGTGCCACAGACCCCACCTACACTCCACCTCTGCCAACCAGATAACCCCACAATCAAAACCCAACCCCCTGGAGCTAACTTTAACCCTTTCCATTCCCCTTCACCACTCTGGGCCTAGTCATGCCTGCCCTGCGCTATTTTCATTCTTTCTTATCCGCTACGGGCATTTCTTTTCCATTCTTTTCTATCAGAGTAAATAATCTGTGCAAATCTGCCCAATTTGAGCTCCAAAAGTAGCTCCAAAACGTTTTTGAGCTTCAGGCGTTCTGCTTCAGGCGACTTGGAGTGCAGATATGAACCATCTATACAGAGTAATATTGATTTTTTATCCCCTGAGCATCTTAGAGCTTTGAGCTTCACACTACAAAACACTCAGATGTGAAGAGGGCGTAAGGGTTTACAACCATCTGAATGTTGTACCATATATTTATTATGTTTATTAGTATAATACTTTATTTTGCACTTATTTGTTTTCCTATTGAATGTCACATAACGTTCCCTTTATACTTCTTGTATGATTGAACCTTGTACTAACAGTGCTTGTGCAATATGATCCACGTGTCCTGGAGGCATCAATTCCATTTGCTAGGAATCGTTCCAAGTATCCGTTCCAACAAATGTAATAAAGCCTCCCAACGCCCACATTCCAGTTTCTGCAGGAGACTGCCGTGTGTTAGAGGCTGAATCTCACATCACTGCCAATCCATACATCGGTCATGACTGAGGGTCAGAGTATAACGGCCGCCTTGTTAGGCCTTGTATCTTTTATTATAGTCCTGGTGTATGTGAAGTTCCTATGGAGGAGAAGTAAGATGCCCCCTGGTCCATTCCCATTACCTATACTGGGGAACTTTCTGCAACTTTACTCCGATGGAATACTTCCAGGCCTGATAAAGGTGAGCGTGAAATCAATATCATAGAAATGTCTATACAATGGCTGGTGCTGAGCATTTGCTGGAAGGCTGTGGAATTTATGGTCTTTAAGCACTTTGAACATGAATCTCAGTTCAAGATACTGTCCAGTTGTTGTTTATATTGGTGTTTTCAACTCTTGATGTCTTTTGATTTCTTCTGGATCCCGCAAGCATAAGACCCACTTTCCTCTGGGTCAGAGATGGATAGAAAGGGGGAGACTCTATGATGGTGGAGGACTCTGATATGATTGGGTGGCTCTAATGTCATGGGGGAACTCTGATGTGATAGAGAGCCTCTGACTGTGTGATGGAGGACTCTGATGTAGTGGAGGGACTCTGAAATGAAGGGGGGAACTTTGATGTGCTTAGGCCTCTGACCTGAAGGAATAAGAGTGATGTGAAAGAAAGGGCCCTATTGTGATGAGAAGATTCTGATGTCATGGAGGAACTCTGATGTGATAGGGAGTCTGTGATTCTGTGATGAAGGAACTCTGTGATGATGAGGGGACTCTAATGTGAAGGTGGACATCTGACGAAGGAAAGGGTCCTATTGTGATGGGAAGACTCAGATGTTATGGGTGAACTCTGATATGATAAGGAGCCTCTGACTCTGTGATGGAAGGCTCTGATACAGAGGGGAGTTTGATGTGCTGGAAGGACTCTGATATGAAGGGGGGACCTCTGATGTAAAGGGGCATCTGACAAGAAGGGAGAACTGTGATGTGAAGGATGGGGCCCTATTGTGATGGAAAGACTCTGATGTTATGGGGAAACTCTCATGTGATAGGGGGTCTCTGACTCTGTGATGGAGGACTCTGATGTCTAGGGGGAACCTTAATGTGCTGGAGGGACTCTGACATGAAGGGGGACCTCTGATGCGATGGAGCCTCTGACCTGAAGGAATAACTGTGATCTGAAGGATGGGGCCCTATTGTGATGGGCAGACTCTGATGTTATGGGGAAACTCTGATGTGATAGGAGGTTTCTGACTCTGTGATAGAGGGCTCTGATATATAGGTGGGACTTTGATGTGCTAGAGGGACTCTGATATGAAGGGGGGACCTCTGATGTGATGGGGCCTCTGACAAGAAGAGAGAACTGTGATGTGAAGGAAGGGGCCCTATTGTGATGGAAAGTCTCTGATGTCATGGGGGGACTCTGATGTGATGAGGGGCCTCTAACTCTGTGATGAAGGAACTCTGTGATGATGAGGGGATTCTAATGTGAAGGTGGATCTCTGATGAAGGAAGGGGCCCTATTGTGATGGGAAGACTCTGATGTCATGGGAAACTCTGATGTGATAGGGAGCTTCTAACTCTGTGATGGAGGGCTCTGATGTATAGGGGGGGCTTTGATGTGCTGGAGGGACTCTGACATGAAGGGGAACCTATGACATGATGGAGCTTCTGACATGAAGGAAGGGCTGTGATGTGAAGGAAGGAGATCTATTTTGATGGGGAAGACTTTGATGTCATGGAGGACTCTGATGTGATGAGGGCCCTCTGACTCTGTGATGAAGGAACTCTGTGGTGATGGGGGGCTCCAGTGTATAGGTGGGACTTTGATGTGCTTGGAGGACTCTGATGTGATGAGGGCCCTCTGACTCTGTGATGAAGGAACTCCGTTGTGATGGGGAGCTCTGGTGTATAGGTGGGACTTTGATGTGCTTGGAGGACTCAGATGTGATGAGGGCCCTCTGACTCTGTGATGAAGGAACCCCGTTGTGATGGGGGGCTCCTGTGTGTATTGGAGACTTCTATGTGCTGGGAGGACTCTGACGTGATGGGGTCCTCTGACATGAACAGAAATCTTCTGATGTGTAAAGATAAGCCCGAAGCAAAATAAAAGTGTAGGGTCACATGACCAGGGGGACGGGGAACATGATATATTAGAAAATTGGTGATAACATAGGAAGGAAGGGTACTTACCTGATTGGCTAGATTGTAGCGTGTGGGTGGGCCAAAAGCCGGAGTAGATGGGGTGGGATTTGGAAGGCAGCAGAGCAGTCGGAGCCATCAGATGAGAAGGATCCCCCCCCGCCACGTGTCGGTTATGTTTTGTGCTGGTTTAGGGTATTTGCGGTTTGGGGTCTTCGGAGACGGTAAAACGTTCAATAACCGTTCATAGTAGGGGCCCATCTAAGGGATGGCGCCCTCTGCTGGATCCCAGTACATCGTGTGTTATCTGGGAGGTGGTAACGAGGACTTCTCTGCGGAGTGGTGGATTTGTCCCCAAGCCGGTGTAGAGCGGCTGGGGATAGGTAAGTAGCAATGCAGATACAAACCTGATTTTGGCTATTTGATGCCTCCCATGATCGGCAACCTTTTTACGTCATGGTTAGTTGATTATTATTGTTTCTGTTCTAAGCAACGTTATTTTGGTAGGTTTGTTAATAAATGGACAATATGGCCAGTTTTCTCCTTGTTGGTGTTGGGCTCCTCATCTGAGTGAAGTAAGTTGGGGAATATGCCATAGGCACTTTGGTGGGATGGACTTTGGACATCGGTTGTACTCTACTCATGTTATTGAGGCGGCTGTGTGCATCGCCCCAGGCTCAGGTTTCCTATTGATAAGTCACATTTCCAGGTTTTACATTGCACACTGGGGTGCCTCAAAATTGTGCATACTTGAGGGTTCCGCAGCCAGGGCTGCTGTTGGAAACCACGGGGCCCCATAGAGCCTACCTGACAGCCCCCTCCAAAAAAAAACAGTTTAACATGCTTCAGATATGAATGAACACAGTGAGTGATCAGTGCCAATCACTGAATGTGTCCATTCAGAAAAGGAAGGAGCTGGACATATTTATAGAACCCTTCCCCTACTCTCTTTTCTGAAGGATTCTATTGTGTACTTGCTGCTGCTGGCGGAAAGGAGAGGAAGAGGAAAAGGAGAGGAAGAGGAAAAGGAAGAGGGAGAGGAAAAGGAGAGGAAAAGGTAGAGGGAGAGGAAAAGGAGAGGGAGAGGAAAAGGAGAGGGAGAGGAAAAGGTAGAGGGAGAGGAAAAGGAGAGGAAGAGGAAAAGGTAGAGGGAGAGGAAAAGGAGAGGGAGAGGAAAAGGAGAGGAAGAGGAAAAGGAGAGGGAGAGCAAAAGGAGAGGAAGGGGAGAGGAAAAGGAGAGGAAGAGGGAGAGGAAAAGGAGAGGAAGAGGAAAAGGAGAGGGAGAGGAAGAGGAAAAGGAGAGGAAGGGGAGAGGAAAAGGAGAGGAAGAGGAAAAGGAGAGGAAGGGGAGAGGAAAAGGAGAGGAAGAGGGAGAGGAAAAGGAGAGGAAGAGGGAGAGGAAAAGGAGAGGAAGGGGAGAGGAAAAGGAGAGGAAGGGGAGAGGAGAGAAAAGGGAAAGGAAAGGAGGGAAGCCAGGAACGTGGTGGGCACACACAGGGGGCCTGGGCAGCAGAGGGAAATGTATGGTTCACAGGGAGGGTGATGGGAGCTGCGGGGGGGAGGGGTCAATTACCTGAACCAATCCCCTGTATGGCTCTCTCTGCAGCAGCTGAAAGCCAGCTAGAGGAGAAGCCAGCTCTCAGCTGCTGCAGAGAGAGCCATACAATGGATCAGTTCCAGTAATCCCCCCTGCTCTGCCAATCACCCTCCCTGCCCACATCCAGTTCACTCAGCTTCCTGGGCCCCCCTACTGGCCTGGGCCCTATACAGGAGGATGGTGGTACCCCCTTATCCACGGCCCTGGCCGCAACTGATAAAAGGTTGAGAAGCAGTGATATATATGATCAATACATGAATTTTATTTCAAGATGATTGCCTGGTCATTTGTATTGTAAGGCATAGGTACTTATTATAGGAGTGGCTGTGCGACTTTTTCCCTATTTTATTTTTTGTGAGTAGTGAACAATATTTCTCCCAGCGTCTTCCAGGACAGCCCCTTGAGACGTAGAGCTCCTCCTTCCAGGTCAGGAAACACGTAATCCCCATGCCGTAAAGGTGGTCATCCAGGCTTCCATCCTCAGTTTTTTGGGTTTCCTGATCCGGATGAACACACGTTCAGGAGCCTGAGGGGTCTCTGCACTCTTGGGGGTCCTGGAAGAGTGTAAGCTCCTATGTTCAGCTTACCTCCTCTCCCGACGCGATCCCTCCATGGTGAGTGGAGTGGGGCTGCGGGTCGGATGGCCTTCATCCTCAGTGGAGGGACCCCCGGGTCACCCGCAGGAGGAGCAGGGAGTGCCCGGCAGTGAGCCCGGTGCATCCATTCCCCTGGCAGCTCTTCTTTCCCCTTCTCCGGTATGACTGTACAGGCGAGCAGGGCGCCGGGCGGAAGGAGGGCCAGACACGACTTCTGGGGGAGTGGCTATGCATTCCAAAGGCATGAAGTCCGGTGCGGTGATGTCAGAGGTGCAGGCATCCATATTGGGCGGTCAGTGTGGCATTTTGAAGCCCAGCAGAGGCTGCGGACCACGCCAGACAGGACTCCATGGAAGCTGGCTCATCACAGCAAGCGGATCCTGGTTCCGGCACTGGTTCCTCTCAGGTAGGCTTGGGGAAAGTCCCTCTTGCTGACTCCTGGGTGGTGGATAATTGTTTCCCCAGTCTCTGAGGGCAGGTGACAGTGGGGCACACTTCAGGTTCCCCCTAGCGCAGGGTGTGTGGAGGGAGATTAGGGATGAAGTGTGCAGTACGCATGGTTAAATTGGGTCTTCTTGTGAAAAATCCTTATGTCGCAACTGCGTAGATAGCCTAGTTAAAGATGAGTCTTTCACGGCCTGTCACAAGGTTCTCACCTCTATTAAGGATGACATGACAGCTACTTTCCAGTCCTACAGATCCCTGCTGGATAGGATGCAGACACTGCTGGGCCCTTGGACCCAGTCGGCCACTACGGCAGTATCAGCAAGGCAGGAGGACCCAGAAGAGGACCCTTGGTCCCTTGCTTCCTCTCAGGTGGGTTCAGGTTCAGAGGCGGACAGCAAGGAGGAAACTAGCACCTCCAGAAGTTCCAGGTACAAGTTAGCCCTGGAAGATGTGGAAGACCTCCTGAAGGCTATCTAGCAAACCTTAGAGATTAAAGAGGAGGAAGTTTGTTTATCTAAGCATGACCTTATGTATCAGGGGCTTCATGCCAAGAAGAGCAGGGTCTTTCCAGTCCACAGCTCCCTGGTTGATACCATTAACCACTTCAAGTCCTGACACTTTTACCCCCTTCCTGTCCAGGCCAGCTTTCAGCGCTATCACACTTTGAATGACAATTGCGCGGTCATGCAACACTGTCCCATTTGAATTTTTTTGCATTTTTTTGAGACAGATAAAGCTTTATTTTGGGGGTATTTATTCACCACTGGGATTTTTATTTTTTTTGCTATCTAAATGAAAAAGTAAAAAAATTTTGAAAAAAAGTTTTTTTTTCTTGTAAAACTTTGCAAATGAATAATCTTTCATCATAAACCTTGGGCAAAATGTATTCAGTTATCTTTTTAGTAAAAATAAATAACCAAAATTAGTTTATAACCAAAAATTATAGTTTTTAAATTTTTTTTTACTTTTATTAAAATTTTTTATATTATTATTTGTTTTTTTACATACTGTCACACTAGCAGTACAGTGTCACCATGGCAACACTACTACTTGTGGGGGGTGATGAAGATTTTTTTTTTTTTTTTTACACTGATTGCTTTTACACCCAGAAAGGCTGTAAAAGCAATCATTTTTCCTTCTCTCTGGCTGGATTCTTGCAGCCATTGAGAAATACTGTGTGAGCTGTGATTGGTCACAGCTTGTCACATGGTACAAGGCTGCTGTGAATAGCCTTGTACCCTGTGACCTCTGTGATCATTCACATATTTCACACGTAGTAAGCAATGATGTCAGATGTGACATCTTGCTTACTGCTCTGCATGTGATCACTGGTTGGCCAATCAGTGATCACATGATTGGGACCTTGCACAGAGGTCCCGTACGATGATCGGTGTTCCACTGTGTCCGAAGGACACAGCCGGCACTGGATCGTGGTGCTGCACGCTCCCAGGGAGCTCTAACAAGCAGGGTGCGGGGAGGCCATTTATAAACAGCCACCCACCCCTGCCCTGCCACCGTGGGAGTGGGAAAACCCTTAAAGGAAGCCCTTTTTTTCAGAGAGTTTAAAAAGATTTCCTTTTGACGAGGATGGGTCCCAACCTTGGAACAAGGTTCCAAGATTGGAAGCCCCCTTATCCAAAGTTTCCAAGAGGATGGATTTGGCATTTGAGGACATGGGGGCCCTAAAGAACCCCATGGATAAGAGGGGAGAAATATTGCGGTGTAGGACATGGGAATCCTCATCTATTACTCTTAAGCCAGCTCTGTCGGCTACCTGAGTAACCAGAAACCTTGAGAGCTGGCTTACCCAGTTGCAGACTCACTTGGCAGCAGGAAAATCAAGGCAGCAGATCTTAAAATCCTTGCCTTTACTGTTTAAGGCAGTAGATTTTCTCACGGATGCCTCGGCAGAATCGGTAAAGCTAGCTGCAGGGACTTCGGCCTTAGTAAACTCAGCCAGGAGGGCCTTATGGTTAAAAACATGGGCAAGGGGATTCAGCGTCTAAACTACGTCTCTGTGCCTTGCCCTTTTTGGGTGACAACCTTTTTGGTCCAGGATTAAAGGAAGCTTTAGAGCGTACGACCAACAAAAGGAGAGCTTTTCCTGAGAATAAAAAGAAAATTTACCCCATCACAGATGCAGCAGATTAAGGATGGTCAGCCCAAAAAACACTGGACGGGACACAAAAATAGGGGAAAGGGGGGATTCTATTCAATCCTCCTCAAGGCCCCTTCAAGCCACAATGACTTGAGCATCCCGGTGGGAGAAAGGCTGGGGACCTTTCTCCCTCAGTGGGCTTCAATCTCCCCGAGCCCCTATATTTTAGATCGAATAGAAAGGGAATACGGTTTGGAGTTCGACTCCTGTCCCCCAAACAGATTTCTGGTAACCAATCTTCCCAAAGACTGGAACAGGGCACAGGCTCTGCGTGGCCTAAATGGGGACTTGGTTGACCAGCAGATCCTAGTTCAAGTCCCTCAGAGCGAGCAGGTGTTTTTAGTGGGGAAATCCTTAGGCAAATTATGCCTAATTTTAAACCTGTGCCCCCTAAATCGATCACTGAGGTACAAGCACTTCAGGATGGAATTGATTTTTTCTGTAAAAAACATCCTTTTACAGGGTTGCTTTATGGCCACGTTGGATCTGTGGGATGCGTATTTCCATATTCCCATTTGTCAGGCGAGTCAGAAATACCTGAGAATAGTAGTAAATATGGGTTCACAGATCTTCCACTGGCAGTCCCTTTGGGCTAGCCTCAGCGCCAAGAATTTTTATTAAGGTGCTGGTGGAGGCCTTAGTTCCCCTAAGGATGAAGTCCATTACCATCATTCCTTATCTGGACGACCTTCTCTTTGTGACCAAATCTCACCAGCAGTTGGCCAAAGATCTGCAGGTGGCTCAGGATTTCCTTCAGAGCCTGGGCTGGCTCGTAAACAGGGACAAATCATCTTTAACTCCCTCCCAGAGAGTGATCTATCTGGGATACGAGATCTCTTCAGTGGAGGAGAAAATCTTTCTTCCTCGGGAAAAATTTCTCCAGATAGATCAAACACTAGCAGAATTGCAATGCAATCTGTGGGTGTCAATAAGGAAAGTTTCAAGGGAAGTAGGTCTCATGACTTCTTGTTTCCCAGCGGTCCCATGGGCAAGACTCCACCAGCGGCCTCTTCAGGCTTTTCTTCTGAAGATTTGGAACGGAGACAGATCTACCTTAGATCTACCAGTCCAGCTCCCGTCCAGGGTCAAAAGATCCCTCTGGTGGTTTCGAAAGGAAGTAAATCTAGCCAGGGGTCTGGAGTGGAACCAGCCTTCTTCGCTCATTATTACAACCGATGCCGGCAGTTATGGTTGGGGAGCCCATCTAGGCGATATGGCAGCCCAGGGGTTGTGGTTTCGGGGGGAGCCTCAGAGATCCTCAAATCAGAGGGAACTTATAGCAGTCCAAAGGGCATTGGATGCCTTCGGAATGAAGCTATTGGACCGTCATCTACAAATCCGGTCATACAATGGTATGACAGTGGTGTATATCAACAAACGGGGGCACACGAAGCCCCTCTCTGCAGAAGATTGCAGGCAGCATGCTATCCTGGGCCAAGCAAAATCTGCTTTCGGTTTATGTCATTCATTTGAAAGGGTCACAAAACTCCCTAGCGAACTTGCTAAGTTGGCGGCCAGTCAGTCACGATGAATGGTCTCTCAACCAAGAGGTGTTTTCAAACATAACTCTAAGGTGGGGCATACCGGAGGCCGATCTTTTGGCTTCCCAGGAGAACAGGAAGGTCAGCCAGTTTTTTTCCCTAAATCCACGAGAGCAGGCCTTGGGGGTGGACGCCCTGATGAGCACGTGGGATTTCAACCTCTCTTACGCATTCCCTCCAGTGAGACTGATCCCAGTGGTCTTGCAGAAGTTTTTGGTAGAAAAGACGGATCTCACTCTGATAGCACCCTTTTGGCCAAAAAGACCCTGGTTTTCTCTACTGCAGAGATTTATCTCAGCTCCCCCATTCCCACTCCCAGAGAGGGAGGATCTGATCTCTCAAGGTCCTGTTCTACACCCTCGGATCAGAACCTTGAAGTTGGATGCATGGTTTCTGAAGAGCAGCTCCTGAAAGCTCAGGGGTTTTCAGACACCGTGATAAAAACTTTAGTAAGCTGCCGTAAACTAGTAACCAGAGCTATTTATGCAAAGGTCTGGAAGAAGTTCAACCCCTGGTTATTAAGTAAATGATGGGGCCCTCAAGATATTCCGGCAGTTTTAGATTTCTTTCAGGAAGGGGCGGATCGGGGGCTCTTGATCAGCACCTTAAAAGTGCAGGCAACGGACCTTTTCTTCAGGCCCCTCTGCAGCAGGATCCCTTTGTTGTGGATTTTTTCAGGTCTCTCTCCAAGTCCAGACCAGTAAAAGTCAGGTCTTGTCCAGTTTGGGATCTGTCCCTAGTCCTAAAGGCTTTGGTCCTCTGTCCCTTTGAACCTCAGGAAAAAAATCTTCTATACAATTTTTGGCTTTAAAAAACATTTTTTTTATTGGCAATCACGTCAACCCATAGGGTAAGTGAGTTACAGGCACTCTCTGTTAGGAAACCCTACCTGACTGTTTTTGAGGACAAGGTTGTGCTCAAAACAGATCCAGGTTTTCTCCCAAAGGTGTCGTCCTCCTTTCATAGTTCTCAGGATATAGTCCTACCGACCTTCTGTTCTTCTCCTGGCAGTAGGGAAGAAGAGAGATTGAATTGACTTGATGTGAAAAGAAGCCTTATGGTCTATCTTAGTTGGTCCCTAGAATTTAGAAATTCGGATTCCCTTTTTGTACTTTTTGCAGGAGCAAGGAAAGGTTCTAGAGCATCCAAATCCACCATAGCTAGATGGATTAGGTTAGCTATCACAGAATCTTATGAATTATTGGAGATTCCTCCCCTGTTTGTTAATGCACACTCAACTAGATCCTTATTAGCATCCTGGGCAGAGAGAGCCGGTGCTTCTCCGGAGGAAATATGTAAGGCAGCTGCCTGGTCCAAGTTCTCTACCTTTGTGAAGCATTATCACCTGGATTTCCTATCAAGTAAGGCGCAGGCATTTGGGCGCAAGGTCCTCCAGGCAGTGGCCCTGCCCTAGGGGGGTAAATTCTTGATTATCATCTCAAGGGGCTGTCCTGGTAGACGCTGGGAGAAAACCAGTTAGGCTTACCGGTAACTCCTTTTTTACGAGTCTTCCAGGACAGCCGTGATTTCCCACCCTGAGGATCTACAAGTAATATATATTTGGTTACTTAAATGTTTGTGTCTTTCAGTGTCTTTCGGTAGTTCTCAGGTAAAACTGAGGATGGAGACCCACCTTTAAGGCATGGGGGTTACGTTTCCTGACCCGTAGGGAGGAGCTCTACGTCTCAAGGGGCTGTCCTGGAAGACTCGTAGGAAAGGAGTTAACGGTAAGCCTAACTCTGGTTTTCCCTTTTTTAGGTAAAGTGAAACATTTTCCAGCATCAGAATCATGGTAGTGATTTTTTATATTTAAATATTGCATTGAAAGCACATTTCATGCAGTGTACGGCTTTAGAGTCTGGAGATAGGATAGAACCCAAGGAGGGCTGGGATCCAACAAAGACACAAACAACAATCCCAGCTCCCCACCCTTTCCCGCTGCAAACTTGATTTCAATGTCTGAAGGTATTCTGAAGCCTTTTTTGAACAGAAAAGGGAGAAGTTTAAATTTAATTTTAATTTTTTTTGTGTTATTGTGTCCCTATTGGGGAGATAAGATCCTACTTCCACCATGACAGACAACTTTAAGCCTGGGTTCACACTTCTGCAGTGCGGCATTCCTGTGCAAGTCACATTCACATTCTGTGCGGTGCGATTTGAGCCATACCTTTTGTATGGCTCAAATCGCTTTGCATCCGTATCAAAAAGGTGCAGCACCCTTTTTTGTTTGTATTCACACCTATGTGATCCAATTCTGCACATCGCACCGTGTTTTTGCGGTATTGTTAACATACATACCTGCAGCGGTTCACATGAACGGGGTGCGATTATGATGCGGTGCGTAATTCGCACAGAGACTGGTGCGAATTCCACACCGCATGAGTGTGAACCCAAACTAAAGCCCGGTACACACCACGAGAATATCGGACAAATCATCATCTGTTTTTTGGGGTTTTTTTTGCATGCTTATCGCATATGAGAAATGAAGAGGTTACTAAAGTTACAAAAACTCTCGCACAACAGAATACAACTTTGGAAGTGATGTATTGTAATGTATTCTTTCGTTTCTGAGCATACATAGTCTAGGTCACACAAATTTTTTAGACGAATACTATACTGATGAAACAAAAATCGTTCACTCTGTTTTTGTACAAGAAAAAGTTTTGTACTTGCCCTTTCGAATAATTTTGCATGAATTGTCATGATCGGCTCTCAAAAGCTGTGTACTAATGATCAGATTATCAGACGATCACTCCGAAAGCGGTATTTTTCATCCGATTTTCTCATCGTGTGTACTAAGCTTCAGACACCAGTGAGCCTGAGATTCCTGGAAAAAAGTCCTGGGGCTTGTAGTAGTGTACACACGGGGATAATTGATAGTGGCGTGCTTTGATAGTGACAGGCCTGCCAGGAATTAAATTGTAAGAATATTGTCCTATAAACCAGATAAAGCAGGCAGTTATTAAAATATGGAAAGGCAGAAACGAAAAGTCCCCTGCGCTCAAGAGTGGTGTACTATGGAGGAAATCCAGTGTTAGCATAGGCCTTGCTGCACTCTAAGGGTCGGGGGAAACTCAGAGAAAGTCAGAAATACTGCTACAGGGCGACAGGGCGGCACAAAATCTTGTATATATACGTGATTTTGCATTTAATAATAAATAATAATTTCCAGGTTGGGGTCGCGCGCATGTGCCGTTCTACAGGCACCACCATTGGGGCTAGGGATGTCAATCTCCAGGTCCCAGTCGGTGATTCCCTGCCAGCATCCGGTGATCATTGGGGAAAGCTGACAGGGGAGAGACCTCTGTGTAAGAACATGTCTCTCCTGTCAGCATGGACACGCTCCTTTGTATCTCTCTGCACAGAGATACAAAGCAGCATGTCTCCCTAGTAAAAGACACAGCACACAGTTAACCCTTTGATCACTCCAGATGTTAACCCCTTCCTTCCCAGTGTTATTAGTGCAGTGTGAGTGCTTTTAATTAGCACTGATCACTGGATCGTTGTCACTGGGGATGTCAGTGGCAGTTAGTCAGTGTCGTCCCCCCCAGTGTCAGAATGCCCACCACAGTACCACTATAAGTCACTGATCGCCGCCATTACTAGCATAAATTTTTTTTTAAATATTTCCAGTATATATACCACCATTTGTAGACACTATAACTTTCACGTAAACCAATTAATTTACACGTATTGGGATTTTTTTTTTAGCAAAGACATGGAGCAGAATACATTTTGGCCTAAATGTATGACGAAATTTGATTTTTTAAATTTTTTTTACTGGACATGTTTAATAGCAAAAATTCAAAAATATTTTTTTTTCAAAATTGTCAATCTTTTTTTGTTTATAGCGCAAAAAATTTAAAATACAGATCAAATTTAACCAAAAGAAAGCTCTATTTGTGGGGGGAAAAGGATGTAACTGTCATTTGGGTCCAGCATTACATGATCGCGCAATTGTCAGTTAAACGCAGCACCGTATCAAAAAAAATGGTCTAGTCAGGAAGGGAGGTAAATCCTCTGGAGGACAAGTGGCTAAATCCAGAGTCGATATATACTCACAAACAACTATGGTAACAAAAGTGTATCAAAGACCAGTGTAAGAATTGTATGTACAGAGATAGATGCGAACCTCCATTTTGCCAAAGGCCCTCCATCTTGTATCATTTCTACTCTAAATCAGCTTCCCTCCAATTCCTCCTCCCTCAGGAATGTGGTCTGTATGATGCCGAGAGATCACAGGCATCAGGCCCAGCTGGAGAGCTTCATGGTTATAAATCCCAAATTAGCTGCTGCCCGGGTGTCTGTTAGCTTCTCAATCTGAGATAATCGTAAAACCATAAACCAGTCCTTCACTGGGCTTCAAAGACATTCCAGCTAGCCGTAAACAGACCTCAGATTTAAAACCCATTTATCCATATAATTTTATATCTTAAGGTAGGAAATAATTACATAATTACAAAAAGCATATATTCAGATAACTCAGTTTAATGCGAGTCGTCTGATATCTTACAGTGTAAGTCTACAGGAGAGCAGAAAGCCACATAGTTCTAGCTGGAATAGTAAAATATGGCATGTTTGATATCGAGACATTCAGCAGATGATTCTGCTTATTAATCTACCCGTGGATAGAATGTTACATGTCCCTAGGGAAGGTTATTGACCATGATATAAACTGAGAGTGATTTGGTCATAGCCTGAGTTCCCCGCCTACAACACCCCTCCCCAAATTAGGCGATTGGTTCTCTGCTGTAAGGAGACACCCTGCTGAGTTCCTAGAAAATGGCTGTTATGCTTGGAGCAGTAAGTTGAAGTTGAAGAATTCTCCCTTTTAACATTGGAACCAACTTTGGGAGAAAAGGCACCCTTTTGCTCAGGAAACTTGATCTGCTTAACCGGGGACTTTTGGCAAGTACTTTACCTCTCTAAACTTCTTTCTGTTATCTCTTTGCTGTGTTATTGCTCTCTGTATTTATATATATATATATATATATTGGCTACATCGTTTTCTGTAAATTCTTTTATTGCACCATTTTGACCTTTTTAATAATAAATCTTATTTTCTCAAAAGTGTTGAACTGTTTCTAAAGCTCTTTAATGCAAACTAAGAATCCCTAACTCTGAAGAGCGCTATTGTGTGTTTTTAAATGTCTGCATACATCTGTCTGCGGTGACATTGTGTATACAGATGATTATTCAAACATGATAGTGTTATTGCTAATATTGGCGAGTTTCCTCCTTTTCTCTACAAAAAGGCGGTGGTGGCAGTGTGAAGGGTTAATTGCGTAATTAACCTGACCCAGTAACAATTGCTCTCAGGCTGCAAGTACATAGATTGTGGTCCATTAGCTGGAAAATCTTTGTGCAGGGTTCAGCTGAGCATGGCATTGTTACGCACGTGACAGCGCGGTTTTAGATTGGCTAGTCCTTCGGTCACGAGTTGGTGAGAAGGGCTGGGGGTCTGACGTCACGATCGTCACAACCAGGGCAACCAAATCACCAGATCAGTTCCCAATCACGAGAGGACCCTCTAGATGGCTGACGCGTTTCAAGCAGCAGTCTTCTCTTCCTCAGAGCCAATGTCACATCTTACATTGACAGTCTTTATAAGACTGAGAAAGAGGTCACATGGTGTAATACAAGTTCCTCCCATTGGGAGGTTGGGATACTGCCCCAAAACATATACAACTGGCTCTAATTTAAACTTCAATCAAGCTGACATAATTGGCCTATATATACTACAGTTGTGTATCTGAATAAAAATATAAATATTAACTATTATTATTATTATTATTAATAATAATAATAAATAACAATACTAATAATAGCCAGAAATACAAGATAAAAACCTTAGCTTGTGTCTCGTGAGACAACTATGTAAACTATATGCTTTTACATCTACAGATATCCAAAAAGTACGGTCCTGTCTGCACTGTTTACTTTGGTTTAAGGCCCACTGTTGTTGTCACTGGGTATGAAGCTTTAAAGGAGGTGTTTACTGATTGTGGCGATGCTTTTCTGAATCGAGGAGCCATGCCCGTTTTTGACCGTCTTTTCAAGTATGGAGGTAAGAAAAAAAGTAGAAGTCCCAGTGCACACGATCAATCCTCAATGGGAACACTAGCCTAGTGATAGCTCCCCAAGCTGTCATTGGCTATGTAAAAGAAGGGGCGGGTATACTGGTGATATCATTTCCAAAATATGGCCATATTTGGGCAGTGATTTAACCGGTGTCCCTGCACCCATTTGCTTACATGGCCAGGGACTGAATGGGCCGGGTGACGTCAGTGGCTAGTAAGGACGCCAAAGCTGTCAGCAGCCACTGCTTCCTTAAAGCGGAGTTCCAGTTGAATAAAAAAAAAAAATAAAAGTCAGCAGCTACAAAAACTGTAGCTGCTGACTTTCAAAATACAGACTCTTACCTGTTGCTTACCTGTTCCTCAGTCCAGTGGTTTCCTCACCATGGCTTGTTTCACTGGCCGTCTTCTCTCCCCGGCATCTTCAGTGTGGGCACCCGGTTGTGATATCTTGCGGCTTCACAGCTGGGTGCCCACTGCGCATGTGCAAGTAGCGCTGCACTTTGTGAATGGTCCTGTAGTCTTCTGGGACCTGTCACGTGTCCCAGAAGACTATGGGGAGGAAGAGGAGGAGGACAACTTCCGCTTCCGATTGCCTTAGGCGCTTGCACCGGAAGTGGAAGCCCGTAGCTGTCAAGTTCGGGTACTCCCTCCCTGCTCCTAAAAGGTGCCAATCCTTAATGGGGAGCAGGGATAAAGCCTTAAAGCGAAACTTCCCCTTTAGGGTGGAGCTCCGCTTTAACAATCATTGACAGCGTTGCCCACATATGGCCATGTGACCATATTTGGGAATTGATGTCAAAGCTGTCCCAGCCCATTTGTTTACATAGCCAGGGATTCTCTGTCATGTAAGTGAATGGGTCAGAGACTTCAATAGTTGATAAGGACGGAGCGACAGCAAGACAAGCCAAACCATCGACAGCTGGAATGCCCTAAATGTTGTTTATTTATTTCAGTTACTTATGTAGTTTACACAGTACTTTACATACACACACACATATACAGTGGGGATCAAAAGTTTGAGCACCCCAGCTAAAAATTTGTATTAATGTGCATAAAGAAGCCAAGGAAAGATGGAAAAATCTCCAAAAGGCATCAAATTACAGATTAGACATTCTTATAATATGTCAACAAAAGTTAGATTTTATTTCCATCATTTACACTTTCAAAATAACAGAAAACAAAAAAATGGTGTTTGCAAAAGTTTGGGCACCCTGCAGAATTTATAGCATGCACTGCCCCCTTTGCCAAGCTGAGACCTGCCAGTGTCATGGATTGTTCTCAATCATCGTCTGGGAAGACCAGGTTTTGTCAATCTCAAAGGTTTTAAATGCCCAGACTCATCTGACCTTGCCCCAACAATCAGCACCATGGGTTCTTCTAAGCAGTTGTCTAGAAAACTGAAACTGAAAATAGTTGACGCTCACAAAGCTGGAGAAGGCTATAAGAAGATAGCAAAGCGTTTTCAGATGTCAGTATCCTCTGTTCGGAATGTAATTAAGAAATGGCAGTCATCAGGAACAGTGGAAGTTAAAGCAACATCTGGAAGACCAAGAAAAATATCAGACAGAACAGCTCGCAGGATTGTGAGAAAAACAATTCAAAACCCACGTTTGACTGCACGATCCCTCCAGAAAGATCTGGCAGACACTGGAGTTGTGGTACACTATTCCACTATAAAGAGATACTTGTACAAATATGGTCTTCATGGAAGAGTCATCAGAAGAAAACCTCTTCTACGTCCTCACCACAAAAATCATCGTTTGAACTTTGCAAATGAACATATAGACAAGCCTGATGCATTTTGGAAACAAGTTCTGTGGACCGACGATGTTAAAATTGAACTTTTTGGCCGGAATGAGCAAAGGTACATTTGGAGAAGAAGGGGCACAGAATTTAATGAAAAGAACCTCTGTCCAACTGTTAAGCATGGGGTTGGATCAATCATGCTTTGGGGTTGTGTTGCAGCCAGTGGCACAGGGAACATCTCACGAGTAGAAGGAAAAATGGATTCAATAAAATTTCAGCAAATTTTGGATGGTAACTTGATGCCATCTGTGAAAAAGCTGAAGTTAAAAAGAGGATGGCTTCTACAAATGGATAATGATCCTAAACACACCTCAAAATCCACGGGGGATTACATCAAGAGGCGTAAACTGAAGGTTTTGCCATGGCCTTCACAATCTCCTGACCTCAACATAATTGAAAATCTATGGATAGACCTTAAAAGAGCAGTGCGTGACAGACAGCCCAGAAATCTCAAAGAACTGGAAGACTTTTGTAAGGAAGAATGGGCAAAGATACCTCAAACAAGAATTGAAAGACTCTTGGCTGGCTACAAAAAGCGTTTACAAGCTGTGATACTTGCCAAAGGGGGCAGTACAAGATATTAACTCTGCAGGGTGCCCAAACTTTTGCAGACGCCATTTTTTTGTTTTCTGTTATTTTGAAAGTGTAAATGATGGAAATAAAATCTAACTTTTGTTGACATGTTATAAGAATGTCTAATCTGTAATTTGATGCCTTTTGGAGATTTTTCCATCTTTCCTTGGTTTCTTTATGCACATTAATACAAATTTTTAGCTGGGGTGCCCAAACTTTCGATCCCCACTGTATGTATATATATATATATATATATATATATATATATATATATATATATATATATATATAGTGGGGTTAGCTCAGGTGGGGGATCTCCTTCCCTGGGACAAAGGTAGACCGCACAGCAGGCTTTCATCAAAATCTGACTGGTTGTCAGCTTTATTTAAAAGGTTTGCAGAAAATAAACAAAACATGAAAATAAACCCTTGCCATCCAGGCACTAACTAAACAAAAGGCATTTCCTCTCTCAGAGGTGAAGGGCTTCTCCCTGTCACCGAAATAAAACAAAAGCAAACCTTTTCTTGTAGGTATAGTGTACACACAGCTCTCTCAGAACACCTCTCTGAGCCCCAGGCCACGAGCAACTCCCTGCTCCAGCCCTGCCTTATTTATACCACCTGTTGGTGGTCATCAGTGGAGCCCAAACTCTGGATTCGGACCCACCTGCTTAACTGTGGCCCCGAAAACCCGGAGTGGACTCCACCTAAACGGTCAGGTATGAGCATATGCGAGGTGACACATAGCGTCCCTCTATCACCTCGCCGTTCATCCTGTCACAATATATATACAGTTGTGTTCAAAATAATAGCAGTGTGTTGAAAAAAGTGAATAAAGCTCAGAATCCTTCTAATAGCTTTTATTTCCATCCACACAAATGCATTGGGAACACGACACATTCTATTCCAAATCAAAACATGAAGAAAAATAGATCAAATTTGTGTTGTTCCTCTAAAAAAATTGAAGAAAAGTGAATATTAGACTGTTCAAAAAAATAGCAGTGTTTGTATTCTTCTTTACAAACTCAAACATTCACCATATAAACTGAAAAATGTTTGAAGATTTTGCTTTCCTTTGAATCACTTAATGAATATTTAGTTGTAGTTGCACTGTTTCTGAGAACTGCTGTACATCTGTGTTGCATGGAGTCACCCAACTTCTGGCCCCTGTGATCAGGTATTCCAGCCCAGGATGATTGGACTACATTCCACAGTTCTTCTCTATTTCTTGGTTTTGCCTCAGAAACTGCATTTTTGATGTCACCCCACAAGTTTTCTATTGGATTAAGATCCGGGGATTGGGCTGGCCACTCCATAACGTCAATCTTGTTGGTCTGGAACCAAGATGTTGCACATTTACTGGTGTGTTTGGGGTCGTTGTCTTGTTGGAACACCCATTTCAAGGGCATTTCCTCTTCAGCATAAGGCAGCATGACCTCTTCAAGTATTCTGATGTATTCAAACTGATCCATGATCCCTGGTATTCGATAAATAGGCCCAACACCGTAGTATGAGAAACATCCCCATATCATGATGCTTGCACCACCATGCTTCACTGTCTTCACAGTGTACTGTGGCTTGAATTCAGTGTTTGGGGGTCGTCTGCCAAACTGTCTCCGGCCACTAGACCCAAAAAGAACAATCTTACTTTCATCAGTCCACAAAATGTTGCGCCATTTCTCTTTAGGCCAGTCAATGTGCTCTTTGGCAAATTGTAACCTCTTCAACACATGTCTTTTTTTCAACAGTGGGACTTTGCGGGGGCTTCTTGCAGATATCTTGGCTTCACATAGGCGTCCTCTAATTGTAACAGTCCTCACAGGGAACTTTACACCTTCTTTGATCTTCCTGGAGCTGATTGTTGGCTGAGTCCGCGCCATTTTGGCTATTCTTCTATCCATTCGAATGGTAGTTTTTTGCTTTCTTCCACGTCTTTCAGGTTTTGGTTGCCATTTTAAAGCATTTGCGATCATTTTAGCTCAGCAGCCAATCATTTTCTGCACTTCTTTATATGTTTTCCCTCTCCAATCAACTTTTTAATTAAGGTACGCTGTTCTTCTGAACAATGTCTGGAACGACCCATTTTCCTCAGAATTTCAGAGAGAAATGCACTGTAACCAGCATGTACAACATTTGCTGCCTTCCTTCCTTAAATAAGGGCAATAATTGCCACCTGTTTTTCAAAGAATGAATGACCTCACTAATAGAACTCCACACTGCTATTATTTTGAACATGCCCCTTTCAATTAGTGATTCAATGACACAGAATCAGCAGCATGCATGTCATGACTGTTGGGTCTGTTGGATTTCTATTACTCTACTACACCTGCTAGTAAATTATTTGCCATGTAGAAATATCATTTCTACCAAAAACAGTGATTGGTCAGGTTGGTGATGTCTGACTGCTATTATTTTGAACACAACTGTATATATATATATATATATATATATATATATATATTGTACATTCACATCAGTCCCTAACCCTCAAGGGGTGTACAATCTAAGGTCCCTAACTCACATTCATACACACACATACTAGGGTCAATTTAGACAGGAGCCAATTAACCCACCAGCATGTTTTGTAGTGTGAGAGGAAACCGGAGTACCCAGAGGAAACCCATGCAGGCACAGGGAGAACATACAAACTCTAGGCAGGTGGTGCTGTGGTTGGGATTTGAACCAGTGCTGCTAGGCAGAAGTGATAACCACTTAGCCACTGTGCTGCCCATTGGGCATTCAGATTGAACACTGAGCTCATCCCTCATCCTGAGTGTCCAGATGCCAGTTGAAGGTTCTTTCTGGTATCTCTGCAAGTGTACTGATGTTTAATTGCTGTCATTTTTGCCTGGATCTCCTCCTTGTTCTAAAATGACATGTATATGGTGCTTGTAGCTGAGAGTCTGCTTCCGTCTAGATCAGTGGTTCTCAACCTTCCTAATGCCGCGACCCCTTAATACAGTTCCTCATGTTGTGGTGACCCCCAACCATAAAATTATTTTCGTTGCTACTTCATAACTGTAATTTTGCAGTGTGAGGAATAGTGCCACATCATTGGTATCAGTGAGAGGAACAGTGCTTCATCACTGATGTCAGTGGGGAGGAATAGTGTCCCATCGTTGGTATCAGTGGGAGGAATAGTGTCCCATCATTGGTATCAGTGGGAGGAATAGTGTCCCATCATTGGTATCAGTGGGAGGAATAGTGTCCCATCGTTGGTATCAGTGGGGGAATAGTGCCTCATCATTGGTGTCAGTGGGAGGAATAGTGTCCCATCGTTGGTATCAGTGGGAGGAATAGTGCCACATTGTTGGTGTCAGTGGGAGGAATAGTGCCCCATCGTTGGTGTCAGTGGGATGAATAGTGTCCCATCGTTGGTATCAGTGGGAGGAATAGTGCCCCATCATTGGTGTCAGTGGGAGGAATAGTGTCCCATCATTGGTATCAGTGGGATGAATAGTGCCCCATCATTGGTGTCAGTGGGAGGAATAGTGCCCCATCATTGGTATCAGTGGGAGGAATAGTGCCCCATCATTGGTATCAGTGGAAGGAATAGTGCCCCATCATTGGTGTCAGTGGGAGAAATAGTGCCTCATCATTGGTGTCAGTGAGAGGAATAGTGCCTCATCATTGGTGTCAGTGGGAGGAATAGTGCCCCATTATTGGTGTCAGTGGGAGGAATAGTGCCCCATCATTGGTATCAGTGGGAGGAATAGTGCCCCATCATTGGTGTCAGTGGGAGGAATAGTGCCCCATCATTGGTGTCAGTGTGGTGGAGGGGGGAATAGTGCCCCATCATTGGGGTCAGGGGGGGGGAATAGTGACCCACCATTGGTGTCAGTGGGGGGGGGGGGAGGAATAGTGTCCCATCGTTGGTGTCGGTGGGGGAAGGAATAGTGCCCCATTCTTGGTGTCAGTGGGGGGAGGAATAGTGCCCCATCATTGGTGTCAGTGGGGGGAGGAATAGTGCCCCATCGTTGGCGTCAGTGGGGGGAGGAATAGTGCCCCATCGTTGGTGTCAGTGGGAGGAATAGTGCCCCATCGTTGGTATTAGTGACACCAATGATGGGGCACTATTCCTCCCACTGACACCAATGATACTTACCTTGCTGACTCCTGCTCCAGCCTGGGCTCGCCCTCTCCCTCTCCCATCTACAGCCTGCATACCTGGCTGCAGCAGCAAAATTTGCACTTACCTGTCAGCTGTCTTCCTTCTCTGGCCTCTCTCTTCACTCGCTCCTGCAGCTCCCTCGATCTTCTTTGATCTTCGCGCGCTGCCGCTCGGCTCCTCCTCTCCAAGCTCCACCTCCTCGCCGGTGATTGGCCGCCTGTGTGCCTCTCCTGAGCTACAGTTCCGGTGGCCAATCAGCGGCGAGGAGGCGGAGCTGTTGAGTGATCCCGGAGGTGTGGCCAGGTTACAGGGGCAGCATATCATCCCGCCCACAGATCGCCTGAGACAGGAGTGGTGTCTCGGTTCCTAAGACCATCGGAAATATGTGGTTTCCGATGGTCTTAGGCGACCCCTGTGAAATGGTGGTTCGACCCCCAAAGGGTCGCGACCCCCAGGTTG
Source organism: Staurois parvus (assembly GCF_062004578.1). Lineage (NCBI taxonomy): Eukaryota > Metazoa > Chordata > Amphibia > Anura > Ranidae > Staurois > Staurois parvus. The sequence continues at coordinate 5,403,230 of NW_028318542.1, read as the reverse complement.
AGAACCGCTGGTCTAGATAGAAGAATTGTGGGGGGGAGGGGGGGGTTTGGTATGCACTACATTTTATTGTTATGTCTTTATATGATGCTTCTTTTCATACATACATTAAGGGTCCTTCCACATGGAGCGAACCAGGTTTTCAGGTCCGCTTGTTCAGCCGGGGATCTCTCCTCTGATCCTCGCTGAGCAAGCGAATGACAGGTCTGTGTCCACTCCACTGCTGCAGGGCAGACACAGAGCTGTGTCTGTTCAGCAGATCCACTTGCTCAGCCGGGGGATCTCTCCGTTGATGCCCGCTGAGCAAGCGAATGACAGGTCTGTGTCCACTCCGCTGCTGCAGAGCAGACACAAAGCTGCTCGCTCTCCTCAATGGGTGGTTGGATGAGATTGGACCACCTGTCCGTTTCCATCTGACCCGATCCGACGGAGAGACTGGATGTTGGCGGGTGTAAATGGACACATGTCCGTTTACACCCGCCGCTCCATAGAGGAGAATGGAGGTTCTGATTTAGAATAAATGTAACAGCAGCCCAGAGTGGAACTTTAAAGCACCAACATTAACATGACAGCCAGGAAACTAGCATTTTCAGGAGGAGAAGTCATCAGTGGAAGATACTATACAGTATGTGTTTTATGACAGGAGCACTTTGTACTAACGATGTTCGAAACACATTTTTATGTGTGTTCTGCTCATATTGTTTTTTCAGGCTTATCATATGTAAATGGAGATCCATGGAAACAGCTGAGACAGTTTTCCCTTCAAACTCTTAAAGATTTTGGAATGGGTAAGAAGAGTTTAGAGGACCCAATTCTGGAGGAGGCACATCATATTGTGGAACACTTCAGAAGCTTAAATAGTGAGTGTAAAGCACCCTTCCTACCCCCTTCACTTTTCCATTCTTCTATATCCAGAAATGACTAGGCATGTGCAATTCGTTTTGATCCGAATCTAAATTTGCATGAATATTTGGTTATTCAGAAATTCGGATGTATCAAAATTTCTGAATAACAACAGTAACAAATTTTGTTAAAATTAGTTTAATTTTGTTTGGTTTATTAATTTTATAATTAATTCCACATTTTCAGAATGATTCAAATTTGAATTGATCGAAAATGTATAAACCGATCCAAAGTCTGTGTGAAGAATAGTTGGTTGTTAAGCAGTGGGCTAGGAAGACAGCCACCGAATTGTTAAAAACTCATCAGCTGAATGTAAACAAAAAATGTTGGCAATGAAAAATAAAGAAAAAAACAGCGTCAAATTCCCTTCCCACCCCCTCTCCCCATCCACGCCAGGACACTATATGAGCATGCAGCCTGGGAGGTCAAGAAAGGAGGAAGCATGTTTTTACTCACTTTTTACACTTTTTTGGAGAATGAGTAGGGGAACTATGTACCCCTATGCAGTAGTGTATTTAGATTTTGTGCTGCCCTAGGTAACACAAAAATTTTGCGCCCTCCCCAATGAGAGGGAGAGAGTTCAATAAGAGTGTGTATGTATATATGATTCTCTCTCTTCCCTCTCTCTCTCTCCCCCCCTCTCTTTATCCCCCCCTTCTCTCTCTTTCTCCCTCTCCCCCCCCCCCTCTTTCTCCCCCCTCTCTTTCTCACTCTCTCTTGCTCACTCGCTCTCCCCCCCTTTCTCAGTCTCCTCTCCCTCTTTCTCTCCCTCTCTCTCTCCCTTTCCCCCCTCTTCTTCCTCCCTCCCTCTCTCTCTCCCTCTCTATTTTCCCCTCTCTCTGCTCCCTCTCTCTTCTCTCTCTCTCTTCTCCCTCCCTCTCTTCCTCTCATCTCTTCTCCCCTCTCTCTCTCCCTCTCTCACTCTCTATCTCCCTCTCTCTCTATCTCCCTCTCTCTCTATCTCCCTCTCTCTCCCTCTATTACTCTCCCTCTCTTTCTCTACCCCCCCTTTCTCTTCCTCCCTCTCTCTCTCTATCTGCCTCCCTCTATCTTCCTCCCTCCCTCTCTCTTCCTCCCTCTTTCTCCCTCTCCCCCTCTCTCTCTCTCCCCTCTCTCCCATCTCTCTCTTCTCCCTCTCTTCCCCCTCTCTCTCTTTCTCCCTCTCTTTCTCCCTCTTCCTCTCTCTCCCTCATCTCTTCCCCCCTCTCTCTTTCTCTCCTTCTCTTTCTCCCTCCCTCCCTCCTCTTTCTCTCCCTCCCTCTCTCTTCCACCCTCCCTCTCTCTCTCTTTCTTCCTCCCTCTTTCTCTCTTCCTCCCTCTCTCCCTCTTCCTCCCTCTCTCTATATCTTTCTCCCTCTCTTCCTCCCTCTCTCTCCCTTTTCCCTCTTTCTCCCTCCCTCCCTCTCTATTTTCCCATCTCCCTCTTCTCCCTTTCTCTCTCCCCCCTCTCTCATCTCTTCTTCCGCTCCCCCCTCTCTCACTATCTATCTCCCTCTCTCGCCCTCTCTCCCTCTCTTTCTCTATCTCTTTCCCCCTCTTTCTCTTCCTTCTTCTCCCTCTCTCTTCCTCCCTCTCCCTTTCTCCCCCTCTCTCTTCCTCTTTCTCTCTCGTTCTCCCGATCCCTCTTTCTCCCTCTCTCTTCCTCCCTCTCTCTCTTTCTCCCCCTCTCTCCCTCTCCCCCCTCTCTTCTCTTCTCCCCCTCTCTCACTCTCTATCTCCCTCTCTTTCTCTCTCCATTCTTCCCCTCTCTCTTCCTTCTTCTCTCTATCTCCCCCCCCCTCTCTCTCTCTCTCTCTCTCTCTCTCTCTCGATCTTCCCCCTCTCTCTTCCTCCATCTCTCTATGCCCTCCTCTCTCTCTCTCTCTCCCTGTCTCTCTTCTCCCTCTCCCTCCCTATCCCTCTCTTTCTCCCTCTCCCTCACCCCCATCTTTCTCTCTCTCTCTTTCCCCTCTCTCTCTTTCCTCGCTCTCTTTACCCCTCTCTCTTTCTCCCTTTCTCTCTCTATTTTTCCATCTCTTTCTCCCCCCTCCTTCTCCCTCTCTTTCTCTTCCCCCTCTCTATCTTCCATCTCTCTCTCCTCCCTCTTTCTCTTCCATCCTCTCTCCCCCCTCTATCGCCCCCCCCCCCCTTCGCTCTCTCTCTCTCCCCCTCTCTCTCTATTCACTCACTCACTCTCTCCCCTCTTTCTCATCCTTCTCTCTCTCTTCCCTTTCTTTCTCTTCCCTCTCTTTCCCTTCCCTCTCTCTTCCCCCCTCTTTCTCAGATTGTATGGAACCACACCCCCCCCTTCATGGGCTGCTGATCTCTGGGCAGCAGGAAGGGAGGGGGGGAGAGGTGTGTGCAGTCCGGTATGATCTGTCAGTGTCAGTGTAATGTACTGGATGGATAACAGGAGGGAGAGCCCACAGAAGACAACACAGCTCACCTCCTCCGGGCTCTTTTCTCTCTGCCGCTTCTCTCCCTGCTCCAGGCTGTCCCCTGGTCCTGACTCATCAGCTGTTGGAGGGAGAGGTACATGGCCATCGCTCTGCGACTGCCCTCCCCCACATCCCACCACATCTATCTTCCTGCTGTCCGCTGCTTCTCAACAGGTCTAGGGAACCCCCCCTAAAAATTGCCATCCTAGGCAAACTCCTTGTTTGCCTCGAGGTAGATACGCCCCTGCCCCTACTCATTCACATAGTGGGGGGCGGGGATTTGGGGCTCCCTTGTTAAAGGAGGCTTCAAGATTCCCATAAGCCACCTTCCCAAAGACCCCACAACAACCGCCATCAACATGAAGACAAGGTGCTTTGGGGGTAGGGGGAGCCCCCCTACCCCAAAGCACCCCCCATGTTGAGGGAATGTGGCCTGGTATGGTTTGCGGGATGCACGCGCTCATCCCCCCATTCCCTGGCCTGCATGCTCAGATATGGGTCTGGTATGGATTTTGGAGGGACCCCATATCTTTTTTTCATGTGTTTTGGCGTAGGGTTCCCCTTCAAATTCATACCAGATTTGAATAGCCTGGTAAGGATTGTGGGTAGGATTCCACACTGTTTTTTTATGCTATTCTGAATAAACAATGCTAAAAATACAAAGAAAATTCCAAAAACGAATTTGTCCATTGACGCAATAATGGACCATTGGCAGAGGTGCTTACAAATACAGTACACATAAACCACATCCTTTTACTTTCATATGTTTAGAGGAGCCAGTTGAACCCAGCACCACCTTGATCTGTGCCTCCTCTAATATCCTTGCTAATATATTAATGGGGTCTCGCTATGACTACAATAACAAGAAGTGGTTGGAAATCCTACAGAAGTCACATGAAGCTTTTCATATTCATTCATCTGTCTGGGGCCAGGTGAGTAATTTTATTATCTACAGTATGTTACTTTATGTCCAGAGATAAAGTCCATGGTATAAGCTGGCAATACACCAAAAGAATTTAGTTCAAACATTTTCATTATCAGAACATTCGTTCAATTTCTGAATCATTACTGACAAACTGATATTCATTTTTGACCGTAATGGCAAAAAAACTCAAAAGAGCCTGGATGGAAATTTTTTTCCTGAACAAATGAATTTCTAACTAGGAATGTGGTTTTGTTTCGGGAAAAAGAATACATATTGTAACGAAATCTATTTAATATGTCTGGGATTCCCTTCAAATAGCAGGTCTTGGAGAAATGTAAGGATTGTGGTGAACAATTTTTCTGAAATGCTTATGAAAATCTAAACAGAAAACAGTCTCTCACCAACCGCAGTACATAGTCCTCTGCCCACAGTCTTCCTCCTCTCCTGGGCTCAGTCTACGACACTCATATAAAAAAGTCACCACAGCAACAGCGGTCTCTACGCAGGTGCAGAAGTAATCCTGTGGGCCGTATGCCAGTCCAGCCTATCCACTGCACACACAGCACCTCTCCATTCTGTCCCACATCAAACTGTGCTCCAGCAGTACAGGCTTGCCTATGTTCTATCCACCTCCAAGCCAAGCATACAGTTTTAGCACCCTCTTAGCTAGGTGGAGCTAGCGGATTATTTTTTTAGTCAGAAAGGCTGAGTAGCAGCCTGGGCAATAATCATCCAGCTCAAATTTGGGTCAAGGCTGAGAGGCTCTGCAGATCATTTCCTTGATACCTCCCCCTGCTCTAGAGTCTTGGCGAGGATTCTAGAAGCAGTGGGTGGAGGTGAGGAGGGGCTGCTTTGCCTATTCGGGGGACTCTGGCTGGTCCCCAGGCAGGAGGTTTGGCATGGGATCAGAGCAGCCCTTGGGTATGACTGACCCTGCTTTGTAGCAGGGGAGAGTTTGGGTGGAAGATGTAAGGAAGTTGAGATGCAGGAGCATGGGAGGGGGCCCAGTGGGAGAAGGCCTACCTGCAGGAATGAAGCCGGAAAGGAGTGAGTAGTCCTACACACGCTGGCCCAGTTAAGGGAAAAAGAGCACTCTGATGGGAAACCTGATTAGCTCCTTTCACAGGACTGTTTCATTTAAAGCAACAGGCACTGGATTCCCTTGCCCAGGGATTCCCTCAGGCATAGATAAGAAGAGGATTATCTGGGGTCTGGGGTGGTACACCAGTAGAGGCTTCTGCTGTATAAAGACTTGTACATAGTTGATAAGAAGTTTGTTTGCAGTTCCATTGGACATCCCATACATCCCTTAACCCCATCCAAGTTCAACACCCCTCAATAAACATAAAACCAAGCTCAAGGACTGTTTACTAACTCTGAATGCAAGTCTGAGAAAATGTGTGTTGCCTGGCTGTGCAGGGCTATAGTGGGACTCAAATCGTCAGCAATTCCTACAGGGGTAGTGCTACACAGTCATACCAGGACCAGATGGAAAACCGCTGCATCCACTGACAGCTTCTCTTCTTTTTCCCTGAAGCAACACAGCGCTTCTGTTCTCTCTCCTCCAGCACAACCGATTAGCCTGGAAGAGAGATATCACAGCAGCATGAGTGGTCCTGTCAGAGCCTGGGGCCATGGAGCTGTAGCACAGACATGTGCTGCTGGCTGGGCTGCAACATTTAAAGTGGGGGAATGGTCACCTATATGTGGTCCAGTGGTGAAACAGGTTTTTGTTTTTTATTTGGAAACAGCTATACTTTTTAAAAATGTGTTTAATTACTTTATATCTCTATTATACATCTAAATATGTACTTAAACTGTAAAGCCCAAACTTTTTTTCTTCTTTGGATAGAGTAGAAAAGAATTGGAACCCTTCCAGGTTTTCACTACTACAGATAAACCCATCCAGCACCAGACCCTCAGCTCTAATTCCCACTGGTGTTTGTAGCTTGACGCTCAAAGTTTCAAAAAGCTCAACAATCAAAATCCCATGGTCTCGAATTGTGCCTGTCCACATATGAGCAAGCATTTAGGTGTCTGCCGCTGGATGCCTGAAGCTCAGAAAGGTGTATGAGCTATTTTTAAATGTGAGTGCCAGAAAAATGCCTGAAAATTAGCATGTTTCATGTCTAAAATACCATCTTCTACTCCTTATAACTAGCTTTCCATTTGCTGAAATAAAAATGCCCTGGCCTTAACCTTCCGGTATTCCCGAGTGTAGCTCGGGGTAAAATTTCTATACCAAAAGCGGTAACCCCGAGCTACACTCGGGCTTACCATGCGGCGCTGCATAGGGAGTCCCTGCAGAACTTACCTTGTCCTTCGCTCCCGCGATGCATCCCCTGCAGCGTCCCCGGCCATCTCCTCCGGCCGATGCCGGCATCCGCCTCCTGTGTTCCGGTCCCTGTGACGTCGGGACGTACGGGCGCCGGCGGCGGCGGGAAATTTGAAAATTTAAAAAAATGTCATTTTTTTTCAAAACAATTTTACATAGTAAAACATTGCTGTTTCAACCCATTTCACATACATTTTGTCCCGAGTGCTTTGTCCTGTCCCCTGTCTGCATTTTGATTGTTCTTTCTGCCTGGAAACGTAGAAAAGTCCATGGCGTCCAAAAAGTGTCCCTTTAGGTCAAATGCGGGTTTAGATCAGCTAGAGAACAGCGATAGTAAATCAGAACCACTTGCAGAATTGAGTGATAATGATTTGTGGAGAAATTCGTCATCAGACACTGAAAACAATTTTGCGACTTTGCTCAGCGATGTGCGAACTTTTCGCTCTATTTCACATTTCAGTGTTTTTGGTTTGATTATATTATTGAATTAAATGTATGATTTAGAATCTTGTTCAGACAGATTTCAGTGAGTTATTCCTAAAAATTACAGCCTACAATAAAAAAACTACATATTTCCATGCAAAATAATGGTACCGCTTTCAGCACCAAAAATATGAAATAATCATACCGCCGAGGAGGTTAATATGCCCCAAAATAAACATGCAAAAATGCATTGGAAAAACCTCCAAAACTGGCTGTAAACACTCACACATAATCATTTGCTGACCAAGCATTTTCTGGCACATTTTGTTTACAAGTTTAAATCAGTACTTTTTCCTAGAAAATTACTTAATATAAATATATATATATATATATATATATATATATATATATAATTTTTTTTTTTAGCAAAGATCATAGAAAATGAAATGGTGATTGTTGCAATTTTTTATGTTCCACTGTATTTACGCAGCGGTTTTTTAAACGCAATTTGTTTGGAAAAAATACATGCTAATGAATTAAAAAAAAACACAATATATACCCCCAATTTTTTTGTAAAATATGAAAGAGAATATAGATACCTAACATGTAACACTTTAAAATTTTGCACACTCATGGAATGGCGACAAACTACGGTACTTAAAAATCTCCATTGGTGACGCTTTCAAATTTTTTACAAGTTACCTATTTAGAGTTACAGAAGAGGTCTAACACTAGAACTATTGCTCCCACTCTAATGTTCATGGTAATTTCTCATGTGTGCTGCGAACACCATGTGCATATGCGTGTGCGAGTTATGTATGCGTTCACTTCTGTGAGTGAACATGGAGGGATAGGGGCGCTTTAATTTTTTTTTATTTATTAATTTTTTTATTTTTACACTGTCCCTTTTTTATCACTTTCATTCCTATTATGAGGAATGTAAACATCTCTTGTAATAGAAAGAAGTATGACTCTCTAGTGAGAGATCTGGGGTCAAAAAGACTCCAAATCTCTCCTTTACCTTTTAAAAGCCTTTTTTATCTTTTGCTTTAAAAAAGAAAAAAAATGTTTACATCAACCCTGGACCAGATGTGATGTCATGACGTCACTCAGGTCATCTAATGCCATAGAGGTGATCAGAGACGATAAAGTCTCTCATTGCCTCTAGGAGCAACCGGCCACACTATCGGATTGTGTCTCGGGCGCACCAGTTTTAACAGTAAGCCCGAGAAACACTGGCAAGAGGAGGAGGGGGGTGCCCCCTCCCGTTGCTACTAAAAGCTAATGAGCCAGTTGGATCGCTTTCATTAGAAAGCCAGCTGCTGGCACGAAAATAAGATACCAAGGCTATGTCTGACATCTTCAACCATAACCCCGGTAAACCACTTGATGAAACCGCAATGAGATATATATATATATATATATATATACAGTTTCAAGAAAAAGTATGTGAACCCCTTGGGATTACATGGCGTTTTGCATGAATTGGGCATAAAATGTGCTCTGAACGTCATCTAAGTCACAAGAATAGAAGAACACAGTCTGCTGAACATAATACTACACAAACATTAGATGTTGCCATGGTTTAATTGCACATAACACGTAAACATTCACAGTGCAGGGAGGAAAAAGTATGTGAGGCCCTAGCTTAATGACTTCTCCCAGAGCTAATTGGAGCCAGGAGTGAGCCAACCTTGACTCCAATCAGTGTGATGATATTGGATGTGTTGCTGACAGCTGTCCTGCGCTTAAAAAACACACACACAATCCGTCCAGGCCCTGAGGCAGCAAAGCAGCCCCAAACCATGATGCTCCCTCCACCATGTTTTACAGTGGGGATGAGGTTTTGATGTTGGTGTGCTGTGCCTTTTTTTCTCTACACATAGTGTTGTGTGTTCTTCTGAAACAACTCAATCTTGGTTTCATCTGTCCACAGTATATTTTGCCAGTAGTGCTGTGGAACATCCAGGTGCTCTTTTGCAAACTTCAAACGTGCTGCAATATTCTTTTTGGACAGCAATGGCTTCCTCCGTGGTGTCCTCCCATGTACTCCATTCTTGTTTAATGTTTTCCTTATTGTAGATGTGTCAACAAAAATGTTAGCATGTGCCAGAGATTTCTGTAGGTCTTTAGCTGACACTCTGGGATTCTTCTTTACCTCATGCAGCATTCTGCGCTGTGCTCTTGCAGTCATTTTTACAGGACGACCGCTCCTAGGGAGAGTAGCAACAGTGCTAAACTTTCTGCATTTGTAGACAGTCTGTCTTACCGTGGACACATGAACATCAAGACTTTTGGAGATACTTTTGTAACCCTTTCCAGCTTCATGCAAGTCAACAATTCTTGATCGTAGGTCTTCTGAGAGCTCTTTTCTGCGAGGCATGGTTCACATCAGACAGTGCTTCTTGAAACCAGTAAACCCAAAACAGGTGTGTGTTTTTTAAGAGCAGGACAGCTGTCAGCAACACATCCAATATCATCACACTGATTGGAGTCAAGGTTGGCTCACTCCTGGCTCCAATTAGCTCTGGGAGAAGTCATTAAGCTAGGGCCTCACATACTTTTTCCTCCCTGCACTGTGAATGTTTACATGTTATGTGCAATTAAACCATGGCAACATCTAATCTTTGTGTAGTATTATGTTCAGCAGACTGTGATCTTCTATTGTTGTGACTTAGATGACGTTCAGAGCACATTTTATGCCCAATTCATGCAAAACTCCACGTAATCCCAAGGGGTTCACATACTTTTTCTTGCAACTGTATAAAAAAAACTTGAAATAAAAAAGTGTGGGAAAGTGTCCAAAACTACTAAAAAAAGCCCATACTGACACTGAAAGAAAGTTAGGAAATGCATGTTGCTTATCTGGCAGGAATAGGGGGACCCAAAACTCTCAAGAGGTTAGGGCTACACATAGATTCATCATCAGCCAAACAAAAAACAAATGGATTCCCCCATTCACACAAGTGAGGTGAATGGAAGAATCCTCCCCACTGTGTCATTATATTCTGACAGCAGAACGCCTCCGATGCAAAATCAAAATGCACCGATTGAGTGCAGCCAATGACTGATAACATTTTTCCAATATTCCCATTTGACAGAAGTTGATTGTTTGATCAACTTTTGTCAAGTGGAATCTGCCATAGATGGATCGAAATTTGTTCCTGCTAATCCAGCTGAATTTCCATTCATCTATGGCCATCTTTAGAACCATTCCACACTCCATCCAAAACCAAAAAAAAGTTTTGGGATCAGTTCTAGTTTAGTTTCTGTAATGAATATGATCTCTGTTCATTCTGCTACCTAACTAACTCATGTTGTAACTCTTTTGACAGATGTATGACCTTTTCCCAACAATTATGAGCTGTTTACCAGGACCGCACAGAAACATTTTTACCTTTTTTGAGCCCATTGAGAATGAACTGAAAAGGAGCATCAGACTTCACCAGGAGACTCTGGATCCGGCCTGTCCTCGAGATTACATTGACTGTTTTCTCATCAGGATGAAACAGGTCAGACGTCACTTGTATGTATAGATTCACCAGCCCAGAAATGAAAATGGCATGCCAAACAAATGCTCCATTTAGAAGCTGTTTGGCTCATTCTAAGTGCTACTTTATATATATATTGATAATGGGATTTCATTTTCATTCTACAGTACATTTAGTCTTAAATATTCCCACACAATCTTTTGCTTCAGTCTTCCGGATTGAATGGCACCAAGTATCACTGGGTGGGATCAGTATGGTGTTTTCATTCATAGCGTATTCACAGTACTCATTTTTTAGTCAAGAATGAGGACATGATATGAATGAAGGGCATCATGGCCCCACCTAATGAGTGAAATCACCATGGTACACTTCAATAAATGTTATTCATGCAGAGAGAGCAGTGCTGACATTGAAACTGCCCATAGATGGATCAAAATTTAGCCGGTCCAGCAACAACTGGCCAAATTTCGATCCATCCATGGCCATTCCTGCTCAACAGAAAGTCTAATGATCAACGTCTGTTGAACGGAACTGTTGGAAAACATTTGTTGAGCACCGGCTTGCAGTCAATTAGCTGCAGCCACTGATCAGTGCATTCCGACAGTGGAAGCGTCCCCACTATTAGAATACAGGTCTCCCCGGACCCTGCATTCACTATATCAGGTCTCCCCGGACCCTGCATTCACTATATCAGGTCTCCCCGGACCCTGCATTCACTATATCAGGTCTCCCCGGACCCCGCATTCACTATATCTGGTCTCCCCGGACCCCGCATTCACTATATCAGGTCTCTCCGGAACCCGCATTCAGTATATCAGGTCTCCCTGGACCCCGCATTCACTATATCTGGTCTCCCTGGACCCCGCATTCACTATATCTGGTCTCCCCGGACCCTACATTCACTATATCTGGTCTCCCAGGACCCTGTATTCACTATATCCAGTCTCCCAGGACCCTGCATTCACTATATCCAGTCTCCCAGGACCCTGCATTCACTATATCCAGTCTCCCAGGACCCTGCATTCACTATATCCAGTCTCCCAGGACCCTGCATTCACTATATCCAGTCTCCCAGGACCCTGCATTCACTATATCCGCTCTCCCAGAACCGTGCATTCACTATATCCGGTCTCCCCGGACCCTGCATTCACTATATCCGGTCTCCCCAGACCCTGCATTCACTATATCCGGTCTCCCCGGACCCTGCATTCACTATATCAGGTCTCCCCGGACCCTGCATTCACTATATCTGGTCTCCCCGGACCCTGCATTCACTATATCTGGTCTCCCCGGACCCTGCATTCACTATATCAGGTCTCCCCAGACCCTGCCTTCACTATATCAGGTCTCCCCGGACCCTGCATTCACTATATCTGACCTCCTCAGACCCTGCATTCACTATATCAGGTCTCCCCGGACCCTGCATTCACTATATCAGGTCTCCCTGGACCCTGCATTCACTATATCTGATCTCCTCAGACCCTGCTAGAAAAAAAAATGAACTGTCTATGTCTACCCTTACATCAGTGCCCCTCTGCATCTCAGAAGACTGGCCACCACTGGAGATGATCATGTGTGTCATGTGACCAGCTGTAGGACTTTAAAAAAAAGGTAAGTATATTTAAAAAAAGCAAAAAATACAGTTTTGGTGTAGAGGGAGGGTAGCCACCCATGGGGGAAGACAAGAGTTGGTCTTTAAATCTGACCTCCAGGAATTAGGCAAAATCTGTCATTGCAGTGCCCCCCCCCAAACACGCACACTGCAAAGGATAAACGTATGTCTAGTCTAGGGTTGTAGGGAGGTTGATCTTCTAGGGGAGCGTAGCCACCCATGGGGGAAGACAAGAGTTGATCTTTAAATCTGACCTCCAGGAATTAGGCAAAATCTGTCATTGCAACCCCCCCCAAAAAAACACGCACACTGCAAAGGTTAAACGTATGTCTAGTCTAGGGTTGTAGGGATGGTGATCTTCTAGGGGGAGCGTAGCCACCCATGGGGGAAGACAAGAGTTGATCTTTAAATCTGACCTCCAGGAATTAGGCAAAATCTGTCATTGCAGCCCCCCCAAAGAACACGCACACTGCAAAGGATAAACGTATGTCTAGTCTAGGGTTGTAGGGATGGTCACGGGTGCCGGCTCCTAACAGCCATCACAAATCACACAAAAAATGTATCAAAAAATGCATGTAGATTTTGATGCGTGTCCATTGAGGACTATAGAACCACAAGATCACACTGCAACTGCACCAAAGAAGTACAGGGCCCTACCCCAAAGTCTCATCACATTCTTCTTTATTCCTTCTGGTGACAGCTGTAAAATGTTGTATGACCCGACTTTCTGTTTCACTGACAACGGTAACCATGAAAAATTAAGATGACTCTCATCAGTGACACAGACAGAAATAAACTTTCAAAACTGAAAAAAAAATGGTTTTTGACTTTAGATATATTTTAATGGACATGGATACTCCCAGGGCTGCAATGCAAGGAATTTCTAGAGACCTCTAGGAGTATGACACCTGCTAAAAGCAGAAGGGGAAGGGCATAGAGGTAGTCATACATACTATTATACACTTGAATCACCTCCTCATTTCCACTCAGACCTGCTGCATGACATTTTCTGTGAAACCAAACCATTCAAAGAATAAAAATTCCAAAATTACCTTTCAGATCAATCTGAATGGCGTCAGCTGTTGTATTACTGCAAAATTCAATCTTCAGCTTTTGTCACCAGTACCAGATCAGATTACTCCTCTGCCTGGAAATCTGAAATGAATTATGTGGATCAACTATCCCTTTGTGTTCTGCTTTAGTATTTGGTCTTTCTGTGTTTGTAGCATTGCATTGTAGGCTATGGAGGGCATAGGTAAGCTCTGCTAAATCAGAGTGGAGATACAAGAAGAGAGGAGATCATGAAACTCTTGTGTATGTCAAGCCATAATGTATTTTCTAGTTTTGGGTAGAGTGGGAAAAGATTAGAACCCCTGTAATATTTATCAATGTCCAGGGTCCCATTAGGCTAGGTTTACACAGTGGCAGTCTCTAAGAAAGTGGTCCACAGTGGATCAGTTTTCGGAAGGAGGTAGAACAGGAGAGGAGGGCAGAGACACAACTGTAGTGCTGAGGTCAATGACATCTAAGGCTCCATGCACACGGGACGTTTGGAAAACACTTCTGAACGATGGAAACCGTAGGTTAAAAAACGTCTGTTTAGCCGCGTTTGCATACTACGTTTATGAGCATTTGCGTTTAGAAACGTTTTTTAAAGATAACCTGAGGAGACCTTCCAAAATGCCCAGAATGCACTGAAAAACAGTAAAAAATTAACTATTTCTGACAGTTTGAGAGAAATAGAGTGAGCAGAAGCAGAGAGAGCAGTATGTGTTATTATTATTATTATTATACAGGATTTATATAGCGCCGACAGTTTTCTCAGCGCTTTACATTATGGTGGGAGACAGTACACGAGACAGTACAGTAACAATACGATTGAATACAAAAGGGGTTCGAAGGGCCCTCCTCCTTGGAGCTTACAATCTAGGAGGGAGGGGATAGTGGTACAGGAGGAAATAGCTGTGGGGGATGGAGTGGTAGGAAGAGTGGAGGAGATCAGTATTAGCTGAGTGCGGGGTAGGCTTCCCTGAAGAGATCGGTTTTCAGAGTGTGCCTAAAGGTGAGCAGAGTAGGTGATAGTTTGATGGATTGGGGTGGGGAGTTCCAGAGGATGGGGGAAGCCCTGGAGAAGTCCTGGAGACGAGCATGGGAGGAGAAGACAAGGAAGCTAGAGAGTAGGAGATCATGTGAGGAGTGGAGAGTACGGTTTGGGTGATATTTAGAGACCAGATCGGTGATGTAGTTTGGGGCAGTGTTATGAACGGCTTTATACGTCAGTGCAGGGACGGACTGACAACTCATGGGGCCCCGGGCAATAGGGGATCATGGGGCCCCTGTGTCTTTGCCCAAACAAAAAAAACTATGAAAAAGGTACCAGGGGCATCTCATGGGGCCCCCTACTGACCCCGGGCCCTCGGGCAGTGCCCGAGTTTCCAAATGGTCAGTCCGCCCCTGCGTCAGTGTTAGCGTTTTGAATGTGTTGAGATTAGCTGTTTTTTTTTGTGGTGTTTGGATGTGTTCCGGCTCATTTCTGTGCAGAAATTATTGCAGCAATGTCTAACATATTTTCTTTCATACGAAACCTCTAAGTATGGTGTACCGGGTCCATTTGAGTACCGGGAAAATGCTTTGCATGCATTATTCATGATGAAAAAAGGCTCTGGACAGCATCTGGATATGGAAGAGTTAAAAATATTTTCCAAATGCAAACGCTTACAAACACGGTTAGCCTCGTTTACAATCATTTACAAGCATTTGGCGTTTGAAACGCTGATTAATTCCACTCCTGAACGCAAGTTTGGTGCGTTCAAAAAAAAAAAAATGCTTTAGGCATATGTAAACCCAATCACTAAAATATCAAACTGCATTTTAAAAGTAATTTGAGGCACTTTTAAATCTGCAGCATTCATTAAAGTGTTACTAAACTCCCAACATTAAAATCAGTCTGTATATGCAGTAAAGCATGCTTGTTATACTCACTGTGGAACCTCTGCATTGTGTAAAAATGCTGTTTCATCCTGACTTCTCTGATCCTCCCCTTCTTCCAGTGTCCCCTACTTATCTCCTGATAAGACATATTGCGTAGAGACACTCTGCCCATGCTCAGTTTGGTGTGTATTGCTAGAGAGGTTTTTATTTTTTTTTTCTTGGGAGAGTGCATGTGATCAGCACAGGGCCATTCACTCTGCTGGACACAAATAGAAGTCACAAGACTGCTCTTACTGCTGATGAGAAAAAGTATTCAGAAGTTTATATTTAGTAAAATAATTGCATTTTCAGGTTCTGTGTACTGTGGGAGACCAGATATAGTGAATGCAGGGTCTGGGGAGACCAGATATAGTGACTGCAGGGTCCGGGGAGACCAGATATAGTGAATGCAGGGTCTGGGGAGAGCGGATATAGTGAATGCAGGGTCCGGGGAGACCAGATATAGTGAATGCAGGGTCTGGGGAGACCAGATATAGTGAATGCAGGGTCCGGGGAGACCTGATATAGTGAATGCAGGGTCTGGGGAGACCAGATATAGTGAATGCAGGGTCTGGGGAGACCAGATATAGTGAATGCAGGATCCTGGGAGACCAGATATAGTGAATGCAGGGTCCGGGGAGACCTAATATAGTGAATGCGGGGTCCGGAGAGACCTAATATAGTGAATGCAGGGTCCGAGGAGACCTGATATAGTGAATGCAGGGTCTGGGGAGACCAGATATAGTGAATGCAGGGTCCGGGGAGACCTGATATAGTGAATGCAGGGTCTGGGGAGACCTAATATAGTGAATGCAGGGTCCGGGGAGACCAGATATAGTGAATGCAGGGTCCTGGGAGACCAGATATAGTGAATGCGGGGTCCGGGGAGACCTAATATAGTGAATGCAGGGTCAGAAGTTTATATTTAGTAAAATAAAAAAAAAAAGTATTCAGAAGTTTATATTTAGTAAAATAATTGCATTTTCAGGTTCTGTGTACTGTGGGAGACCAGATATAGTGAATGCAGGGTCTGGGGAGACCAGATATAGTGACTGCAGGGTTCTGGGAGAGCGGATATAGTGAATGCAGGGTCCTGGGAGACCAGATATAGTGAATGCAGGGTCCGGGGAGACCAGATATAGTGAATGCAGGGTTCTGCGAGAGCGGATATAGTGAATGCAAGGTCCGGGGAGACCGGATATAGTGAATGCACGGTCCTGGGAGAGCGGATGTAGTGAATGCAGTGTTCGGGGAGACCGGATATACTGAATGCAGGGTTCTGGGAGAGCGGATATAGTGAATGCAGGGTCCGGGGAGACCAGATATAGTGAATGCAGGGTCTGGGGAGACCGGATATAGTGAATGCAGGGTCTGGGGAGAGCAGATATAGTGAATGCAGGGTCCAGGGAGACCAGATATAGTGAATGCAGGGTCCAGGGAGACCGGATATAGTGAATGCAGGGTGCGGGGAGACCTGATATAGTGAATGCAGGGTCCAGGGAGACCGGATATAGTGAATGCAGGGTCTGGGGAGAGCGGATATAGTGAATGCAGGGTCCGGGGAGACCAGATATAGTGAATGCAGGGTCTGGGGAGACCAGATATAGTGAATGCAGGGTCTGGGGAGACCGGATATAGTGAATGCAGGGTCTGGGGAGACCAGATATAGTGAATGCAGGGTCTGAGGAGACCAGATATAGTGAATGCAGGGTCCTGGGAGACCAGATATAGTGAATGCAGGGTCTGAGGAGACCTGATATAGTGAATGCAGGGTCTGGGGAGACCTGATATAGTGAATGCAGGGTCTGGGGAGACCTGATATAGTGAATGCAGGGTCCGGGGAGACCTGATATAGTGAATGCAGGGTCCGGGGAGACCTGATATAGTGAATGCAGGGTCCGGGGAGACCTGATATAGTGAATGCAGGGTCCGGGGAGACCTGATATAGTGAATGCATGGTCCCGCGTTTAGTAACACTTTAAATAGTCCGCCCTGAGAAATGACATGCAGCAGTTGCTGATCTGGAATGCATGCAGACATAAAGGTGTTGAGAAAAAGGCTGCAGGAAATCAATAAGGATAAAAAAAATTTTGTACAGAACATTTTTGAATAAAAAATACAATTATTTGTCATGCAGCATGCTTTTACAAATCTAATACCATCCAAGCAGCATTTCCATCTACTTTAACTCCCTGAACACATAACACAGAGAACACACTAGCGGGCTCCATAAGCACACAATGGGGTTCATTTACTAAAACTGGAGACTGCAGAATCTGGTGCAGCTGTACATGGCAGCCAATCAGCTTCTAACTTCAGCTTGTTAAGTTAAGCTTTGGCAATAAAACCTGGAAGCTGATTGGTTCCTATGCAGAACTGCTCCAGATTTTGAACTCTCCAGTTTTAGTAAATAATTCTTATTGTGACCTAGCACTGTCTGAATTTTAAAATGGCAGCACAATATGGTAAACATTTTAGATCTAAAACTCTCCCTCTTTTTCTTTCCGTCCCCGGATCTCTATTTTCCTTTACAGGAGGAAAAGAATTTCGGTGTAAATACACCATTTACTGTAAGAAACCTGCATGCATCAATCTTTGATATGTTCTTAGGGGGAACAGAAAGCACTGCCGTTACTGTAAACTTTGGATACTTAATACTGATAAAGCATCCCAAGCTACAAGGTACAATACTAGATGTCATATTATTGAGAGTCAAATGCTACATTCTTTCAAGTGCTTATTAGATACTTTGTGGTTAATTTACTAAAGGCCAGGGGCGGACTGACTATTTGGAAACTCGGGCACTGCCCGAGGGCCCGGGGTCAGTAGGGGGCCCTATGAGATGTCCCTGGTATCTTTTTCATAGGCTTTTTTGAGTTTGGGTAAGGACACAGGGGTCCCATGATCCCTTATTGCCCAGGGGCCCCATGAGTTGTCAGTCCGCCCCTGCTAAAGGCAAACAGGCTGTTCAATATACAAGGGAATTTTATCTTAGTTTAGTGAAGCTCTGCTGATTTCCATCATAGAAACATTCAAGAAAAATTTGTTTTTTTTTTTTCCTTGCATGTGATTAGGTATCCTATGCAAAGTAAATTTTAGGTTAGGGGAAAATTACATTGCAAAGTAAACATCCAATTTGCTTTTATTTATTATTATTATTTATTTCAGGTACTTATATAATGCTGTCAATTTACGCAGCGCTTTACATATATATTGTACATTCACATCAGTCCCTAACCCTCAAGGGGTGTACAATCTAAGGTCCCTAACTCATTCATTCATACATACACATACTAGGGCCAATTTAGACAGGAGCCAATTCACCAACAGCATGTATTTTGGAGTGTGGGAAAAAACTGGAGTACCTGGAGGAAACCCATGCAGGCACGGGGAGAACATGCAAACTCCAGGCAGGTGTTGCTGTGGTTAGGATTTGAAACAATGACCCTAGTGCTGCCAGGTGGAAGTGCTAACCATTTAGCCACTGTGCTGCCCACTTGAGCCACATTTAATTTGGATTTAATTTGCTTAAGAAGCTTTTCCAAGCTGCTTCCAAGTTGTATGAATTTACTTCTAAAGTTTATGAAGCTGTTTCTAAGTTGCACTGAGCTTCTATGAGTTGTTTTTGAACTCACATTGACGTATAGTGGGAAGAATAGAAGCCAACAATAGCCACCAGTGTACATAAGCCCTCATGAAAGCATAGCACTACCCCCTTAGGAGTCGCTGAGTTTTGGGTCCCCCTAAAGCTCTGCACAGCTAGGCAACACGCATTTGTTTCCACATGTTGCATTTAGAGTCAGTAAACAGTTTTTTAACTTGGTTTTGTGATTTTATTATGGGATATAGAATTTGGATAGGGTGGAGTGGTGTACGGGATGCCCAAGGAAACTGCAACTACATTATGTACAAAAATGTGGGCTAAAATAGTTTCTCCTTTAGGAGCCTCCAAAGCTCTCTCATGTTCCTCCTCAGACCCTAGATGAATCATCCTCTTCACCCAGCTGCTTGAGGGTATTCCCTGGGCAAGGGGGCCCAGAAGCTGCCAACCTGAAACAATCCCAGGTGAGGAGCTAGTTAGGTTCTCTACCTTACTGCCCTTTCCCTTTATCATACCCAGGGAGTGTAGGATTACTCACTCTGTCTCTCCTGCAAGCTTAGTGGGTTGGTGGCTATCCTCAGGCCTGACGCTGGGCTGGCTCCTTCCCTGCTTCCCAGGCTGTCCTCTCTCAGGAGACATTGGGGCAGAGATATCCTCCTTTCTAGCACCATGCCAGTAGGTAGGCCCCTTTCCCAGGCCCTCTCCCTGGCTCCACACTCCAGCCTTCACTCCATCTTCCACCTGACACTGACCCCTGCTGATCAGGCTCAATATTTAAGGGCTTC
This sequence comes from Staurois parvus, assembly GCF_062004578.1. Classification (NCBI taxonomy): domain Eukaryota; kingdom Metazoa; phylum Chordata; class Amphibia; order Anura; family Ranidae; genus Staurois; species Staurois parvus. The sequence continues at coordinate 5,383,771 of NW_028318542.1, read as the reverse complement.
TTTGGCCCCATGCCAAGCCTCCTGCTTGGGGGTTGGCCAAGGTCCCTTAAGTATGCAGGCCAGTTCCTTCTCACCCCAACCCACTGACTTCTAGAAACTTCTCCAGTTTCTAGAGCAAGGGGAGGTTTCAGAGAACTTTTCCCACAGAAACAAGGTGCATGCACATTTTTCAAAATGCTGATGCAGGGAAACCGCATAGTGCTTTTAGGTTTAATCAAACCATTTCTGTTCCACAATGTACTTTTTGTATAATATCAGAGATATATGTGTATATGTTTGCTGTTGTCTTGCTGTTTTTGTTTTTTGATTACTTGCTTTGTATCACTTGTTGCTTTTGTCTCACTGGCCTGTAAGTTCTCCATATATCCCCGTGGAGAATTCAATAACAGGTGCAAGTCTGTATTGTGCATTATTTAGTGAATTCTCCACAAGAAGATATGTAGAAATAATTTGAGCTAGTGACAACAGTGGCTTAGATAAAAAAAGCAAAACATCAACTTTCCACAGTCAAGCAGGAAGAGAATGTCACCTTCCTATTTTGGTTTTAGACTACTATGAAAGACCCAAAAAAGGAACAATTTCTGCTCATCTGAACCCAAAATTGCCAGATATGACACGTGATGTTGCTAATTGTACAGAAAAAAAAGAAAGAAATATGAAAAATAAAAATGCAATACTTCTAAGGTTTTTGTCTGGATATTTTATAGATAAGCTTCATGAGGAAATTGAACAAGTGATTGGCCAAGCCCGAGAACCTAGATCAGAGGATCGGAGCAAGATGCCATACATGAACGCTCTTGTTCATGAGATCCAGAGGTACAGTGACATCTTTCCAATGGGTTTTGCCAGAGCTACCAGCAGAGATGTTACTTTCCATGGTTACTCCATACCTAAGGTAAGTGAGTGTCATCAATGAGGACTGCTCCAAAATAATGCAGAAGAAACTCTCAAAGGCCTCCAGTCTACTGGCCTACAACTCATATTCAAACTTGTATTATTCCATTTCTAAATTTCTGGGTTTGGATATACTTAGAGGGTTTTCAACAACACTGGCAAAACCTATTTCCAGCCATTTTTTAAATTTTGAATAGAGTGAGGCAGAGCTGCAATTTCTGTCAGACCCATTTGGGAGATGTTCCCTCACTTCCAGGGACACCCAAGTTGAGGAGTGCAGTTATTATAGGAAGGCAAAAGCAACAATGAGGCTCCATGCACACTAGCATTTTTATAAGCTCAAAAAGCGCTAGAAGAAAATGCTGGATGAAAAATGTTGATAACAGCATTTTTGTGCCGGTTTGTAGTAGTGTTTTAGTAGCATTTAGAAGCGTTTAGGAGCATTAGTGTTTTTATAGACTTTTTAGAGTACATGAAGAAAAAAAAACGCTCGAAAAAAGCTGTTAGGAGTGCTTTGGAGCTCTCAGTATTTTTCTGCAGCTCCCAAAAACCCTACAAAAACAATTTTTTCTGCTCCTAAGCACACTATCATTTTTAAGCTCCTAAAAGCTACTGTTAGATATTTTTTTCTGCTCCTAGAAGCTAAATAGTGTTATCCTATGTGTCCATGCACACTACACTAGGCTAGTAGCATTTTATGAGCTTCAGTGTCTAGGAGCAGAAAAAAAAATTTGTTTAACATTTTTTTCAGCTGGAAAAACGGTCCAAAGAACTACAAATGCTCCTAAACACTGTTAAATGCTACTAAAATGCTACCAACAACCGTTTTTCTAGCTTTTTTTCCTTTTTCCTCTACAGTAAAAACGCTATTAAAATGCTAATGCTCCTAATGCTCCTAAACACTTCTGAGCGCTACTAAAACACTACTAAAAACTGCTATCATCAGCGTTTTTTATCCAGTGTTTTTCCCAGTGTTTTTTTAGCTAAAAAATGCTAGTATGCATGGAGCCTGAAGATGTTGTCAGAAATTCCTATTCCTTTCTACTCTACTATAAGTGTGCTTTTGGTTTGCCTTTTTGCCCCCTCTACCCATCTCCTGTCCTGCCAGGAATTCAGAGGACATCTTTCCCATAAGGACACAGACAGAATTTAAGAGCTTACAGAAGCTACAACCCTTCTCCATTTCATCCAAAATAAAAATGTAATACTTTGTTGATGATTCTTTGCTCTTCCCATGCAAAATGCACCCACTATTGTTGATCCCCCTTCTCCTTCCCCTTTTTCTTAATAATTGGATCTAACTTTCCCTCGGGGCTGCTACCCCCGCTCCCTTCCTTCTTTTATTTCCCTATATCCTTGTCTGCTGCCCTTTCTCCCACCACCCTTACCTTCCCCTGTCGCTCTCTACCCCCGTTCCCTTATCCCCCTTTGGATAACCTGGCCATACATTGCTCTAATCCTTGCCTTCTTGCACATCACCCTTTGTGGCAGCCGCCTACACTCTATAGATGACTGTGATAAACCGCACTCATACTGTGACCCGCACCCGCAAGCAGATGGACTTGTGATTCTTGATAATAGATATTTGATGTTCTTTGTATCTCCTGATGCCCCCATTCTCTCAAATTGTATGAATACCTACTCTTTTGTTCTTGCATATCCCTATACCTGTATATTATTTATTTCAGGTACTTATATAGCGCCATCAATTTATGCAGCGCTTTACATATATATATTGTACATTCACATCAGTCCCTAACCCTCAAGGGGCATACAATCTAAGTTCCCTAACCTACATTCATGCATACACATACTAGGGCCAATTTAGACAGGAGCCAATTAACCTACCAGCATGTCTTTGGAGTGTGGGAGGAAACCGGAGTACCTGGAGGAAACCCACGCAGGCACAGGGAGAACATGTAAACTCCAGGCAGGTGGTGCCACGGTTGGGATTTGAACCAACGACCCCAGTACTGCCAGGTGGAAGTGCTTATCATTTAGCCACTGTGCTGCCCCATATTTTTCACTATAGGATGTAGGTGCATCTACACCCTTTTGAGCTATTGCCATATGTGCTACAAACACCCTACTGTGATTGTAGCCAGATGATCTCATGCACAGTCTCCTTATCCCCCAAGTCATATCCACTTTTGTGTTGTTACTCTGATATTGTATGTCTGACTTGCTACCCTCTAATAAAAATATTTGAACAAAATTAAATACTGTATTTTGGAGAGAGTTAGGTTTTAAAGTAGAATTTGCATTATGAGCAAATAAAAAAAAAAATCTGTAAATGTTAAAAGGGAAAGAAAAGTGTATATTCATTAAAGTAGGAGAAAAGCCTAACTATAACTATTCTTAAAAATGTTCCCTGCCCCTCTCCTCCTACTTAGCCTGTATAGCCGGTACAAAAAAAACAGTGTACTTACTTATTTTAAAATTCATTATTTCATTCAATATTTTAAATTCACCTGGGTGGATCCCGACTTTAAAATCGGGATCTTTCCCCAGCCTGGATGGCTTTGTGACATCAGCTGACAAAGAACTTTATCCCACTGTCAGCTGAAAACGGGTCACGGGAGTGCAGAACGAACTGCACTCCTGTGATCAGGGGTGGTCTAACCATTTGGAAACTCGGGCATTGCCTGAGGGCCAGGGGTCAGTAGGGGGCCCCATGAGATGCCCCTGGTACCTTTTTCATAGGCTTTTTTGAGTTTGGGCAAGGACACAGGGGCCCCATGATCCCCAATTGCCCGGGGGCCCCATGAGTTGTCAGTCCGCCCCTGCCTGTGATCCACAGAACTACAGCCAAACGAGCTTCGGTTGTACTTCTCCTTTAAGCTGATTTATTTTATCTGTTATGTGTATTGAAAAGACTTTAATTCCCTTTAACACTTTTCAATGTTTTGATTTTCTTTAATATTTTATTGTTTGTTCCAATGGTGGCAAGGCACAGAACAATCTGTGTATTCACATTAAAATTATGTTTTACAGCAACATCTAGTATTATTAACTATCTGGGAAATGCCTATTTAATTTACAGGGTACCAATGTGCTTCCCATGTTGACCACATCATTACGGGACCCCACACATTTTGAAAATCCTGGAGAATTCAATATCAAGAATTTCTTGGATGAAAATGGCAAATTTCAAAAAAATAATGCATTCCTACCATTTGCTGCAGGTAATAAAGCGTTGTAATACTTTTAGCTATATTTAGGAACTTTGTGGGTCTCAGAGTCACTCAGGATTTGGCTTTGTCTTAAACACATCCTAGCTTTCCTATTCTCTATGGTAGTGGACAAATCAGTGCAATCTACACTCAACGGCCACTTTATTAGGTACACCTTGCTCGTGCCAAGAAAAGTTCCCCTACATTACTACACCACCACCAGCCTGAACCATTGATACAAGGCAGGATGGATCCATGCTTTCATGTTGTTTACGTCAAATTCTGACCCTACCATCTGAATGTCACAGCAACCAGTCTGCCCATTCTCCTCTGACCTCTGACATCAACATGCCATATTCTCCACACAACTGCAGCTCACTGGATACTTTCTCTTTTTCAGACCATTCTCTGTAAACCCTAGAGATGGTTGTGTGTGAAAATCCCAGTAGATCAGCAGTTTTTGAAATACTCAGACCAGCCCGTTTGGCACCAACAATCATGACATGTTCAAAGTCACTTAAATCCCCTTTCTTACCCAATCTGATGCTCAGTTTGAACTTCAGCAAGTTGTCTTCACCTTGTCTAGATGCCTAAATGCATTGAGTTGCTGCCATGTGATTGGCTGATTAGCAGTTTGTGTTACTAAGCAATTGAACAGGTGTGCCTAATAAATTGGCCGGTGAGTTAATGTAGATTGGAGGACTTTATTTTTTTTTCCTTCTCTTTCTTTTCTTCCCCCTTTTTATTTATTTATGTACAGTATGTGTTATTTTGCATATTTTTAAATTTATATTGAAAAATTTAATAAAAACATATTATTAAAAAAATACAGGCACAATAAATTGGACTTAGTGTTAGTGATGGCCTTGATGTTCGAGTCAATCGTAAGTTCAACTTGAACATCGGCCGTTCATGTGTTCGGCGAGCACACAAATGGTAAGAGCATTCGGTGGGCAAACAGTGCATTGTGATTGGCCAAAGCAATGCACCTGACCACAGGTCAGGTGCAATGCTTTGACCAATCACAGCACAATTGGGTGGAGCTAGCAGTGATATCTCCGGGAAAGGGGAAAAAAAACAGCCAAATAGTTGTGCTGCTGTACTTATGCACCAATCAAGGGGCATTCTGATAGACAGATCAGAATCACAAAGGTAGGCTTCTCAGTCTGCTGTTTCCTTTAACTGTCCAGTCACAGGCTGGGGGTGGGACAAGACCTGTAAGTGTTACTTAACTTAAACAGATAAAATTCAGGTCTCCTGCTGTCAGGGATCCCGGCGCCTCGGCGGTGCGCGCATGCGCAGAGCGCCGACTCTTTCGATCCAGCGAGCACTGAATACTAGGCAATAGCGGTGGCGGCCGCACATGCGCACTAGCGATCGCGGCCGCACCAATGAGAGCACAGGGCGGCCTATTTAAACCTGCCCTGTGCATCTCCAAATCGCCTTATGGTCTTGCCCTGTTCCTGATTACTCCTGTGTTCCTGATACCTTGTTGCCGACCCAGCCTGTTCCTGATACTGCTGCCTTCTCCTGCTCTGACCCCTGGCTAAGTCCTGACTATTCTCTACCTGTTCCTGATTGCCTGACCTCCTGTTACTGAACCCGGCTTGTGACCTGTTATTCTTCTGCCTGCCGCTCTGCACTGTCTGCTCCGCTGTTACTGACCCGGCCCATCTGACCAAGCATACCTCTTCACATCTGGCTCTCACCTGCTCTACGCCATTGGCTTCCGCCTCTACCACAGCTGGTGTTCCTCTGGGGTCATGACCTGGTCTCAGGCTGCTTCAAGTCTATCCCCACCATCAGGGGCTCTGGTGAACCAGCAGACTGAGGCTTAGACTCCACGCCCTGAGGGATTCCTGCCAGTGGGCTGCTAGAGGCTACCGCCAGTCAGTCGCTGACACCTGCCTTGCCAGACATGACTGCGCTGTGTGGCAAAGATGTGTAAATCTCAGAACTGAACAAACAGAAATACAAATCCTTTGGCAGGGGAAATAGCTCCCTTATATGAATTTCATCTGTGTATTTAGCTGTGCCACCTAATCTTGTATAATTTCATTATTGTAGGAAAAAGAGCTTGCATTGCGGAGAGTCTAGTGCGCTTACAGCTTTTCCTCTTCTTCACCATTATCCTGCAAAAGTTCACCCTGAAATCAGTGGTGGACCCCAAAGATCTCGACATCTCTCCTGCAGAAAGTGGCATTGAAAACGTCCCACCAGCTCACAAGATAATCTTCATTCCTCGCACATTAGAAGGAGGAGCTTGAAGAATCTTATATGTTAGCACTTGGAACACCCAGTTTACATTGTTATAAAATATTAATTGCCCTCCTGTCCCTCCTGTATTGAACTGTATTGTTGCTGTATTGTCTCCCGTTATATTGTAAAGCGCTGAGCAAACTGTTGGTGCTATATAAATCCTGTATTATAATAATAATAATAATAAAAAGTTTAGTAAAAAAGAAATTGTAGGGCAAGAGTGGCATATTGTATGTAGCCCTTCTGTTAAGTAAAAAAAAGGTTGATCTTGGGCTTGGTTTACAGCAGTGGCACTAACCTGAAACAATAATGGTCAAACACTAACTGAGGTGTCATTGATTGTTTTGACATATATTTATGGAATATGAACTTGGATCAAATGTTAGCTACTTATTCATGATTTTTATACCAACCTACATGCCAGAAAGCCTTATATACTGTAGCTGCATAGATAAATAGATACATCATATTAGCATTGCAAGTAGTTGAATCCGTGGTAAATTTTAAATTGCCAAATCACACTGTCTAAATTAAATCACCAGATTACCCAGAGTGAACTGATTTATATAGTTACATTATTTACATTAAGCTTGAATAAATACACAGGTCTATTGAGTTCAACCTATATGTAGGTGTGATTGTTATTCTCCAACCATTCCCATAGCTCTGTATATTCTGCTTCCTAAGGAAGACATCTAAAAGTTTTTCTAATTTGTCAACAAAGTGAGTACCACTTCCATAGGGAGGGAGTTGCTCATTTTTACTACTCTAACAGTGAAGAACCCTTTACTCAACCTAAGGTTAAAGTGATAACGGTTCAGCTTTAAAATAATAAATAAATAACAAAGCCCCAATCATCTTCTACTCGGGTCCCCTGCTAGCACTCCTGGCTCCTCCTCCATGATTAGTGCCTCAATAGCAAGCTGCTTGCTATTGCTCCAGAGCCCTGCTCCACGCATCCATAAGACACATAGAGCTGCTACTTAGCCCCACCCCCACTCTCTCCTCATTGGCTCCCTGGCTGTGATTGACAGCAGTGGGAATCAATAGCTCCTGATGCTGTCTCGGCCAATGAGGAGAGGGATTCCCAGGAAAGCCAAGGTTTCTGAGCACATCACTGGAACGAGAAGGAGCTCAGGTGTGTATTAGGAAGGGCTGTGGGGGAGGCAGCACACAAAAGGTTTTTTACCTTCATGCATAGAATGCATGAAGATACAAAACCTTCAGCTTTTACAATCGCTTTAGACTTCCTTTCTTCAAACTTCAAAAAAGAGCGTAAATGCAAGACTATAAGGTAGTCTAGGAAGAATGTAGACAGGTGTTGAATGCAAAGGTAGCCAACTGTGATCTGGAAGGTAGCCCAAAGGAAATTTACAGGAACAGGAGGAGATGTGGGTTGATGTGTGCTCCAAGTGTAGGGAGATAAGTGCAGGGCAGTTGGTTAAACCAAAAGGTTAGCCTTCAACATTTAGATTTCTCTAAAAAGTGAATGTAGGAAGAAATAATGTTGTGAACATCCTGCGCTCAAACACTATTAGTGTAAGCAACCTAATTGGGAGCAGCTGCTGCTACCATTGAATCATATACCAATGGTTATTTACAATTGCATGGAGGAATGTAGCGCTACTCCCATAAACTACTAAATAAAAAATATAAATTATAATATAATAAGTGGGGAATAAATTCATATAATATGTATTATAGTGAAAATTTAAGTGAAAACATGCCACATAATCAAAAATGTTAATAAGTAACAAATACCACGTGACACTCCTCTATGTGGACACAAAAATGCTCAACAGTGAAGGTGAAAGTGAAAAATTAATTCCAGCTGTAGGAATATATATAATCACATTCAAATAATAAATGATTCATGAAACAATCTATAAAATGTGAGCAAACGTGTATATTAATACACACATATAACTACAAATTCCCCATTAAGTGATCAAATATTGAGTACATAAAATGTGTACAATAGTGAAGAAACAAAAGTGCAACTGCACCCAACAAAAAACTCTATTTCTGTGCTCTTAATGTCCAAAAAAACACACATGGATGACCACATTCGGATGAAACACTCGTGCTGATATTTGTGTGAACACGTGGGTGAGTGGTTGACAGGCGATAATTCGACCACCGGCTAGATCAGCCTCTCACCTCAAAACTTCGACCCTTGCAGGTCAAAGAGCTCGATTGGATCCCTCTCACAGATCCTCCAAGTCTGCTGTCACTCGCACGAGATCAGCTCCCACCACTCACAAACCTCCCTTTAGGGGTCAGCACACCAATAATGGCTCCTCTCCAGGCAGGGTCAAATAACTGCGCTATTATCTCATTCAAAAACATAAAGCACAAGCTCCCATTGTGCAGTATGTTTATTGCTAATACTTGAACAGTACATAGTAGATAGCGCACTCACATTAGTAGGTACAAATTTGCAGCTCCAGACCCATGCTTTTGGATGTGAAAGTGACCATCGGTGTACCAAGGAGTACCAAGATGGCCGCCACGCCGGAAATGCAGCTCCAGACCCAAGCTTTTGGATGTGAAAGTGACCATGGGTATACCAAGGAGTACCAAGATGGCCGCCACGCCGGAAATGCGTCACTACATCAGGCCGACGTGTTGCGTCACAGTACCATGTGACTTCCTCAGGGCTCTTTTTTATTTAGTAGTTTATGGGAGTAGCGCTACATTCCTCCATGCAAATGTAGGAAGAAAAACCTGCTTTTATTTTCAGACAGTCACAGAGCCCATGCTGATAGGATGCAGTGATTGCCTGGCCATCAATTATCCAACCGGCTTCTTCAATTTTTAAATTGACTTATGTTGAGCCAGATGGACCCAGCAGGGCCAACCATGGCTTGAATTTTGGCTAATTCAGTAGGAATTGGCTGGGATTCAAGCCATGTATGGCCAGGTAAGATTAACTTCTGCATATTAAAAAAATTGGACAAGATAGGAGAACATCAATACTGACAACATAAGAATGCTTGCAATGTCACTGGATCACTGCATTATTTTGTACAGATTTCATATGTTGTTTTGAATAATTACTAATAGAGGATAACCTGATTTTATTACACATAATGTGTAGAATGATATTTATATCATGATGATGCAGTTGCTGTGTTGTAGTTTTTAAAGTATCTGGCTGCTAAATGGAAGAATGATGAGATTATGCTGCCCACATACCCAGCAAGCAGGCAGGCGTAGTACAAATTACAAAAAATACTGTATATGGTTTCAATATTTCAATATATGCTCACCGGCCACTTTATTAGGTCCACTTGTTCAATTGATTGGTAACACAAATTGCTAATCAGCCAATCACATGGCAGTAACTCAATGTATTTAGGCAGCTAGACATGGTGAAGACGTCTTGCTGAGATTCAAACTGAGCATCAGAATGGGGAAAAAAGGGGGTTTAAATGACTTTAAATGTAGTATGGTTGTTGGTGCCAGACAGGCTGGTCTGAGTATTTCAAAAACTGCTGATCTACTGGGATTTTCATGCACAACCATCTCTAGGGTTTACAGAGAATGGTCCAAAAAAGAGAAAATATCCAGTGAGAGGCAGTTGTGTGGATGAAAATGCCTTGTTGATGTCAGAGGAGAATGGGCAGATTGGTTTTAGATGATAGAAAGGCAACAGAAACTCAAATAACCACTTATTACAACCAAGGAATGCAGAATACCATCTCTGAATGCACAACACATCGAACCATGAAGCAGATGGGCTACAGCAACAGAAGACCACACCAGATACAATTTGCACAGGCTCCCCAAAATTGGACAATAGAAGATTGGAAAAATGTTACCTGGTCTGAGTCTCGATTTCCCTAGAGATAGTGTGTAAAATTCCCAGTAGATCAGCAGTTTTAGAAATACTCGGACCATCCCCTCTGGCACCAACAACCATGCCATGTTTAAAGTCACTTAAATCCCCTTTCTTCCCCATTCTGATGCTCAGTTTGAACTTCAGCAAGTTGTCTTCACCACGTCTAGATGCCTAAATGCATTGAGTTGCTGCCATGTGATTGGCTGTTTATCAATTTTTGCTACCGAGCAATTGAACAAGTGTAGCTAATAAAGTGGCCGGTGATTGCATACTCTGTAAAGAGCTGTAGAATTTGATGTATGAATCAAAAATGTAAAAAAAATTAAAATAAGAGGGGGTCATGCAGGATTTTGCTAGGGAGCAGGTAGTGACATCTTTTTGGCACAGTCATATTATATATGAAATTCCAACCATATAGTGCCCTATCCCTTTAAATCTCTCAATACAAAAATAAGCCAAAATAAACCCTAAGTGACTGATATGTTTATCCATAGATATCAGTCCATAATAGTGTGTATAGTTCACTTTTCAGTGCTGTGCAAACAAAATAAAAATGTGCCTCCTTTGAGTGAAAAACTTGCTCACCTTGTGATTAGATCTACAAATCAATATAGGCCAAGTGCGCTGTGTTAGAGCTCCTTTATATGGACGTTCCAATCGGGTCTGCCTGCCCGTTTTACAGGCGGACCCGATCAGAACTTCCAGTCTCCTCTATGGAGTGGCGGGTGTCCATTTACAAGTGCCGACATCCAATCCGCAAAAAGGGACAGATGGGGATCCAATTCTCCTTCCTTCTGTTGGATCGGGTCAGATGAAAACGGACAGGGGGTCCGTTTTCATCCGACCACCCATTGAGGAGAGCGAGCAGCTCTGTGTTCGCTCTGCAGCAACGGAGGGGACACAGAGCTGTCACCCCCTTGCTCAGCGAGGATCAGCAGAGAAATCCCCCAATGAGCAAGAGGACCTGCTAAACGGGTCCGCCCCATGTGAAAGGACCCTTAATCAGTGGTATTATTTCAAACCAACTCTTCCATCTGGACTCTCATTCACTAAAAAAACAACAACATATATTTCATAGTGCAACACTGTATGACTACTATACTGTGAGTAACCTCGATAAATGCAGCCACATAAGTGTTGTTAAAACTGCTCATTCAACCAAATTGTCCTCTGTTATAGATGGAGCAGATTCTCAAACAACGCCTCCAAATGTGCTCAGTACCCTATCACCACTAGGTGTAATGCACGCTCACCTTCTCTTTAGACCCGCATAATCATAGGTCACAAACACATGGTGTTCATCCAACTTGGTATGTTAGCTTCCACCTCTTAACAGCTACTTCACTCCTTCTGACCCTTTAAGGGACAGGTAACTTGCTGTATCAACCCAGATAAGCATAGGCTCAAAGGGAGAAAGGATAATTCATAGTGCAACCTTGTATATTTATTTATTTCAGTTACTTACTGTATATAGTGCCGTCAATTTACGCAGCGCTTTACATATATATTGTACATACACATCAGTCCCTAACCCTCAAGGGGTGTACAATCTAAGGTCCCTAACTTACATTCATACATACACATACTAGGGACAATTTAGACAGGAGCCAATTCACCTACCAGCATGTCTTTGGGGTGTGGCAGGAAACCGGAGTACCTGGAGGAAACCCATGTATAGACATGAAATAATTTATTAAATTTCACACTCACAGAGTAAAAGACAAAAAGAAGGCTGATTCCCTTTCCAAAAATGGCTGCAACACATTGTTACACATAGGGCCTGCATAATAGCAGGCAGATCTCAAGCTGATAACATGAAATAGGCTCGGAACCCTAACATGTATATGTTACTTTGACTCTGTTCAGTATTACATTTCACACTAATTTTCTTTTAAAATTGGTTGCTTCACAAACTGTATCACCTATGGGATGGGTACTTCTTCACATATACTGTATACTGTATACACTCACTGGCCACTTTATTAGGTACCAAGTTGGTACCTTGGCTAGTGCCAAGAAAATCTCCCTCACATCATTACACCACCACCACCAGCCTGAACCATTGATACAAGGCAGGATGGATCATGCTTTCATGTTGTTTACACCAAATTCTGACCCTACCATCTGAATGTCGCAGCAACCAGTCTGCCCATTCTCCTCAAGGCATTTTTGGCCACACTGGATATTTTCTCTTTTCAGACCATTCTCTGTAAACCCTAGAGATGGTTGTGCATGAAAATCCCAGTAGATCAGCAGTTTTTTAAATACTCAATCCAGCCCTTCTAGCACAAACAACTATGCCATGTTCAAAGTCACTTAAATCACTTAATGTGATTGGCTGATTAGCAATTTGTGTTATCAAGCAATTGAACAGGTGTACCTAATAAAGTGGCCATTGAGTATATCTAACCATTTTTATACCAGTTCCTGCTCATCTCAAGAGGAACCTCAAAATAGTCTCCATTCATAAACTGGGAGTATTTTATTATTTATTTATTTATTTCAGGTACTTATATAAGAAATGAAATCATGTGCAATAATCTTTGCAAATTCTAAAACTGCTGATCTACTGGGATTTTTACACACAGCTATCTCTAGGGAAATCGAGACTCAGGTAACATTTTTCCAAGCTTCTATTGTCCAATTTTGGTGAGCATGTGCAAATTATATCTGGTGTGGTCTTCTGTTGCTGTAGCCCATCTGCTTCATGGTTCGATGTGTTGTGCATTCAGAGATGGTATTCTGCATTCCTTGGTTGTAACAAGTGGTTATTTGAGTTTCTGTTGCCTTTCTATCATCTCAAACCAATCTGCCCATTCTCCTCTGACCTCTGACTTCAACAAGGCATTTTCATCCACACAACTGCCTCTCACTGGATATTTTCTCTTTTTTGGACCATTCTCTGTAAACCCTAGAGATGGTTGTGCATCCCAGTAGATCAGCAGTTTTTGAAATACTCAGACCAGCCTGTCTGGCACCAACAACCATACCACATTTAAAAGTCATTTAAACCCCCTTTCTTCCCCATTCTGATGTCCAGTTTCAACTTTAGCAACTCATCTTCACCACAACTACATGCCTAAATGCATTGAGTTGCTGTTATGTGATTGGCTGATTAGCAATTTGTGTTATCAAGCAATTGAACAGGTGTACCTAGTAAAGTGGCCATTGAGTATATCTAACCATTTTTATACCAATTCCTGCTCATCTCAAGAGGAACCTCAAAATAGTCTCCATTCGTAAACTTGGAGTATTTTATTATTTATTTATTTATTGTACTTATATAAGAAATGAAATCATGTGCAATAATCTTTGCAAATTATTCTCAATGCCATCTGTGTGTTCCTTATATGATTGCATTATAATCTGTATGAGAAAAGTAAACAAGTACAGCTAGAGGCAATGCATGCTATCTGCTTGCCATCAGTCATTTGGAAGTGCATCATCTATCAGAGCTCTCATCTCCAACTCCTAGCTCCAGTTATCCTCATGAAAAATAATAAAGCTAAGTAACGGGTACACCAACCAACACGCGACCTTGAGGACTCTGGGATTTGCTACCCCTCTGGTGCCTTATAGTCAGCTGTAGGCTGCTTAAAGGGGACACTGGCTGGTGTTCTAAACAGCACTGTGCTTTTAAACCTTTGCTGAAATGGGGACTTAGCTCGAGTCTGCTTTTCAAGGAAGTTTGTCCTCATTGTACATAGTTCAACTTTTGGAGTATCCAACCCAAATCCCCAACCCTATCCAAGTTCTCCAAAATAATAATAGAAAAAAAAAAAAACATCATCCCCTGAACTGATATTTGGAGAAAGGGTGAACGAGCCTATGTGCCTGGTTGCAGGGTGAAGTGTTTGGGGAAGGACCTGGACTGTATTCCTGCGGCTTCTACGGGAGTAGCACTACACAATAAAACAAAAAGAAAAACAATAAAAACATTTTACCATTTGCGCAGTATTATTTTATCCAGTAGGCAGGAGAATGCCAAAATTCAACAAATGCTGTATTTTGAATACATTCTCCAAGATGAATACAATGTCCATTTTTCAGACTACTTAATTTGTAGACGAAAGAGGTGGGATGGACTTATGTTCCCTCCAAGGGCGGACTGACCATTCGAGCACTCGGGCGCTGCCCAAGGGACCGGGGTCAGTAGGGGGCCTCATGACATGCCCCTGGTACCTTTCATTGGCTTTTTCATAGGCTTTGTTGGGTGTGGGCGAGGACACGGGGGCCCCATGATCCCCTATTGCCCGGGGGCCCCATGTGTTGTCAGTCCGCCCCTGGTTCCCTCATCTGCTAGTAGGAGAGGTTCTGGACTCCTGAAGTAGCCATAGGCTATATAGACCAGCAGGTTCTGAGAGCTGAGTTGGATTTAGGATTTCCTACATCAGTGTATCAGCCTAGTCGCAATCAGTTCACACACCACATGGCTTCCATAAGCAGGCCCCATATTATGATTTTGTTGGTCCCTAGGTGGTTCTATACAACCAAAACATACAATGTTGCATCTGCACATAGTTCTTAATACATACAATCAAAAGGAATAAGTTTCATCTCCCTACAACTAATATTTTGGACTTTATTTTAGATGAAACCGAATTCCTCCTGATCTTTGAGAAAATGCGTGTTGCAGCAGACCATCTGGTACCTCTAATGTGGTATGACCTGATCCAGGGGCGGACTGACAACTCATGGGGCCCCCGGGCAATAGGAAATCATGGGGCTCCTGTGTCCTTGCCCAAACTCAAAAAAGTCTATGAAAAAGGTACCAGGGGCATCTCATGGGGCCCCCTACTGACCCCGGGCCCTCGGACAGTGCCCGAGTTTCCAAATGGTCAGTCTGATCCTGAATCCTGAAACTGTTAAGTCTAAATCATCCCTCTAAGGCAGTGTTTCTCAATTCCAGTCCTCATGGACCCCCAACAGGTCATGTTTTCAGGATTTCCATTATTTTGCACAGGTGATTTGATCAGTTTCACTGCCTTAGTAATTACCACAGCTGTTTCATCTGAGGGAAATCCTGAAAACATGACCTGTTGGGGGTCCATGAGGACTGGAGTTGAGAAACACTGCTCTAAGGGCTAAAGAGGAGACAATTGTCCAACCCTCATCTGCACTAAAGCCTACAGGACCTGCCAGTGGTTCATTAGCAGCAGAGATTTAGCTCCTCCAATCATCAGGCCTGAGATGACCTTTTGGAAAGATAACAGTCCATACATCTGCAGCCACCTTGCCAATGAGGTAAAGAAGCCAAAATGCCACACACCAACAGAGCACAAGTATAAGACCAACAAAAATGGCTTCAGCCTGCGGTAATGGCCTGGATGGAGCCAGGCTGAAGCCATTTTTATTGGTCTCACAATGTGACATTGTCATGTGATTCTGTGCGACTAGTCACATCTAGTGTGAATGGAGCTTTAAAGTAGGGGCACAGAAGCGCCCGATTTAGTTCCCCAAATTGGACACTAGATATTGTCATAGTTAGATTTGGTAACCCTGTAGTGAAGAGTAGTGATGACCTTGGCCATGTTCGGACTAGGATCTGAACCCATCTGAGAGAGATCCCCAGAAAGCTGTCACCTATAAGGCAAATTATATAATTCCAAGGCATTCCCCACTCTGCAGCCACAAGTATACACAGCCCTTGTATACATTCAGCTGTGGTGTGGGCAATGTCCAAGCATTTGAACAGGGCCGACTGGCCTGGTTCACACAGGGCCGTTTCCTCTCGTTGCTGTTTACAGGTGCATCAATACATACACCTATTCAGTTTGCAACATTTTGACAGAGGCACTACATTGCAGTGTTCCATTCCACCAGTTCAGCTAGACTCTGACACCCATCTCCCAGTAACAGAGAGGGTCCCACCAGGAACCAGTGCGGGCCTCATATACACTTAGTTATATAGTTAGTCTGGCTGAAAAAAGACAAAAGTCCATCCAGTTCAACCATTAAAAAAAAAGTTATAATCCCAAACCCACAGTTGATCCAGAGGAAGGCAAAAAACCCAGCAAAGCATGATCCAATTTTCTCCTGCAGGGGAAAAAAGTCCTTCCTGATCCATTGAGAGGCAATCGGATATTCCCTGGATCAACTTTACCTATAAATGTTAGTATCCAGTTATATTCTGTGTATCTAGGAAAGAATCCAGGACTTTTTTAAAGCAGTCCACTGAGCTGACCAGAACCAACTCTTGAGGGAGTCTATTCCACATTTTCACAGCTCTCACTGTGAAGAAACCTTTCCGTGTTTGGAGATTAAATTTATTTTCCTCCAGACGTAAAGAGTGCCCCCTTGTCCTCTGTGATGACCTCAGGGTGAATAGCTCTACACCGAGTTCACTATATGAACCACTGATGTATTATACATGTTGAACATATCCCCCTTAATCTCCTCTCCACACCCAGATTAAAAACACAAAATGTAAGAAACAAGCCATCATATAAAGTATAATTTTGTTACATGGCTCACCACCCCGCTCTCCCAGATGGTCATCAGTTCAAAATGTCTAGGGCTCAGCTACTTCCACCTAAAAGGGTGGTGAGCCATGTAACAAAATTGTACATTATATGTTGGCTTGTTTCTTACATTTTGTAGGTGTTTTTAATCTGAGCGCTAAAAGTTTTTAATAAATAAAGAACACTATGGTTCCACTTTTCATATTATATGAGAGCAGCAGCTGGAGGAGTGTATACTTTGGCAGTGCTGGGAGAGGAGCTGGAGGAAGACCACAGAGGGTGGACACAAGTCTATCCAGATGTTGAGCACCTAATGACCTATTGATGAAGTCATAAAGATGAGCAGGTTTTTCACCTAGTGGTGGTGGCACTGTTGGCACTGAAGAAGAGAGAAGATGTATCTTATACACATTGCACAGTGGTGTTCTAAGAGACTTTTTTATGGCACTTTAATTATAGTTTAATATTTATTTTTATGAGATATTAGTCTGTTGCACTACACTTTATTGTTATTCATTTTGGTACAGGTGTTGTGAAGTCCCTAACAGTGTTTTAGCAAAAACTATTTAGAGCACTGTCATATTATTTTCGGGTGTGTTGCACTGATTGAATAGGGGTTTAGATACAGTATATACTGTATATATTTATCAAATTATTATTATTATTATTATTATTATTATTTAATTCATGAAATAATGAAAGTGTATTTTCCTAGTGTTTTAGATTCCTGTATCACGCATCCTATAGCATGGAATACTTTTTGCTCAGCTGTTATTTATTACCATACCATGAGCATACTGTTCTGTCCAATGTCAAAGGTTGTGGAATCTTAAATTACATTCCTCAACATGGGAGGAGTTGTTTGGGAGAAAAACCTTCTACAGAGTGGAGGAAAAGCCAGTTCAACATAGAATATTCTCAGATCAGTAAATGCTGCAGACATGTCAGACTTTCAGAATGTAACGGCTGTGTTGGTAGGCGTTGTCTCTTTTATTATTGTTCTGTTTTACGGGAAGTTCTTGTGGAGGAGAAGTAAAATGCCCTCTGGCCCATTCCCTCTACCTATACTGGGCAATTATCTGCGGCTTTACTCTGATGGATTGCTGCCAAACCTGATAAAGGTGAGTGTCATGTTAAAGCTTACTCCAGGCAAGGTCTTATGGAGGAGAAGTAAAATGCCCCCTGGCCCATTCCTACTACCTATAATGGGCAATTATCTGCGGCTTTACTCTGATGGATTACTGCCAAACCTGGTAAAGGTCAGTGTCACGTCAAAGGTTACCCCAGGCAAGGTCTTATGGAGGAGAAGTAAAATGCCCCCTGGCCCATTACCACTACCTATACTAGGCAATTATCTGCGGCTTTACTGATGGATTACTACCAAAGGTAGACATCGCAGACACTTTTTTAACCTTTTTACTGCCAGAAACATTTTTTCATTTTGCACACACATACTAAAAATGCACGTTTTGTACGTGAAAACAACATTTAAACCCTAAAACATATTTTTTTCTGAAAGCAGAGACTACTCATAACTGTCATTTTTTTTATGTCTTGCAACATTTGCTCTATTGTTATTCAAATCTATGTTTTCAGTGTGAAATACTTGCCATTTTTAGTGTACGTACATACAATATCATAACCAATTTTTGGTAAAATGTTAACTCCTTGCATGCCAAGGTCCATTTATTAAAGTCCTGGCATTTAAAGGATTAAAATGAGCTCACTGCTGCTCCTGTAGTCTTCATCTTGGTATTGTTTTTTTTAAGCCTACTCTGTGCTGTCATGTAAGAGCGGTCTGGGTGGCTGTAGAGTTACCTGATCACTTTTACAGTAACAAGAAACTACTGTCCCCTTCCCTCCGGTTCCTGCTGCAGTGCTACCCAGGTTCTTCTGTTCCTCCAGGAGACCAAGCACAGTGATAAAATGCACCAACATGTTGTGCAGAAGGAGATCAAGAAACATCCATTCCTCAATCTGCTCTGCAATGGATGAACTCAGAATCAAATTGTTCTATATGCACTTCCACCTGGCAGTACTAGGGTCATTGGTTCGAATCCCAGCCACGGCACCACCTGCCTGGAGTTTCCATGTTCTCCCTGTGACTGTGTGGGTTTCCTCTGGGTACTCCGGTTTCCTCCCACACTCCAAAGACATGCTGGTAGGTGAATTGGCTCCTGTCTAAATTGTCCCTAGTATGTGTATATATGAATGTGAGTTAGGGACCTTAGATTGTACACCCCTTGAGGGTTAGGGACTGATGTGAAAGTACAATATATATGTAAAGTGCTGTGTAAATTTACGGTGCTATACAAGTATCTGAAATAAATAAATATATCACTTGCAGGTGCAGTGCTATCCTTCTTCAGATATCGTAGCCCAGAGAAGCAGCTAATCAAGAATAATCTGTTCTTTATTTGCTGCCGTGTTCGAAAGGGAAAACATTGTGGGTGTCCATAAAGAGCACCTGTCACCAGCCCATGCTGAGTGTTAGAAATTTTAAATTACAATAACAAACAAAAATGTAAAAAAATGCAACAGCACCCCCATCGCCCCACACATACAAACACACAGGAGACACGTGTATGACAACATCAATTGCACCACACATGTAATGTATTGCTGTGAATGTCAGAATGAGAGCAATAATTCTAGGACCATAATTCATGGGTATCTCTAGACTGATAACTTGTAAGGCCTCATGCACACTGGACGTTTTTCCAGCTGCTTTTTTTTGGCTATTGGTTGTTTTTTTCTACAACCAATATACTCCCCGGCAGGGGCGGACTGACAACTCATGGGGCCCCAGGGCAATAGGGGATCATGGGACCCCTGTGTCCTTGCCCAAACTCAAAAGAGCCTATGAAAAAGGTACCAGGGGCATCTCATGGGGCCACCTACTGACTGCCCGAGTTTCCAAATGGTCAGTCCGCCCCTGCTCCCCAGTATGGTGTCCTATGTGTCCATGCTTTAGGTTTTCTTAGCCAAAGTTTTATTTATTTATTTTAACGCTAAAAAAGCTAATGCAGAAAAATGTGGGAAAACGCAGAGTTACGCATTTAAACGCTAATGTAAAACTGCTATAAACCGCTGAAACACTCACATTTTTAACGCAACTTTACACAGCTAACGCTACCAGCATTATTAAAACGCCCCGTGTGCATGGGGACTACAGGATTTTAAAGCATCTCCTATAGGTAATTTTGGGTACCATAGTTTTTTGCCATTCCTATTTCTGAGGCTGACATGTTTCTCAATACTCAACACAGAACCATCTTTTTATTTGCATCCTATTAGGAAAATGGTATTATGTTGTGTATGAGTGTATCAAAATTAGTTTTTGTGTATTTAATCCTAAAAATATGAGTTTGATACAGTTTCACAAATATTGTCCGAAATAAAAAAATGAATCTGCCACCATTTTATTCTACAGGATCTCTGCTTTCATAAAATATATAATTGTTGAAGAGTTTAAGGTAACTTCCAGCAAACAATGCAGATTTTAACATGTTTTCAGAAAATTTCAAAACAACCCCAGTTGAATGTGATTGAAGATGAGGTTGTGTTATAGTAAAGAGATGCCTTATATCTTGCTCCTCAAAATTGTATGTGCCTGCAAAGAACTACGGTACTAAAAATTGCTCATATATGTGTTGGCATGGGGTCTTTTAAATGTTTGGGGGGGGAGGTAATGTATTTTATTAAACTTTAACTTTTAAACTTTTTTTCTTTATTACTATTACAAGGGGGCTGATAAGCAACATACGGAAAAGCATATTGCAGGTGACAGGTTCTCTTTAAGGTGACATCAGGGGCTTTTGGAGAGCAAAGAGAAGCATACTGGTGGATGTTGTATATGTCAGTCAGGTATGATTTTATATGCTCTGTGAAGTTTCAATCACATGAGTGCACTGTTTTTATCATTTTAACTGCTTCCCACCCAGGCCATTGTAAAATGACACATGAGTGGGAGCCCTATTGTTCTGGGAGAATGTCATATGATGTCCTCCCCAGAACACGCCTTGCGTAAGCCTGCTGAACCACGCTCTGGCACGATTTGTCACCCACTGTGTCCAGCGGACACAGCAGATGACTGTTCAGTGTGCCAGCCCACTGTTGGTACCATGTGTTTGCTGTGACCAATCACAGTAATTCACATGACAATTGTAAACAATGAATGGCTTCTGATTCATGCCATTCATTATGTACAATTGTGTTGCTAGCTGTGAGTAGTCACAGCAGGGGACTGACCATTTGGAAACTCGGGCACTGCCCGAGGGCCCGGGGTCAGTAGGGGGCTCCATGAAATGCCCCTGGTACCTTTTTCATAGGCTTTTTTGAGTTTGGGGCCCCATGAGTTGTCAGTCTGCCCCTGAGTCACAGTGATCACATGGTACAGGGTCAATCACAGCTCATCTGTACTATGTGATTAGCTGTGGCCAAACACAACTAATCACAACAATACACACTGAATTAATCTATTTCATTCAGTAAAAATGCTTGCTTATAGCAATGAATTTCAATGCTATAAGCAATCATGGTGTGTAAGAAAAAATCCTGATCAGCTCTCCAGAGTAGTACAATGTTATTATGGTAACACTGTATTAGTCTGGTCACAGGACATTAAAAAAACAGAAAAGAAGAAAGAAAATATATTAAAAAATCAGTATCCCTGCTCACTGCCACACCAGTTATATGATGATGCAGTACTGTACTGGTGACTAGCGTGTAACAAAAAAAGTGAAGAAATCTATTCTTGTAAATGTCTTTATTTTCCAAAAAATGTGAAAAAAATTACAACTTCAAAAAATATGCCATACCGCTTACTAAATACCTTGGACTGTCCTCTGTACAAAAATAGGTCATTTGGGGGGGATATTTCTACTTTTCTGGCATTTTAGGGCCTCAAGAAATGAGATTAGCCATCAGTACATCGGGATTGATCGATTTTCAGATATATATACCATAGTTTGTGGACTCTATAACTTTCCAACAGACTAAATAATGCACTGATTTGAGTTATTTTACCAAAGAAATGTAGCAGAATACATTATGTCCTAAATTTATTAAGAAAGTTTATTTATTTGCAAAACTGTATAACAGAAACAAAGAAAATCTAGGTTTTTTTCAAAAATGTTTGGCTTTTTTTTTTAAGTCCATCTGTATGCATTCTCCCTGTATCCTCCTAAGGGGACCCATGTACATGCTTATTAACTAGTTGCCAGTTAATACTGAATAGATCCAGAGAATAAAAATGATCTACAATTTAAAAACATCTAGCCAGGGGCGGACTGACCATTTGGAAACTTGGGCACTGCCCGAGGGCCTGGGGTCAGTAGGGGGCCCCATGAGATGCCCCTTGTAACAAACTAGCTCATCAGAGCTGGAAGCGGAGTTCTTCTTTTTCTTGTTCCTTCTGTTATTTGAGGTATTCCTGGATCATTCCTCACATCCCCCCTTTCCAGTCCTGAGAGACCAATGTTATCTCCTGACAGATGGTGGGGGTCAGCCCAGGAGAAACATTCCTGGTGGGGCCAGCAGTCTGGGGAAACTGTCACCTTTCTCACCTACGTCTGATAAGGCCGCATTTCTTAGAGGGCTGGGAAGCATTGACCCAAAACGGTGTAAGCCCACACATTATCAAACTGACCAGAGTAATTGCACATTCCTCAGGTCAAATGTATGTTTCATGTCATGTATTATGAAGCTGTAGTTTAAGTCAGTTTCCCACTGACCACTCCCAAAACGTGTAGTAAGAGCCCCCCTCCCCTTTGAGAGGGACTTTTAAGAAGAGACAAGTGAGTTAGAGCTTGATACACACACACAGAGATCTCCCAGCAACACCGTAACAAAAGGAGATCAAGAAATCACCCTGTTCTACAACTTGGATCTGCAAACCCAGGCATATGGGCAAGTAACTTAACCCTATAATCTTCTTCCTAATTATCTCTTTGCTGTGTCTTTATATATATATTTTTGTGACATCTCTTTGTAAATATTTTATCGCACCTGTTTTGACCCTTTTAGTAATAAATCTTTCTTTCTGAAAGTGTTAAACTGTTTCTAAGCGCTTACTTGCAATTCACGAATCCCTGCCTTTGAAGAGACGCTACTGTTTGGTATATCTCTGTATAACAGGTCCGCGGGCCGTGCTATATAGATCAATATTTCAATCATTATAGTGTATATTTGATAACAGGAGTTTCCAAGTCTCCGACAAAAGTGGTGGTGGCAGTAGAGGGTTAGTTGCGTAATTAACCCGACCCAGTAACAAGCGCATTTAGGCTGCAGGCACCGATTGTAGTCCATTAGCTGGGCAATCGCTGTGCTGGGCACAGCTGAGTGTGGCCTTGTTACGCGTGTCACACCGCGGTTTTAGATCGGCCGGTCCTTCGGTCACGAGTTTGGTGAGAAGGTCTGGGGTCTGACACCGTGGGCGTGACGTATTACTGTTAGTCGCGGTCGTGCGATTGTCGCCTGTTGGTGGCAGCGATCGTGGATCCATGACACCCCTGGTACCTTTTTCATAGGCTTTTTTAAGTTTGGGCAAGGACACAGGGGCCCCATGATCCCCTATTGCCCGGGGGTCCCATGAGTTTTCAGCCCGCCCCTGCATCTAGCTCGGAAGACAGTTCTTTGGATTTGGGTATGGCTTTCACAAGACACCTTGAAAGTCCTTATTTAGACTTTTAGGACAAACTATCCAGCATGTAAACCCACCTAGTTTCTAATCTTTACAAAGCAGCCTAGTGTTAAAGTGTTCTTTCAGATGAATTAATCATGCAGTTCATGTCAAGTTTAGTCTGGAAGGAAAGGTTTCAATGACCTCTGATCAAAAAAAAGAGTTAAAGCCAAACTGAAGTAAAGCTGAGCTAATATACCCAGAAGAGCCTGAGGAAGTGGGAGAGGATACCCACGAAACACATCACAATAATTGCATTTCTCCCCCTGAGTGGATCCTAACTTCCTACCAGTGTCCCCTCTATTGTATTTCTGCCAATTTTGGAGTGTCTCAAGGCTCACCGTCACCCCATCCAAGTTAAACCAGCAAATAAACTGCAAAAATACATGCACAGCTTGCTTTCTGACTTGTGTGACTGTGAACTACTGTGTGCCTGGCTGCCATGTGCCTACCAGGGAACACAACGTGGGATAATACAGGCAGTCCAATCTGGGGTCTGTGTTACACCAGCTATCTTCTGTTAAGCCCCTCTCCCTTATGGAATAGATATGAATAGAAGAGTCATTTGTAGTCTAAATCTCCACTCCACCAGTCAGGTACCACTGGCTAATGATTTTTGCTTGACTGCTGGCTATTCATCTGCATTGTTCCCATTGGTTCTGCTGCTACCCATGTACTATACCTGGCCTGCTCTTGACCTCAAAATCATCTGTTTTTCAGCAGCTGGACATTGCAATTAGCAATCAATCAATAACCATTGTTCGTGTGCTGTTTTAAACCTTTAAAAGCAAAAACCTTAAAGCAGAACTCTGGGCAAAAACTTCTTTACGTGTCCTTGTTGCTGATTTCCTACCTTCACGAAATATGTCTTCCATCTTCTGGTTCTGGTAGTTGCTCTGAAATAGCCTATTCATTTTCAAATCAAACCATTATTCTCTTTGGTTTCCTGTTTGTAAGACTGGTGACTGCTATGATTCCTATTCTCCAGCCACTGGTCTTGGCACATCCCTTCTGTAGTTCTTTCTCCAGGAAGCAGTGATGTACTTTATCCCCACTTACCGTGGTGGGCGGACTGATACTCTCAGACACATTCAACATATACAGGTCTAGTGTACCCGCCCACATTCACTACAATTCCCAGTGGTTGATGGGATCTGTAGTTTCCTTTTACTGCAAAGAGAGAGGAGAGGATATGATGTCATCCCTGATGTTACACCTCCTCCTTGGCAGAACAGTATTATCTTTTGAATTACAGAGATGAGGTCATGAAAATTCAATTAGACTTCCCTACTAAATGGTAAGGATCATCAAAATTACATTATTAATTAAATTAACTGTTTAGTGTTTCGTGTAGGGGGAGTGTACTAAGAGGTGATTTTTTTGCCTATCCTGTTCTACTTTAAAGTTGAAAATTCAGGTATGATTTCTGTATATTATAATTACATTTCTCCAGCTCCATATCTCATCCAAAATAACACAAATATTCCTGCGCTTGTGGGTGAACTCGATATGGTTATGGATCCATTCTGAAGATCCTGGATGGTGCATGCCTTGCTGCCCTCAAAGGACTGGGGGAGTCCAAACACTGGATACAAAGAAAACAAACAGAGGGCAGTGATCATACCTGACTGATCACTGCGGAACTGCAAATCACTGTAGTAGATGATGAATACAGTGATTGCATCAGTCTACCGAATGCATGACAAAGTGTCATTCTGAATGGTAACCAAGGGGAAGATTGCTCACTTGACACTCCGACCATTCACAGAAAGACTTATATCCTCTGATTGGACAGAATGGAGAGGTGGGGTGTTTATGTCACAATTTCCACCTCATCCAATCAAAGAATGCTTTGTATTTATTAAAAAATACAAGGCTTTCTGTAAATGGTGGCAGTGCTGAGCAAGCAAATCCCTGTGGTTACTAGGCAGAAGGGCAGCACTCAGTATTAGGTCTGGAAGGTTGCTGCTATCACTTAAGCAGCCATAATTACTGCAGTGGTTTGCTTGTGGGGAGGTGCAGCGTGGTGTGGTGACAGTGAACACACAGAGCCCGGTTGGAGAAATAACACACATTTCAGTGCTGATAGTGATATGGATTAGGAGAGATGCCGACAGCGTCAGTTGCAGAAGGTGAAGTGTGGCCTGGCCAATCCAGTCTCAAGTGGGGATGCTTCTTTCTGGGGTAGCAAGTCCCTAGCCTGTCCCTCCTTGTCTGGAACCTTTCCCTACCGCTAGTGACTTTCCCTAACAAGTGGGATCTCTCTCCCTACACTAGCCACTCGCAAAATGCATGCATAAACCCAGGGGCAGAGACTTAAACACACCCTGCTGACCCAAAATGGCCACCAAGGGTCACATGGCTTGCAGCATAGCCAACTGGAAAGCTGATCAAATGACCCAGGAAGCCATAGGGAAACTATGTTTCCCCTTGACTTCCTCTCCAGGCTGTGGCACCACTCGGTTGAGTGTCACCTACAGTGGAGGAAATAGACTGCACCTACCTACATGCAACTCACTCAGAGATTGGTCAAGTGTGAGATATGCATATTTACATTGGTCCAAGATGGGTGCTTGTAACTATGCTAAAAACATTATACATAAACTTCAGCTTTAAAGGTTACAATTCAATACTGACCACCATTACTCCAAGCACTTCCTTATCAATAAAGCCCAAAATGATGTTTCTCTGGGAAGAACTTCAATGAAAATCTTTTTTATTACATCCACAGTTGTCCAAAGAGTATGGTCCTGTATACACAGTTCACATTGGTTCCAGGCCAGTTGTCGTTGTCACTGGCTATCCAGCCTTGAAGGAAGTTCTAATTGATCATGGTGATGCTTTTCTAAACCGAGGCGCTATGCCTGCAGCTGAACGCGTCATGAACTACGAAGGTAGGAAGTTATACTTTTAATACAGTCTTCCTTTTATTCCCCCCCCCAGGTCTTATACTTACTTGTCTTTGCTCCTTTTAGAGCATCACTAGTAGCTAAGTCACACAGCTTACAAAGTGAGAGATACTCCTGTGCTACCTCAATGTGACAAAATATTAAATGATATATAGAAAGCTGCTGCTAGCATCAAAAATTGTGTTCCCACAACATAAACATAAATAAACAACTAAACGTAATGCTGCGCTACTCATGTAAAGTATAAGTACCAAATCATCAAACAATTATATGTGAAGAACATCAAATTTACATAAAAACATTCATAAATCATATAGGTTGATAAAACACAGTGTCCATAAAAACATGTCTGTGCAATTTATATTAGAGAGGTGAACGTGGATAAAGTTTTTAATCAACTTCCTTCACAATTCCATAGGATTTCTCACGTGTTCATATAACCATCACCATCTCTTAGAGTGCTGCAAACATGCAGGTTGTGCCACCTCAGTGCTCACAGAACTCTCACCTTAAGAACATTTGAATGCGCTTATAATGATTAACAAATTGGAGTTCTTCCACTCTCCTGGTCATTCACCAATTTTAGAACCACCGGGGGCCCTCCTTCCTTTCTCTTGATCTTCGGACCCAGTTGAAAAAAACAGTCCCTTTAAGGGCTGCTTGGGATCACATCTCCTGTTAATTTGCAGGAATCTTCCAGGATGACTTTATGAGAGGGAGGCTCCTCCCACGTAAGTGCAGAGTTCTCTCCTCAGCAAAAATTGTCTCCAAAACTCTGAACTCTCTCTCATAAAACCATCCTGGAAGATTCTGACTGCTTATTATAGGTACCTATATAGCGCCATCAATTTACACAGTGCTTTACATATATATTGTACATTCACATCAGTGTTAGGGATGCAACAGCATGTACTATATACAGTATTGTGTTTTAATATCACTTGACCAGTAGATGGCACTGTACACTAAGGTTACCAGTTGTGCATATCTGTAAAACTTGTTGGTTCTCTTTCTTCTCTCTCTTTTTATAATCAAGATGTCTGCTCTTACAGTTTGCTGAAATGATTTGTATGTTTGCAATTTAAGCCACACAAGTAAACCAAGTTCTGCCTCATCACAAGCTACTAGTGTCTTCTCTAACACATAACCAACAATCAGTCCCTAACCCTCAAGGGGTTTACAATCTAAGGTCCCTAACTTACATTCATTCATACACATACTAGGGACAATTTAGACAGGAACCAATTAACCTACCAGCATGTCTTTGGAGTGTTGGAGGAAACCCATGCAGGCACAGGGAGAACATGCAAACTCTAGGCAGGTGGTGCCATGGTTGGGATTTGAACCAATGACCCTAGTACTGCCAGGCAGAAGTGCTAACCATTTAGCCACTGTGCTGCCCAGTTTAAAGCCTGCAACTGAAACTGTGCACAGGTGGACGGATTGCTTCTAAGTCCGAGGGTCACCTTAGTTTGACCTCAGCCTGACAGCTTTCCCAGAGCGTAAGCAAGCATGCTCACAGAAGGTCCCCGCCTACCACCACCCACAAGGAGTAGTATGGCCAAGATCTCAGAAGAGCAAGACCAAACAGGTGTAAAACTTAGAGGAGATAATTGATAGCCTTAGAAGCAATTAAGCAAAACAGGTTCAGAATGGCAAAAAATATGCATACTTTGCAGAATAATGAAAGTTGCACAAGCATATTAAAGTATAAAATTATTTTTTTACAAAACAAAGCCCAGCACTGTCTTAGTGCATGTGGGCAGCTTGCATGTAATGGTCAGTCATTCAACTGTCTCTATAATCTGATCTCTCCTGCTACTTAAGTCAATTTTCAGCACTCCACCTTTTAGACAGCCTTTAGAAAATAATTTCAGAGCTCATCACCTACTGGTTATGACTGGCAAATGTATAATATTTCATAATTGCCTAATTAAAAATCAGTGTACACAGGCATCTGAGATCAGGTCGAGTTGTCAGTTTGAATGGATAACGTTTTATAAGATCCAATTCAAAATTCAGGGACACAATTCAGATGACCACAAAACTTGAAAACTGCATCCCACAATCCTCAGAATGCCTCTCAAACTGATATCAGAAGCAATGTTTGGTGTATACTGGCCCTAAAATTAAGTAAACAATATTTTGCCAACTATACTTTTTAGTACTGAACAAGTATATAACTAATGCTGTACAGTATATCATTTAATATCTTTAATGAAACTCTATATTTTAGGCATATCTTTCATGAATGGGGAATTGTGGAAGCAGCTGAGACAGTTTTCACTGCAGACTCTTCGAGATTTTGGAATGGGTAAGAAGAGTTTGGAAGACCCCATCCTGGAGGAGGCACATCACATGGTGGAACACTTCAAAAACCTGAATGGTGAGCGTAGAACGTATAACACCCTTCACTTTTCTTTTCTTCTACATTCAGATAACAGAGCTCAGAGTTTATAGATGTCCAATACAAATTCCATACGTCACTGGGTGTGTACAAAGGGGAACATCTCTGACATACAAAAAATATATATAATCTTGTGCGCTTCTATGGATAACAGTAATCCTTCTCCCAATATTGACTCAGTGTAAATGTGAAATTATTTATAATCAATTAATTAATAATTCAAAAGTAGCTACTTTTGCACATAACCCTTATCCCATTTACAGCAAAACTAATAAACACAGTGACCAGTGCATCGCTGCAACATTAAGTGAAATCACAAAATAAATTAAAAATTATATGTGGGAAAAGAATACTTCCATTCTTCTACGACCACCAAATGCTCCAGAACATAAAAGTACAATAATCCACCACCAGATGTCTTCTCACCTCCAGCAGTGTGACCTCACATAATATTATATAATTTAGTGACAGATCGATCCTTCCCTTGTTTTAGGACAACCATTTGAGCCCAGCACTCTTTTGATTTGTTCTTCCTCAAATGTCCTTGCTAATATGCTAATGGGAACTCGCTATGATTACAAGGATGAAAAATGGATGAAAATTCTGCAGGGGACACGAGAATCTTTTCATATTATGTCATCTTTCTGGGGCCAGGTGAGCATCTGTGTTCCCCTTTACATAACTCTACAACCATAGATAAGTTGCATGACTCAAGTGACCCCTGATAATCTAAAAGCAGATTGTGGATTATTGATTGCCCTTAGAGTATAACTGGCAGCAAAACTTTTTTCTTTTCTTTTCTTTTTTTAGTTTTGAATAGAGTGGAGAGGGCTTAGAACCCCTGTCAGTTTTTATTGATCTCTGTGTTGGGAGATTAATCATTTCTATTTGTCCTGTTTACTATTATCATCGAAAGTGAAAGTTAAAAAAAAATCCCAAATCTTGGGTTGTCCGCAGAACAGCAATAGAGGGGGAGTCTTACAATGAGGACCCTGGTGACAGCAAGAGATTCCTTTACTTTGGAGTGATTTACTCTCACTTTCTGTTTTGACAGAAAGTTAAGGCTGACCTCTCCAATGGGGCACAGATGGCAAAAAAACAAAAACTGATGGGTTATAACCCTCCTTTACTCTATCCAAAATGTAACAAAAAAAAGTTGTGTCTATAGTTCTACTTTATTAGCTGTAAAACACCACATTATTTAAAATGTATCTATACCTAAAACATTTTTGGATAGAATAGAAAAAAGTTAAAACCCCTTTCAGGTTTTATTGCTATCTGAGGTTCTGTTAGGGAGATTTCCCCTCACTTTCTGTTCTGAGGACAACCCTTTACCAGACAGGAAGTCATGGAAAATCTGCATTTCCTTTTACTTCTATGTGGCTGTCAGAGAAATATACCCTCACTTCCTGTCCTGGAAACAACCTTTTTACCAAACAGAAAGTGATTGGATCTCTCCAATAATGCCTCTGATGGCAGTAAAGCTCAAAAGAAAATCTAATCCTTCCTTACTCTATCCAAAACTAAAAAAGAGTTTTGCCTTTAGATATACTTCAATAAATGTATCTCCGTGGGCAAACTTCAATAACCTCTTCCTTCTTTGCCTTAAAGTATATGTGAGCCTTTACCTTTTAAAATGAATAATTTAGTTTAAAATAGAAATGCAAGACAAAATGTTTGTGTACATAGTAAAAAGATTATAAATACATTTTTTAAAATTTTTATATAGGTGATCACTTGACCTCTGTTCTCAGAGGTGGTTAGGATGCCGAGCTGAGCAGAGTTTAGCAGAAAAAAACAGATTTAGTGCAAATGTTACCAGATGATCATATTGAGGTAAGCAGAAAGGGTTTTAGGGTGCAGATGTGAGTGGAGGGACGGGGGGTGGCTTAGGGTGCAGATGGTATCAGAGAGAGTAGGGTGCAGAGGTGGCCAGAGAGCAGCAGAGTTTGGGGTGCAGAGGTTAGCACAGAGAGGGAGTTGAAATGGCATCACTATGGGGGTGCGCACCACACCTGGGTGACACCCACCAGAGGGCTGACACCATGTCAGGCGATAGGGGGGTTGACCATAGGGACTCCTGAAGGAGTCCAGGACAAACAGGGGGTCCGGACGGGGGGGATGAGTGCGGTGGAATAGGAGGACAGTTGCAGAACACAGTACTGTGTCTGTGTCTCTCCCTCTCTGGTTTCCCCAGCTCTCCCCCTGCCGGCTTTCAGCTGCTGGAAGGAGAAACACAGACACAGTGCATCATTTTGTAACTCTCCTCCTGCCCCACTGCACTTATCCCCCTAGCTGTGCTGCCCACATCTGAATCCCCCCAGTGTGCCCAAGCCTCCCTCATCCCCCCACAGCGCTTCTGGCTTTCCTCTCCTGCCAGCTGCTGCTGGTACACAGGTGGAGGGAGTTTGGGGGAAGGGGACGGTAATTATGGCATTTACCGGCCCATTCCTTTTCTGTATTGGACACAGTGAGTGATTGCTACAGATCTCTCTTGTGTCCATTGATAACTGAACATAGTAAACTGTGTTTATTATGCTTCAGTTTATGAATGAATAGGAGCATCTGTCTCCTGCTCATTCATCTTCATTGCAGTTAAGGCTACAGAGAAAGGAAATTAAGAATCTGTGTCCTCAGTTCCTTTCTCTATCTCTGTTTAGACCCTTGATACAATATTTCATCCAAGCCCCCTCCCCCCAACAGTGTTGTACAAAAAAATTACAAAATTGTTTATAAAATGTAAAAAAAAATGTAAAAAATAATTTTGTAAAAAATTTTATTTTTTTTGTAATTCAGGTTGGGTCCTGTCAGGTATTGCCCCCATGATTTCTAATGGCAGCCCTGGATAACACCATCAAGTAGGAAGTAATATCTGACCATGATGATGTCACCTGCATCTGTGACAGTGCATATTTTACAGGGGCCTGTTTGGGGGAGGAGGGGGCACACACCATTTTTTATCACATCAGGTGACACCAACCCTAGTGAGATCACTGGAGTGTTGAGTGCAGAGCTGATCAGAGAAGGTAGTTTGGGATGCAGAGGTAAGTAAAGAGAGGCATTTGGAGTGCAAAAGGAGACCAGAGGTAAGTATTAAGGTTGGGTTTTGAGGTGCAATAGTGAGCAGGAGAGGTGCAGAGCTAAGCAGGGGGGTTCAGGGTTCAAATGCAAGCAGGGGGGGTTAGTGTGCAGAGGTGAGCGATTATTATTCTATACTGTAATTACATGCTCTTGACAAAAGTGTTCATCCAGTTATTGGTTGCTACTTAGACCTTGACTATTTTATTGATGTGTTTCTTTGGGGTAGATTTAGAAAAAGCGTTAGCTCTCCATCTATATTTTTGTGCGTAGAAAAAGCATTTGTAATGGAAGAGATTATTTTTTTAACCTCCCTGGCGGTATTCCTGAGTGTAGCTTGGGGTAAAGTTTCAGTACCGAGAGCGGTAACCCCGAGCTACACTCGGGAATACCTTGCAGCGTTGCTCCGGGATCTCTTCTGCACTTACCTTGTCCTGCGTTCACGCGATGTCCCTCCTGCAGTGTTCCCAGTAATGTCCTCCGGCCGATGTCGGCATCCGTCTTCCGGGTTCCGTTCCCTGCGACGTCGGGACGTACGGGGGACGGAACTGGCGGGAAATTTGAAAATGGTAAAAGTGACATTCACTAAAATCACATAGTAAAAAATTACTGTATCAAACCATTTCACATACATTTTGTCCCGAGTGCTTTGTCCTGGGCCCTGCCTGCATTTTTGCTGTTCTTTCTGCCTGGAAACTGAGAAACGTCCATGGCGTCCAAAACGGTCAAAAGCGGTTTTAGACCAGCTAGAGAACAGCGATAGTAAATCAGAACCACTTGCGGAATTGAAAGATAATGATTTGTGGGGAAATTCGTCATCAGACACTGAAAACGATTTTGCAACTTTGCTCAGTGATGTGCGAACTTGGCGCTCTATTTCAAATTTCAGTGTTTTTGGTTTGATTATATTATTGAATTACATTTATTATTATTATATTATTTTTTTTATGATTATTTATTAAATTATAATTTATGATTTTGTGTTTCAAATTTTAACATACCCGGAATGTTTAGTAGACTCTTGTTCAGACAGATTTCAGTGAGTTATTCCTAAAAATTACAGGCCTACAATAAAAAAATACATATTTCCATGCAAAAAAATGTACTGCTTTGAGCACAGAAATATGGACATAATCAGACTGATAGGGAGGCTACAGTGTGTGTCAAGCCAAATTTTAGATTTTTAGGTTAGAGCTCTGATCAAGTTTTTTTAGTGTTCCGTTAAGGAGATGGGTGGGGGAGCTGGGCCAGCATAGAGAGTAATTATACCCTTCTAGAAAAGGAGAGAGCTATGACAAGCAAGGAGGGAGGAGACTCTGCTAGCAAGTTCAATGGCACATTGCAAGTAAAAAAAAAAAGTTTATGGAAAGGAAAGACACTGCAAGTGTTCATTTAGGATACTTGATTTTTCTGTGCTTTTATTTACAGTTGAATAAGGTGGTGACAGATTCCCTTTTTTTGCAATAACCAAATATTGTCTTGGCAGCTATATGACTTTTTTCCAGCAATTATGGAACGTTTACCTGGACCCCACAAAAGAATTTTCTCTCTCCTTGAGATCCTCGAAGATGCAATGAATGAGAGCATCAGAAACCATCAACAGACACTGGATCCAGCCTGTCCTCGAGATTACATTGACTGCTACCTCATAAAAATGAAACAGGTCAGTCAAAAATAGAATCGGAAAACAGAGGAACAAATTCCAACAGTTCTGATTGTCCAAGTTTAAGAGTTGTTGAAGGCGTGGGACCGGTCAAAAATGAGTGAAGCAAGTGTAGCGCTACCCTCGCAGGGGCCATTTGATAATGCTTGTCCCCCCTGACCTTGCAAGCCTTCCAACACCTCTTTCACCCTGGATTCAGACATATTTAAACATTATAGGATAATAATGCAAGAGACACAGTTCTTTAGTAACACCTTTATATTAATTTTGTTCAAAAGAGTAGACCACAAAAATAATGGGTTTAGGGTACACAACACCAGTTAGCGCATAAAAATAGAACACTAGTAAAATAAGAATAATCAGCAACATTTTCCAAATTTTACAGTTATGAGTAGTAAACTTCAACTATTAAACTGCAACACCAGCAGTAAGAGGGGGAAGAAAAGGCTTGTTGACTCAGCTCTTTGTAGACCACTGGAACCCCAATGGTGGATGCAGAGAATTATGTAAATGTATATTCTGACATAAATAGATATAAATATCTTAATTTGAATAATTATGGCCTTATAAGAGAAGAGGTCCCTTTAACTAGAGTGTCATGTATCTGGGCAGAGGCCGGAGTTCTGAGAGGGCTCCCCTTGTGGCTAAGTGAAGAACACCCTTGAAGGTAGGAACAGGAGGTGCTCAGCCCAGAGAAGCATGGGTTGCCATTGGGTTGAGATGATGATCATCTGGGAATGGCAGGATCAGCAGACGTGACTGCAGGGCTGAAGTTCTTCAGACGAAGCAGGCAGAACTAAGCAGATGGCAGGAAGCATGGTAGGAGCCAGGCTAGAGGTCATTCACAGATGATTAATCAGGAGCAGGAGCCAGAAGCTAGGTCACAAGCAGGCCGAGGGTCAAATACCGAAGATCATATAGGAGCGAGGTCAGATTGATAAAACAAGGTCATACATGGATAGTCAAGCAGCACAGAGTCGGTAGAGCAAGCCAGGTCATACACAGGAGACAGGCAACAGAGGCGTCCCTAGGGTTGGTGTCCCCCGCTACAGTAACACTTGGTGACACCCCCTCCGACGATCCCCGCAGAATGGATCGGATCTGCGGATTGAGCATAATGGATTGGAAAGCCGTAAGATTATTACAAATAATCACTGTATTGTCCATAAATTATTTCCCAAGATTGTCAGCTCCATCTAGTGGCCATTTTCCTGATTCGGGAATTTCATATAAATACCACACTATGACCAATAAATGGAACTGACGATCATAGGAAACACACATACAGGGGCGGACTGACCATTTGGAAACTCGGGCACTGCCCGAGGGCACGGGGTCAGTAGGGGGCCCCATGAGATGCCCCTGGTACCTTTTTCATAGGCTTTTTTGAGTTTGAGCAATGACACAGGGGCCCCATAATCCCCTATTGCACTGGGGCCCCATGAGTTGTCAGTCCGCCCCTGCACACATATTATACAAAACATGGTGATTATTTACAATGTCTGTGAATGCTTAAGATATTTGCTCAACAGATTTTTTTTAAAATAGGCCCTTTGGTTTTCTGCACATTACTCTTCTGAAGGTGATACATATATCCACACCAGACTCACCTCACCCCATTTCATTCAAAACATATTGTGAAAATATTTACAATAAATGGAATGTGACTCAGTATGATTCATGAAAACATATTGGCCCCTATTCACTAAACTGCCATATCAATTTCAAAGAGCTATATGGTATCCATAAATGTAAGTAAACTTTTGGTCCAGTTACATTTGTATTGTAGTCCTAGCAGGGGCAGACTGACAACTCATGGGGCCCCCGGGCAATAGGGGATCATGGGGTCCCTGTGTCCTTGCCCAAACTCAAAAAAGCCTATGAAAAAGGTACCAGTGGCATCTCATGGGCCCCCCTACTGACCCCAGGCCCTTGGGCAGTGCCCGAGTTTCCAAATGGTCAGTCCGCCCCTGAGTCCCAGTTTACTTAAGAAGAATCATCCACAACTAATAATCCAAACAAACAAGTTTGCCAGCTTTATTTTTTTTTATATTCACCAAAATAAACTCCTGATCGAAATGTATAATAAATGGAATCATTCCAGCTGGGTAACAACTAACTTATTATTGATGGTGTTCTTGAGTTTAGACATAAAATGGACATTTGTTTTCATTCACAGGAAGAGAATAATCAGGGTACATCACCATTTACTTTAAGAGGCCTGGCACCAGCAATCCTGGATATGTTCTTAGGGGGAACAGAAAGCACCGCATCCACTTTAAACTTTGGCGTCTTAATACTGATGAAGTATCCCGAGCTACAAGGTATATTGTTTAATTTCATAGTTACATAGTTACATAGTTTGTAAGGTTGAATAACGACACCAGTCCATCCAGTTCAATCTGTGTGGGTGTGTGTGTTCATGTAAAAAAAAAAAAAAATCATATCCCATATCCCTGTATACTGTGTTTGTTAAGATGTCCATCTTAGATTTTTTTTTAACCTATCAATACTTCCCGCTGACACCACCAATTGTGGAAGGGAGTTCCACATACTTACCGCCTCGACAGTGAAAAAGGTTAAACTGCTTCTCCTCCAATTTCATTGAGTGGCCGCATGGCTTCTTATACTCCCTGAGGATGAATAGTTTTTTCCCTATACTAGAATCACCATTAAGATATTTGTATTTCGCTATCGTATCTCCTCTCAAGTGTCTCTTCTCCAGGGAGAATACGTTTAATGTTTGTAGTCCCCTTATAAACTTTGTTGTCAATCTCTGGACTCTCTCCAGTTCCAGCACATCCTACCTATCCTACCTACAGTGGCAGGATCATAGTTTATCTCTTGAGTAAATACCCTTTATGAATACTAATATGCGACATTGCTTGCTGCAGCTTTGAACTGCACACTATCTAATTTAACTGCTTACAATACCAACCCAGCAAAATATTGGATATAAGGTCAGAATGGAATAGGGGGTGATGATTCATACAAATTACTTCTTATGCTGAGCTCTCTTTACTCCTACACCACTCAGTTTGGCCAGTGGAAGTGATGTGAAATATTTGGCATGGGTGAGTATGTGTCAGAGCCTTTCAGAACCTACCAATGACACAGTTATACTCACCTTCACAGCACTACCCATCCACTCCTTCCTATGTCATTGTGATCACAAAATACTCAGGAATTCCCAGTATTGGGGACCATATGACCTCCAGCCATGATGCAGTACTCTGCCTCAGTCACGACGGCGAGGATGACATCATAATTGTTACAACTGAAAAGAAGGAAAAAGAGGATGGGGAATGCTGTAAAAGTGAGTAAAAGGTGGTCAAGGATAAGCTATAAAAGACCCGGTTGCTTTGATTTGACATGATCACAAAATACTCAGGAATTCCCAGTACTGAGGACCATATGACCTCCAGCCATGATGCAGTACTCTGTCTCAGTCACATGATGGCGAGGGTGACATGATAATTGTAACAACTGAAAAGAAGAAAAAAGAGGATGGTGAGAGCTGTAAAAGTGAGTAAAAGGTGGTCAAGGGTAAGCTTTAAAGATACCCTCTTGCTTTGTCTTGAATGAGTAAAGTGACATGGTCTCTTTAAGGCAAATCATATATACAATAGGTTGCTAATGCTGACCTTTTCTTTAGTACTTTGTGATCCACTTTGCTGGAACAACCACTAAGGTAAGGTGTCTTCACCCTACGCTCATTTTGGTCCAACGTCTCAATATATTGAAGTCAGTGATGGCCATGCAACTAGCACTTTTAGAAGAAGGCTGACAACAGTAGACCCCATATTTCTTTCAATACAGATTTCTTTTAATGTTTGTTAAAAAAAAATAACTGGTTAAATGGATGTCTATGTGCACACCTGTGGACACTGGTGTCAGTTCTGGTATTCATTAGTGATTGAAAAAATGTAGATGAAGATAAGATGTTCCTGGCGAGCTGACAGCATTAGGGTGTGGATATTCATGAGTCATTTTGTTCAGTAACTCTAAATAAATTAGAATTGTCACTAAAGCGACCCTGTTAGATCTTTAAAAAAACATTTACTATGACAGGTTCCCTGATTGTTCACTAAGCCCAAATACTACATTGTATGATGAGGACATTACAATAGAAGTGGGAGCAACAAAGGAGGGCTGTGAAGGCGAGTACAGCCAGTAAAACAACCATAAACAGCAGAATTTAATTACTGTAGATGCAGGCTGACTACATTACAGTAATATACTGTATAAAGAACATTCAGTTAGATGAGAGAAGGGAGATAGAAAGAAGGGAGAAGAAAAACAGTCTTCATGGGTGTGATATAGTATTACTGACAAGAAGGAAATAAGAAGAAAAAAATGCTGAGGCCAAAATAAAGATCTATCTCAGTGTAGTTATAGATGTAAACAGGATAAAATAATTGTTGGAAAATAATCAATATGGTTGTAGGCAGGTGCAGTTTATTTTCTCCATTGTAGGTGGCTCTCAACCTGAGTGGTACCACAGCCTGGAGAGGAAGTCCAGGGGAAACATATATTCTCTGTGGTTTCCTGGGTCAATGGAAAAGTGTTAAAGTTGGCTATGCTGCAGCCAGGTGGCCCTTGGGGTCCATCTTGGGTCAGCAGGGTCTATATACCTGTAAGTCCCTGGGTCATGGCGTGCTTTTTGCGAGTGTCTAGTGTAGGGGGAGAGAGACTCTGCTTGGTTGGGAAAGCAACTAGTGGTAGGGAAAAGTTCCGGATGACAAGGGACAGGCTAGGGGCTCGCTACCTGAGAAGACGCCTCCCAGTTTGGGACTGGACGAGCCAAGCCACATTCTAATTTCTAATCTCTGAAACAGACCCCGTGATCACTTATCCTCAGCCACGTTATTGACTGCATTGAACTGTGAGTTGTTCCCCTAAGTGGCACTCTTCCACTAGGGTGTTTGTATGTTGGCATTCTGCTCAATACAAGTTTCAGGTTGCATTGCAACTGGACTCTGTGTGTTTATCACCAACACACCACGCTGCACCTCTTCACATGGTACAGTAAATTTGTACTTACACCTTCAGGGTTGCAAGATGCTCATGTAAGGTCAACCTGTGGAGAGTAAAAGTGTTTCCACACAGACTATTTTAAGAGGTCACACTTGTGCTTGTCTAGGTTATTCAGATAATCCTGCTCAGTGTGAGCTTGGATTCCAATAGTTAGTATTGTGGAGAATCAGCCTCAAAAGGGACTCAAATAATGAGGTAAGCAAAGGTGCTCCTGTTGAAGGAAAGTGTTTACAAGACTGTTCTTCAGGGAATTGGGTATATATTGATCATATAATCAGGTAAAAACACACCATCAACGCATTCTGTGGCACTTAGGTGGCTACTTCATCAGTAGATGGTTGTACAATACACTTTATGAGGACAGGAATAGCACATGTTCCACGGCAAGAAGTGTATGGCTGGCATTGTGTTGCCAGCCATGGGAACGAATGCTACTACTGCTTTGCTGACCTCAATTTTTTAGTCCCTTTAGGGAATGATCCTCTACACTACATGGGAGAAAAGCTGTTCATATTTTTGCAGATTAGTGAATAACCAACAGTCAGTTTCGAGATGCCTTTTTATAATATACAAGACTATATTAACTTAAAAAGAAATGGAGGAAATGTGAAATAAGGGACATATAATTATTACTTTTCTCTTTGTGAAACCCAGATAAGATGTATGAAGAGATAGACCAAGTGGTTGGCCAAGCTCGGGAACCTAGAGCAGAGGATAGAACCCAAATGCCATTGATGAATGCTTTTGTTCATGAGATCCAGAGGTACAGTGATGTCTTTCCAATGGGCCTGGCCAGATCCACCACCAGACATATCACATTCCATGGCTACTACATACCAGAGGTAAGATAAGGCTACTGTATTAATTTGAACTGGTCACAAATAGCAGAAATGTTTTGTTTGGGTCTTTATATATTATGGTTTGAAAAATAAGAATTGTTGCAAGTTTGGGCAATGAAAAATGTTCTCTATCTGCATGTTCTCCCTGTGCTTGCGTGGGTTTTCTCCCACACTCCAAAGATTTGCTTGTAGGTTAATTGGCTCCTGACTAAATTGTCCCTAATATATATGTAGCACTACCCCTGTAGGATGTTGCTGCGTTTTGGATCCCCCTATAATCCTACACAGCCAGGCAACACGCATTTTCTACACAGACTTGCATCCAGGAGACAATAACAAACCCTTGAGCTTGTTTGTTTTGGATTTTATTAGGGGAATTAGAACATGGAGAGGGTAAGGGGTGTACAGGATGCCCAAGGGTCATGTAAGTCTTTACAGCAAAATGTTATCTTCTGGAGAGCTAGCCAGCATTTCCTGTAGTACCACCCCAAACCCTAGATTTTCCTAATCCAACTGTTCTGGGGGAATCCATGGGCAGAGGATTCAGTGCTTGTCACTTTAAGAGAAGACAGTCCTGGGTTGTAGCTAATCAAATTTCCCACCAGAGTGTTCCCTCCCCTTACTGACACAGGGGGTGCAGGTCTACTCACTCAGTCCTTCTCCTATGCTGCTGATGGGTTGCTGGCTGCTACCAGGCCT
Source organism: Staurois parvus (assembly GCF_062004578.1). Classification (NCBI taxonomy): domain Eukaryota; kingdom Metazoa; phylum Chordata; class Amphibia; order Anura; family Ranidae; genus Staurois; species Staurois parvus. The sequence goes on along the minus strand of NW_028318542.1, from coordinate 5,343,826 downwards.
TCTCCTTCCCTGCTGCACAGGTGGTCCTCCCTCTGGGGATTGGTGAAGTCCTGAGCTTTCCTCCTTACAAGGTTTCCTGCCTGTAGGTGAGCCCATTCCCATCTGGGCTCCCTCACAGGCTCCTGCTCGCCAGCCCTACTTCTGTATCATCCACTCAAACTCTCCTCCTGCTGACCCCATGCCAGGCCTCCTGTTGGGGTTTGGCCAGGATCCCTGAAAAGTGCAGATCAACCACTCCTTACCTCTGCCCACTGCTTCTAGATCTTTCTCCAAAGTTCCAGTGCAGGGAGAAGTCTCAGAGAGCTGATCTGTAGAGCCTCTCAGCTCTGACCACAATTTGTCCCCGCTAACTGTTGCACCTGGGCTGCTACTCAGCCCCATCTATCAATTTTAAATCTAGCTCCCCCTAGTTATCTCAGAGGATTCTACATATATATGGATGTATGTGAGTTAGGGACTGATGCTCAGCTCCTTAAAACACACAGACTCTGAGAACTGGAGGATCCGGATACAAATTTGGGGCCTCTGTGTTTTGTTGGGGTATAGAATGAACAGTTCAAAAAAGCACTGACTGCTTCAACCCCTCCTAGATTTAGAGATTCAAAGCAGAAGATTATAAATGGCTCAAAACAACCTGATGCTGGGGTGTCATGCTGTTATGTATAATCTGTTTATTAAGGTGTTGTGTGTTTACTGTTATAATGTGTACCTGTGTTTGCCTATCCTGTCTACGTGTTGAGTGTCTTTCTTCCGTTGTGTACATCCCCCCTTGTGTGCCTCCTTGGTGTGACTTCCCATTGTTCATTGAGTAACCTATTGTTTCTGTCTGTTTGCTAATCCCACAGGATGAGATTAGTTTTGTATCAACTTTACCTTGTTACCTAAGCATTGTTGGATGTTTACACCAATGTGTAATATTTGTTTTTATTGTTCATGTGGGGACTGCCCATATTTTTGAAGTGTATAAAAACCTGGATTTCTGTTCAAAAAAGTTATTCCTTTGGTTTTTGCCTCAACATTTTGTCTGTGTATAATACTTGGGGTAAACAGCCGGTATTAGCTTTCAGCCTGCTGGAAGGGTTTGGAGGACACGAGGCTCTGTTTGACAGAGTCACCCAGTCGGGGTGCCAGGCGGTTAGTCACAGGAACTTTTTCCAATTCTCCACAATGAAAAGGCTTTATGAATGCTAGGGTGTCCAAGTTTCTATTTTTTTTCCCATCAGGTGATGAAGTTCTGTTAAAGAATCTCCCCATGAAAGTCTACTCTTTGAAAGAATGTTATGTTAGAGACTACCACGTGATGCAGGACTGTGCTGGTTGTTGCAGGACATGGGTACTCATTTGTTTAATTGCACCAAAATTAACATTTCTGTCAACTTTCATGTGTTCAAAACGCTTTATATTTTCAGGGCACCAATATTCTTACCTTGTTAACCACAGCATTGCGGGACCCCACACAGTTTGAAACTCCTGAGGAATTCAACATCAAACATTTCCTGGATGATAATGGAAAATTTAGGAAAAATAATGCATTTTTACCATTTTCAGCAGGTAGGAAACTAGTAACACTGCTATAATGAGGGGCACTGCAAGTTCCTCTGTGCTGTAGCCTTTCCTCAAGGACAACCCTGGAGGACAGCAGGATAATCTATATAGCAGGAGACAAATCTGGGCTCTACGGTATATTTTGGTTAGCTTTAGTAAAGATGGAAGTGGTAGTCAAATGAATTGCTACATTGTCATTATTGCTTATTTTGGTGCCATCTGGCTGCTATGTTATTTTGCAAAAAGGCAGAGAACATTGATTCAGATCTTATTTTGGTTTGGTTCTCAATTGCAAGAAAAAATGGTCATTAGTTACCGAGGGCTGACTTTTATGAGCAGTTGTGAACATGCAGTTAAAAACAAATAGTCCTATTCTGTCAGCCCAATAGCTGGATTTAGGCTTTTCATACATTATGTAATTACATAAAAAAATGTTTGCTTTCGATTTCCAAATGGTAGGAAATGTTTCATCCGGAATTAAAACTTTATTTGTACTTTTAAATGATTATATATGAGATAAGAGTGTATGAAAGAGAATACAGAAGTATATACAGTCGTGGTCAAAAATATTGGCACCCCTGCATTTCTGTCAGATAATGTACCACTTCACCCAAAAAATGGTTGCAATTACAAATGTTTAAGCATTCTCATGTTTGCTTCTTTTGTTTGTTTTCGTGTGACACAAAAAGTGGAGAAACAAAAAGCCAAAGCTGACACATTCCATGCAAAACTCCAAAAATGGAATGGACAAAATTATTGGCACCTTCTCACAATTGTAAGAAATAATTGCATTCCAAGTGTGTGATGCTCCTGTAATTTGTAATTAAGCTCACCTGTATCAATCAACAGTTGCTGACAATATAGAAATCACATCGGCAACCAGTTAAAATGGTGAAAAATTGACTCAACCTTTCTGTTGTGTCTCTGTGTGCCACATAGAACACGGAGAAGAGAAAGAGCAGCAAAGAATTGTCTGAGGATTTTAGAACAACAATTGTGGAAAACGATGGACAATCTCAAGGTCACTAGTCCATCTCCAGAGATCTTAATGTTCCTGTGTCCACCGTGCACAAAATTGTCAAGAGGTTTACAGCTCATAGCACTGTAGCTTATCTCCCTGGATGTGAACAAAAGAGAAAAATTGATAAAATATTGCAAATAAAAATTGTTTAGATGGTGGATAAAGAATCTCAATCAATTTCCAGACAAATTTAAGCTGACCTTCAGGCACAGGGTACAACTGTGTCAGCTCGCACAAAAGTCACCATCTGAATAAAAAGGGACGCTATGGTAGGAGACTCAGGAGGACCCCACTGCTGATACAGAAACATAAAAAAGTCAGATTGGAGTTTGCAAAAATTTACATGATTAAGCCAAAGTCCTTTTGGGAGAATGTGCTGTGGACATACAAAACAAAATTCCAGCTGTTTGGTAAAGCCCATCATTCTACTGTTTTCAGAAAAAGAAATGAGACCTTTAAAGAAAATAATACAGTCCCCACAGTCAAACATGGTGGAGGTGCACTGGATGTCTTGACATTATGAAATCTGAAGACTACCAAAGAATTCTGAGGTGCAATGTAGAGCCCAGTGTCAGAAAGTTGGGTCTCCATCAAGAGGTCATGGGTCTTACAGCAGGACAATGACCCAAAGCACATGTCAAAAAGCAGCCAGAAATGGTTTCAGACAAAGCACTGGAGAGTACTTAACTGGCCAGCAATGAGTCCAGATCTCAATCCCATAGAGCACCTGTGGAGAGATCTCAAAACAGCAGTTGGGAAATGGTACCCCTCCAATCCGAAAGACCTGGAGCAGTTGGCGAAAGAGTGGTCCAATATTTAACTACCTGCCGACTGCAGATAGCCGAATGACGGCTGCACTGCGGCCGGCCAGTTCTGGGTGGACGTCATATGACGTCCTCCCAGAACGCGCTCTCCTGCGCGCCCCAGGGGGCGCACACCCGGCGATCTCCGTGATCGCTGTGTCCTACGGACCCTAGCTCCGCCCACCTGTGCCCAGCAGATCACCCACCTGTGCCCAGCAGTGCACCCACCTGTGCCACTCTGCAGTGTCACACACCTGTGCCCAGAAGTGCCACCTACCTGTGCCCAGCAGTGCCACCCACCTGTGCCCACCCACCTGTGCCCACCAGTGCCACCCACCTGTGCCCACCCACCAGTGGTGCCCACCAGTGCCACCCACCAGTGCAGCCCAGCAGTGCTGCCAGTCAGTGCCACCAGTCAGTGCCCAGGGGTTGTGCCAGTCAGTGCCGCCAGTCAGTGCCCAGCAGTGATGCCAGTCAGTGTCACCTATCAGTGCCGCCTATCAGTGCTGCATATTAGTGCCGCCTATCCGTGACACCTCATTAGTGTCGCCTATCCGTGCCACCTCATTAGTACTGCCTATCAGTGCCCATCAGTGCTGCCTATCAGTGCCCATCAGTGCTGCCTCATCAACGCACATCAGTGAAGGAGAAAAAATGCCTGTTTGAAAAATGTTATAATAGAAACAAAGAAACTTTTTTTTTTTTTCAAATTTTTTGCACTTTTTTTATTTATAGCGCAAAAAGTAAAGCGCCCAGTGGCGATTAAATACCACCAAAAGAAAACTCTATTTGTGAGAAAAAAATGATCAAAATTTCATATGGGTACAATGTTGCATGACCGCGCAATTGTCAATCAAAGTGTGGCAGCGCTCAAAAATCTGAAAATTGGCCTGGTAAATAAGGGGGTATAAGTGCCTGGTAGGCAAGTGGTTAAGTAAAGAGGGGTAAGAAACTAATTAATGGTTACAGAAAGCGATTGATTTCAGTTATTTTTTTCAAGGGGTGTGCTACCAAATATTAAATTGAGAGTGCCAATAATTTTGTCCAGTCCATTTTTGGGGTTTGCGTGGAATGTGTAAGATTTGGCTTTTTGTTTCTCCACTTTTTTGTGTCATACCAATACAAACAAAAGAAATAAACATGAGAATGCCTAAACATTTGTAATTACAACAATTTTCTGGGCGAAGTGGTGCATTATCTGACAGAAATGCAGGGGTGCCAATATTTTTAACCATTAATGTAACAGAAGTATATTAGAATCTACTTATAAATCCAATTTTACATACACTATAGAAATATTAATATATATATATATATATATATATATATATATATATATATATATATATATGAATATGTGTGTGTGTATAAATTCAATATTACATTTAGGTAAACTTTGCCTTGCATCATTCATTGATTTTGTAAGCAATAAAAGAATGCTGATTAATGTCTTGGAATGCATTATAGAAGCCACTTCAAATGCTGAATGAACAATTTTTTACAGTTTGACATGAACAGTCAAACAAGAATGTAACTGTATATGGCTAACCTTAAATCTAATTTACAAAAGGCACAAAAGAGCTGACCCAGGGCATAACTATAACCATAGCAGTCTGTGTGACTGCAATGGGTCCCACTAGCCAATAACCAAGGTAGGGAATTGCACATGGCAAATTAATTACTGTACATACAGTGGGGATCGAAAGTTTGGGCACCCCAGCTAAAAAGTTGTATTAATGTGCATAAAGAAGCCAAGGAAAGATGGAAAAATCTCCAAAAGGCATCAAATTACAGATTAGACATTCTTCTAATATGTCAACAAAAGTTAGATTTTATTTCCATCATTTACACTTTCAAAATAACAGAAAACAAAAAAATGGCGTCTGCAAAAGTTTGGGGACTTTTAATATTGGGATGCCTGCCTTTACATGCACATACATTTTGATGGCATCCCAGTCATAGTCTGTAGGGTTCAGTATTGAGCTGGCCTACCCTTAGCAGCTATAACAACTTCAACTCTTCTGCGAAGGCTGTCCACAAGGTTTAGGAGGGTGTCTATGGGAATGTTTGACTATTCTTCGAGAAGCGCATTTGTGAGGTCATGTACTGATGTTGGACGAGAAGGCCTGGCTCATAGTCTGCCTTTTAATTCATCCCAAAGGTGTTCTATTGGGTTTAGGTCAGGACTCTGTGCAGGCCAGTCAAGTCCCTTCACCCAAACTCTCTCATCCATGTCTTTATGGACCTTGCTTTGTGCACTGGTGCGCAGTCATGTTGGAACAGGAAAGGGCCATCCCCAAACTCTTCCCACAAAGTTAGGAGCATGAAATTGTCCAAAATGTCTTGGTATGCTGATGCCTTAAGAGTTCCCTTCACTGGAACTAGGGGGCCAAGCCCAACCCCTGAAAAACAACCCCACACCATAATCCCCCTCCACCAAACTTTACACTTGGCACAATGCATTAAGGCAAGAACCATTCTCTTGGCAACCGTCAAACCCAGACACGTCCATAGGATTTCCACACAGAGAAGTGAGATTCATCACTCCAGAGAACACATCTCCACTGCCTAGAGTCCAGTGGCAGTGTGCTTTACACCACTGCATCCAACGCTTTGCATTGCACTTGGTGATGTAAGGCTTGAATGCAGCTGCTCAACTTCACTCCAGAGCCAGCTGCACATCCTTGCTCTGGACCAACTTCTTCATAGTGGCAGTGGTAACCACTCATGTGCACTATGTGTTATCACTCTGCCTGTAGTTTCCACTAGGATCACATGACAAGGTGACATCATGGCAGTATCTCTATGCTTTCTTTTATCAAAAGCCATATATTACGAGAGCTTGAAAACGACTTTTGAAATTGCATTAGCACGTAACATCTTTTGAGATTTTAGTGATTGGGCTTAGATCTAAATAGTTTATGTTCATTTATCTTGACAGATACCTTTAACTTTATGGTACATACTGTAAGAAGTGATGTATATACTAGTTTTCCCTTTCTATACATTTTTTGTTTCATTCTAGGAAAAAGAGCTTGCATTGCAGAGAGTCTGGTGCGTATGCAGCTTTTCCTGACCTTCACCATTATCCTGCAAAAATTCACCTTAAAATCAGTGATTGACCCCAAAGATATTGACATCTCTCCTGCAATAAGTGGAGTTGAAAACATCCCACCAGCCTGCCAGATCATCTTCAGTCAACGTACACTAGATGGAGAAGCCTAAAATATTATTTGCTGGACTTAAATAATAAAATTAAATAAGCCTTTTTTTTTAAATAATTCAGGTCTAATCTGATATACGTTTTTGAACAAAAAGATAGAAAAACTATTAATTTTGATTATTCTTGACCTAGTCTATAATAGTGGTATCAACTTAGTATTCAGACACTTATCTTGTTACAAAAATTATTTTGATGAAATAAAGTTTATATAATAATTGTAGATTGTTTTACCTCACGTTATGTTTCAGTGAAATGTCTCTTATATCTTTTTTGTATAATATCTTTTTTTTTCTTAATTTTCGAGTGTATATTTAGAAAAATAAAAAAATGTATTATTACACACATATGAGTAGGAGAAAATGGAAAATGGGTAGGGAAAGGGAAAATGAAAAAAGGGGGGAGGAGGAGAGGGGAAGGATAGGGAACTACAATAAATACCACTATGAATTCCAGGTAATGCATACAGTATATTGGAAGTGTACATTCTAGCACAAATGGGGATATACAAAAATATATATTTCTGCCCATGAAGGTAAATCAATAGTGAAATATAAGCATACACTAATAACATTTATTAATCTGGTATATTCTATTCTTAGTTACATTTGTGAGGAGTAATGAATCCATGTAGCCCACATCATACAAAATGTTTCGTAACTCCCCTTACACTTGTAAACCTAACATTCTGCCTCCATAATCCTATCTACCTTTGTTTATCCATATAAGGATGTCTTCCCAATATTTCTGTATATTTGGGCAATGTCACCATAGATGCATAAGGGTTCCCGGTTGGGTACAGCCTCTCCAGCAGTTTGGTGAGTCCTCCTGAGTCATGCATGCTAGTTTTAACTGGAGTCCTGTACCATCTGATAATAAATTTGTAACCTAGTTCTTGTGTTTTTATACTAATAGATGTAGAATGAGTAAGAGTAAAGAATTTTCAACTTTTTCTAATTCTCTCTCCCACTCACTCCAGAATGCTAATTCCTTAGGTATATAAAGCGACAAAAGAAATCAATATAATTTTGATGAAAGATGTAAATCGTTGACTTTGCTTACGCATATCTTTTCTCAGGATGTTAAGGAGTTTGTTGTGAGAGTTGGGAGTTTTAAAAAAGTGTGGGAGCTGTAAATGTCTCCAAAAATCCATTCGGAAGGGGCCAAACTGCTGCCGTAGTTTTGAGAGTAAATAGAGTGCCATCTGGAGTAAGTGCTCCACAGTATAGATCTGTGCCCCCCACCCAGGTACCAAAGGATACATCATCTCCCCCGGGGCAAACCATGGAAAACCTCCCAATGGAGCAAGCGGCCACACTGCACTATTAATGAAGAAATCCCATCTGACAAAACCCCTATACACAGCCAGCACCAATAAAGCATGAGTATGGTGGTGTACAGCCATATAATACTCATATCTTATCACTCTCATAATGTTTCCAGTTTACGATCCTCACTAATGCAAAGCTTTGTAATACAGATAGACATCTGGTAATCCTAGATCTCCTCTACTTTTAGGGCTCTATAAAATATAAAAATATATTATGGGCTTTCTTGATAATTATATTTAATGTAGAAACACCTTAAGTATGCATCTATAAAAAGTATTTGGCAAAGCTATGGGAACTGTATGATATAAATATAAAATTCAAGGAGGTGTATTCATTTTTAAAACAGTTCTACTTCCTAATAATGTAAGAGGACATTGTTGCCATATAAGCAGATCTTTTTGTAAAGTATTCAGCAAGTGTTCATAATTTTCTGAGTACAATATTTTCTGATCTGTGGAGATAGAGATACCTAAATAGCACATAGACTGGTTTACCCATATACGTAAATGGTCAAAAATGCCTGCAATTGCTGTTGGGTACTAGTGGAAAGATTAAACAAAAGGATTGCAGATTTATTGTAGTTCATTTTGAAATTCAATTCTGTCATTAATATGGGGACTGATATAACCAGGTCGGCAATATGAAAAAATATCGTCGGCATATGCTGAAAGTTTATTTTCAGTATGTCCTATTGAAATTCCCTTTCCAAATTCCAAATTTTGCCTCATCTTAAAACACAAGGGTTCCAACACTAAGGCAAATAATAAAGGTGGTAGGGGGCAACCTTGGCTTGTTCCGTTCCTGATAGAAAACCTATCAGAAAAGACTCCATTTACTTGTATTCTAGCTTTTGGTTTCTGGTAAAAAGAAATTATCCATCCCCCTATATGGGAACCTGTAACTTATTGCATAGATGGTCAATTGCTCTGAGGGAAATAGTCAACTTCCCCTCAGAGGTATCAATTAGAAGAACAGTATAAAGGTTAAAATCACCTCCTAACATCAGGAGGCCTTCTGTGTAGTCTGTCAATCTGACCAATATTTTGGAAAGAAAATCCATCGTCCAGGAATGGGTGCATATAAATCTGCTAACATGCACAACTGACCTGCAATTACGACTTTTACAAACACAAAATGTCCTTCTGCATCAGCCAGTTACTCCTTAAGTAAAAAGGGGCAGGAATTATGAATCGCAATTGAATCTCCTTTAGATTTAGATTTTCTAGAGAGGGCATGAAACCAAAAGAAATAATGTTGTGTTGGGAGTTTGTATGGATGCTGCAGTGAAATACGTTTCCTGCAGCATCACTACTTGTGGCAAAAGGCGGTTCAGTTCTTGCCATAATTTATTTTGTGTAATTGTGGATTTTAGGTCTCGCAGATTATATAATAAGTGTTTAAGCCCTACCATGAAGCCAAATAATATAAAAAATAAACACAGTTCTATGCAGAAATCATAGAACTGTGTTTATAAAAGTAGTTCTCCCTTTCCAACCCACTTGTACATGTATCTAATCCCCACAAGTACTTGAAAAGCATTACAGTGGTAAAAAAAAAAGGGGTGAGGGGGAAAACAAAAATATTGTTTTGGATAGTGGGGGGGAGGTGATCCTCCCCAAGGGCCACCCATATGTCCCCCCATAAATTTCAAATAGCAGTTAGAGCAGCAATCCAAGGAGCCACACCCTATAGGGGAAAAGTAGGCAAAAATGCTGCCGTAATAGGCACCCTTACCCCCGCAATGAACCTCATAAGTCAGATCACCACTAATGACCTTTGTTCAGCCTACAGTTCTTTTACTATCAATAAGCTTAACAAAATATGCCAAGAGTTTGAAATCTTTATTATTAAAATCAGCAAAAATCATAACTAAAAATTGCAACCAATGTCCAAAATCCAAGATACACCCACACCCTCTACCTAATCCCTAAAACTCCATAGACACACTCCAGTCCATATGTGAATTCCTCCATCTTTAATTCCTATTTAGGACTCTATAATATTAAGAATTAGACCTACTAGAAGTATTCTTCTTAGTATAATCCATTTATTCTGCTTATAGAATAGTTTTTTCTCTAGGGCTGTATTGTCCATAACTCCAAAGAGTTTTAGGAATTTTTATGTGAAATTTTACTTTTTAAAAAATATTTTATATTTTGTTATAGTTAAGAGCAGATAAGTTGGTATTTGCTAGTATGTGTGGTTGTATTGAGAAATGTTTTTCTTTTTAATTGCTGGTGTAAAGAGTAGCTTAATACATTTTGTTGTATGTATACAATGACAATAAGAAAGTCTTATATATAAAACCATCAAGAAGCTCTTCGAGAGAAAATTGTCTCTTTTGCCTCAGTCTCTGCGGCCTTGAAGTCACTTGTTATCATGAACCTGGTCTCTGTGAAACAATATAGGTGCAGACCATTCAGGGATTTCTACAGCAGGTAGATTGAATTTCTCCAAAAAAACTGGGAGATCCTCCTTATCTCTAAACAAGAAAGTAACCCCATTGTCATGTTTACCTTGATAGATCTGGAAATAAGGAAATTCTACCCCCCCCCCCCCCATATTCCTGGATACGTTCTCATTGCTCTCAATTTGACCTCTTTAACTGTATATTTGTGCAGCCTGCAGGTGACATCACGCGGCTTGTTTGGGTCTTGTGACGGAGGACCTAAGGACCCAATATTTGGGTAAAGATGTCTTGTATTGTGTGTGTTAAATTGGATGAGGTCATTGTTTCTGGAAGGCCCCAGATTCTTATAATTATGCCATCTGCATTATGTTCTCATAATTGTCTAAAATTATGGACAATGTCAAGGCACCTTCTAAAATGATGAACAGTCCTGAGTCACCCTCTAAAATTATAGACAGTCTTGAGGCACCCCATTCTAAAATGTAAAAAACTATTCTAAAAGTTTCATATAATGCAGCAGCATCCACACAATGTAGGGCACCCAACGATAGAGATGATTTATTTTTCAAAAGGAAATACACTTTCGCACACTGGTACTGACTAGTATTTTAGTGTTTTTCTTTTTTAATCAGTTTTTCTTCTTCACTGAGCTTATATAACCTCAGCCCTGACGGAGAGGACCAAGCGAGGGTCAAACAAGGATGCTGTGCATGCAAACGACATCCTCCTTATCAACTGATGATATCATTGGCTGTCAGGACACTGGTGACTAGAAGGTCGTAATGGCGCACAACGAAAACCTGTGGCTTTGTGTAACTAAAAGGCAGGCTTAATCCAGCCACTGGCTTGTATACAAATTTTAGGCAATTTTTAGACATTTTTCCAAGACACCCTTGAAGAAACCTCAAGGCACCCTGGTTGATAAAGGCTGAGTTAAACGAGTGATCAAAGCATCTTGCACTGTGATTTTGGCTTGTAATTGGTCAAAAGACTGTTTCATTTCCTCCTGATTGCCCTCAGCTCCTAGCTGCTTCTACTCTATATCCCAATTGTGTTGTATCCTCTCTGGTAGCATTCAGCTCATGTTTGAACATATTCTCCACTGCAGAAATAAGCTCCACTATATCTGTCTTAGTAGGTAAGGCTTTAATGTGTTCCCTTATGTCCCACTCCTGTGTAAATATTTCAGCTGGTGGGGACACAGATAAGTATGAGTTTGGGTACAGGAAATTCTGAATATACCTCTCTGAGGAGCTATAACCACTCCTTTTACTGTCTGAAACAGGCGGGGGAGCATTATCTTTTCCAATAACTTTGAGAGAAGAGGCAGGAGTAGTGACAGGAGCAAAGAACACAGAGATGACAGAAGCGGAGCTTGAGCCAGCAGTAATAGTAGTGGTAGCGATAGTAGCCACAACAGCACAAGAAGGAGCCCAGGTGGGAGCAGCAAGACAAACAGATGGCTGCCCTGCATCCATTGCCACATTTTTAACATTTTCAGCATTCCTGATAATCAGTATAACCAGCATATGCAATGCAGTATAACAGCTGGAGGAAGACCCTGAAGACCACAAAGACCATGCAGAGCCACCACTAGCGGGCTAGTAACAAGCTAGTAACAAGCATCATTGCAATATTGTAAACCTGCAAGCCAGCAAACACTGTTGAGGGACGGCTGAGCCTTAATCACAGCAAAGCTGAGGGAGATAGAGGTGAGAGCTTTCCTCACCTGCATCCTATGCTGAGCTTTTCAGACCACTACCCATCACATTACAATATTTATCCTATATCTTGACATGGTGTAATCTGTCCATATTTTTGTCTGAAACATCAGACATTGCTGTTGATTATTATATGTTCAAGACCCTAGAAAGGCAGGGCTGTGGACTGATAGATCTGGTCAGACAGGGCAGACAGTACAGTTAAAATACAATTCAATACAGGAGGAATCAAAGGGTGCTAATACGAAAGGCAATCACTGTGGGGATGTGCTGATGGAAAAAATAAAAGTACAGTTATTAGGTGGAGGCAGGATAGGCTTCTCCAAAGAGAAGGGTTTTCAGGGAACACCTAAAAGTAATCAGAGTAGGAGATAGCAAGACAGATTGGGGTAGGAAGTTCCAGAGGATGGGAGAGGGTTGGGAAAAGTCATGGAGGCGAGCATGGGAGGAGGTGACAGAGGCGCTAAAGAGCAGGAGCTTTGGAAGGAATGAAGAGAATGACTTGATTGGTATCTTCAGACTAGTTTAGTTATGTAGCTGGGGGCAGATTTGTGGATGGCGTTGTAAGTTGTTAGTATTTTGACTCTTATTTGCTAGGTGAGTGGTAGCCAATGAAAGGTTGGGCTTAGAGGAGTAGCAGACATCGAATGGTTCATAAGTTGGATGAATCTAGTAGCAACAGTCATGATGGAGCAAAGGGGGATAGCCTATATAAAGGTAATCCAAAGAGAAGGGAGTTGCAGGGGAGAGGTAATCAGGGAGTGAATTAGAAGCTTTGTAGTGTCATTGATTAAGAAGCGGTGTACTATGAACTGTAGGTACTGTTTGGCTAGTCTGACAACCCTGGTGTCCGCTGTCAGAATACATTAGTAAAATGACAGAACGGGGTCAGCACACAGTGCTTCAGCACAGAGTCAATAGCTAAAGACCTCCAAACTTTGTGTGGCCTTCAGATTAGCACAACAGAGCGTAGAGAGCTTCGAATGGGTTTCCATGACCTAGCAGCTACATTCAGGCCTTATATCACCAAGTGCAATGCAAAGCTTTGAATGAAGTGGTGTAAAGCACGCCGCCACTGGACTCTAGAGCAGTGGAGACGTGTTCTCTGGAGTGACGAATCTAGCTCCTCTGTATAGCAATCTGGATTTGGCGGTTGCCAGGAGAATGGTACTTGATTGACTTCATTTTGGCACATGTAAAGTTTGGTGGAGGGGGGATTATAGTGTGGAGTTGTTTTTCAGGGGTTGGGTTTGGCCCCCCTAGTTCCAGTGAAGGGAAGGGGGTGTCAGCATACCAAGTCATTTTGGACAATTTCATGCTCCCAACTTTGTGGGAACAGTTTGAGGATGGCCTCTTCTTGTTCCAACATGATTGCACAGCAGTGCACAAAGCAAGGTCCATAAAGACATTGATGAGCGAGTTTGGGGTGGAGCAACTTGACCCTCAACCCGATAGAACACCTTTGGGATGAATTAGAGAGGAGACTGCGAGCCAGGCCTTCTCGTCTGACAACAGTGCCTGACCTCACAAATGAAAGACTTCTGGAAGAATGGTCAAACCTTCCCATAAACACCCTCCTAAACCTTGTGGACGGCCTTCCCAGAAGAGTTGAAGCTGTTATAGCTGCAAAGGGCGGGCCAACTCAATATTGAACCCTACCGACTAAGAATGGGATGCCATTAGAGTTCATGTGCGTGTAAAGGCAGGCCGACCAATACTTTTGGCAATACAGTGTATATTAACACATGTACTAAGAATTAGTTACTGTTTGAGGAGTAACCTTTTCTTCACATTGACCGTATAAAGTACTCAGAGGCATGATGTGGTATGTATTGACTTGGACTAATGAAATACAATTGAGGGAAGCTTGCTGGATTAGATTTGTTTTTCTGACATATTTTTCCTTTGTGAAGCATTCTGTTATGTCCTCACAGTTTGAAATGTATAACAAGTTCAAGATCAAAGAACACTTAGATGAAAATGCTCCTTAAAAAGGAAACTACATTATTTTCAATGCTTTTTTTAGATATTTATGTGAATGTGATAGGCTTAGCCACTAAAACCAAACTCTACAAAAGCAGCTGTACTGGTTAAAGTGACAGTATCCATGGAGGGTTTCTGTTAATTTTTTAAAAGTGAGACTGTCATATCAGAATAAAAAAAATATATAAAAGCAATACCTTGCACATAAAGGTATATTTAATTTCCCTCTCTGGTGGCAAAGGTCTCTTATTTTCTCAGCCTTGAAACAGCTACAGACTTCATCAATTTTATTGACCTAATATGGCCATATTATTATTATTATTATATAGTATTTATATAGTGCCAAAAGGTTTGCTCAGCGCTGTACAAAATAGTGGGGGACAGTACATGAGACAATACAGTAACAAAACAATATATGAGGGGTTTGAGGGCCCTGCTCTTTCGAACTTACAATCTAGGAGGGAGGGGATAGTGGTACAGGAGGAAGTGGCTGTGGGGGATGGAGTGGTAGGAGGAGTGGAGGAGATTGGCTGTTAGGTGAGGGTGGGGTAGGCTTCCCTGAACAGATGGGTTTTCATGGTGTGCCTAAAGGTGAGGAGGGTAGGTGACAGTCTGATGGATAGGGGCAGTGAGTTCCAGAGGTTGGGGGAAGTCCTGGAGAAGTCCTGCAGTCGGGCGTGGGAGGAGGAGACCAGGAAGCTAAAAAGTAGGAGGTCTTGTGAGGAGCGAAGAGTACGGGTTGGGTGGTATTTTGGTATCAGGACGGTGAGGTAGTTTGGGGCAGTGTTATGCCAGGTCAGTTATGTCATGAGCATCCCTAAAGTAAAGCATAAAGCACCCAACCACTTCCAGCACTCAGAGATCCACTCAAGTCAAATATGTGATTGCCCATGAATAGTCAGTCAGGAATGCTCAGCCAATGCAGACCTCCTCAGACCGGGGGATCCAGTAGACAACTGTAAAGAAAACACACAGGAGGGCGCAATCGTCTAGCGCATTACCAGAAATTATATAAAAATGTGGAAGATAACAAATGGGTGTTAACAAAGGTGGAAGATAAAAAGCATTAAGAATTCAAGACACCATCCAGTGTTGGAATCGAGTGGCCCAGAAAACTACTGCAATGAGCTTGTGATATAGTGCATTTTGGGGGCGTACCTCCCTTCCTCAGAGCTGTTTAACTGAGAACTTGCTTCTGGGTTTGAACCCAACCCAAGCTCACCTTTTTCTGTGATCCCAGCTATGTGATGTGTTTCCATGGTCTGACCTCTTACTGTGTACTGTAGGAAAGAAGGGTCTGGAGGATGGAACCATAGTGGGATACGTGGATAAAGAGGTCTTTGACACACTCCAGTAAGAGTGGAAGTCTAAAGATTCTGCCTGTAGCAGTTTGATCCTCAGATAAGATCAGTGGTGTATTTACGTTTCATGCTGCCTTAGGCAACACAAAAAAATGGCCCCCCCACCATGGAGAGACCCTGACACCGACCAACACCCTCCTCCCCCACGAAGAGAGCCTGACAGTGACTAACAACCCCCCACCCTAGAGAACCTTCCACTACAATGCCCTCCATACACTGGCAACCTCCCCCGCACCCCGGCGCGAGAGAAGAGAGAAGACACTCACTTTCACAGCTCCGGACATCCCCATAAACAAGAGTCAGGCTCTGCATACACCATCAAGCAGCCTCTCTCAGATCCCACCTGCTCCCCATGCTGCATGTGTCTCTTCTTCCATCCCTGGTTTAGGGAGGAGGCACTCCCCCGCTGGAAAAATGCAGCTGCCTCCCTGAAAAATGCCACCCTAGGCAAATGCCATGTTTGTCTTGTAGTAAATACACCCCTGCGCAGGATTGGAGCTCATGCAGGCAACAGTCAAAGGAACTCGTGGTGTGAGAGATAGTCAAGCAGCTAGAAGCCAGCAACAACCTGGCAGCAGAGATGCAGATTCAGGAGACAGGAGCAGGATCAGAAGCCAGGCCAAGGTCAGTATTTGATGAGCAAAAATGGTACCAAATCAGTACACTCGCTGAACCAAGTGGGGTCACAAGCCAAGGTTGATAATGAAAAATCAGGATCAGGTGGCATCAGAGAGCAAACCAGGTCAAGGCACAGATAAAGCAGGAATGAGATGTAGTCATGGGTCATTGGAGTTGATGACCACTCAGTGATTCTAACTCCAGTGATGCCTTAAATAAGCCTCTGGGCACAAAATGCCAGATGCTGATTGTTCATTCATGCTAATGCACATGTCCATGCACATATCTTCATGTACACAGCCTTCCTGACACATGGTCACAGGTTGCAGCCTCTTAACCATCAACTGTTTTTCCCTTACAGAATCCAGATGATTCTTCTTCCCACAAACTCCTGTCATTATTTGAATTTGCCACAGATATGCATGGCCATAACAGTGCAACCACGTCATCTTTTCACAGGAATCTGTGAATGAAAAAACCACCACCAAGGCAGAAGGACTCGCAGTACTCAATGAAGCCCAAGTGTGATGACGTCACCACACACTGAGCCTTCCTCCAGCCCCGTAACAGAAGGTCTGTACATTGGTGTGGACCTGCAGCTGGAGGAATAATGTGAAGAAGCCAGAGCACTGCTCCCACTCCCCACTGATCGCAGCTGCAATACTTTGTAGGCTTCAATTTGAAAAAATAATAAATGTAGATTTTTTATTAATCAATATGGGTGCATTTATTTATCAAGTAGCTTAACCTCCCTGGCGGTATGATTATTTCTGATTTTTGGTGCTGAAAGCGGTACCATTTTTTTGCATGGAAATATGTAGTTTTTTTTGTAGGCCTGTAATTTAGGAATAACTCACTGAAATCTGTCCGAACAAGAGTCTAGTAAACATTCTAGATATGATAAAACTTGAAACACGAAATCATAAATTATAATTTAATTAATAATCATAAAAAATAATAATATAATAATAATAAATTTAATTCAATAATATAATCAAACCAAAAACACTGAAATTTGAAATACAGAGGCAAATTCGCACATCGCTGGGCAAAGTCGCAAAATCGTTTTCAGTGTCTGATGACGAATTTCCCCCATGAATCATTATCACTCAATTCTGCAAGTGGTTCTGATTTACTATCGCTGTTCTCTAGCCGGTCTAAAACCGCTTTTGACATAAAGGGACGCTTTTTGGACGCCATGGACTTTTCTAAGTTTCCAGGCAGAAAGAACAGTCAAAATGTAGGCAGGGCACAGGACAAAGCAGTAGGGACAAAATATATGTGAAATGCATTGAAACAGCAATGTTTTACTATATAATAATATTTTTTTAAAAAATTACATTTTTTAAAAATTTCAAATTTTCCGCCTGTTCCGGCGCCTGTACGTCCCGATGTCACAGGGACTGGAACACGAAAGCCGGATGCCGGCATCGGCCAGAGGAGATGGCCGGGGACGCTGCAGGGGACACATAGCAGGAGCAAAGGACAAGGTAAGTGCTGCAGGGAATCCCTGAGCAACGCCGCATGGTAAGCCCGAGTGTAGCTCGGGGTTACCGCTCTTGGTATTGAAATTTTACCCCGAGCTACACTCGGGAATACCACCAGGGAGGTTAACAAGGTAAACAGACATATGTTCCTATGGGGTAGATTTACTAAAACAGGAGAGTGCAAAATCTGGTGCAGCTCTACATAGAAACCAATCAGCTTCCAGATTTTTTTTGTCAAAGCTTAATTGAACAAGCTGAAGTTAGAAATGTATTGGCTGCCATGCACAGCTGCACCAGATTTTGCACTCTCCAGTTTTAGTATAACAACCCCTATATATTTTACTTGACAGAACTGATTCTATCTTCGGTATACAGGACCAGGGGCGGACTGACCATTTAGGCGCTCGGGCACTGCCCAAGGGCCCAGGGTCAGTAGGGGGCCCCATGAGATGCCCCTGGTACCTTTCCTAGGCTTTTTTGGGTGTGGTTTGAGTGTGGGCGAGGACACAGGAGCCCCATGATTTCCTATTGCCCTGGGGCCCCATGAGTTATCAGTCTGCCCCTGTACAGGACTATCTAGGAAGGCTGACTCAGCAACTGCTGACTCATATTTTTGACCATTCACTCAGCTAAGTGAACAGCCTTGATTCCTTTATTAAATCATTCCCTATGTGTTTTATTTCCCTAAAGGCAGTGTAATAAGACCCTTTCACCTATCATTACTAGTTTAATTTTGTATGCAGAACACAGATTATTTGCCTATATATGAGAGATACTTTCTGTGTATAGAGCTAAAAACAAGTAACAAGTAAATAATGATTGTTCTGTTAATCTTTAGATCATTGTGTAAGCTGTTGCTGCTACATAACTACGATCCCCCTTACAGGCCCCAAAGACTCTTTCCCTTTAATGCAGTTCAGCAGGAAGCTTTGTATACTATGGACAGAAGCCAAACCAAACAGAACTCTACTGTTTCAGCAAATCTAATGATTCTGTAATTGCTTAATGGATGCAAGAGGACAGAGATAACCTAAATACGACAAGGAGCGGTCAGCAGTCTGAAAAACAGCTGAAAATATTTCATGTGGAGATGAAATCTGTAAAGGATCTCAGAAGCAGGATATTCACTTACCCATATCTACAACATACAGCATTTACACTAACTGGCACTTTATTAAATACACCTATTCAATTGCTTGGTAACACAAATTGCTAATCAGCCAATCACATGGCAGCAATTCAATGCATTTAGGCATCTAGATGTGGTGAAGACAACTTGCTGAAGTTCAAACAGAGCATCAGAATGGGGAACAAAGGGGATTTAAGTGACATTGAACGTGGCATGGTTGTTGGTGCCAGATGGGCTGGTCTGAGTATTTCAAAAACAGCTGATCTACTGGGATTTTCATGCACAACCATCTCTAGGGTTTACAGAGAAGGGTCACTGTTGACCCTTCTCCAAACATAGCGTTTATGGTTGTGAACATAAAGCTCTATTTTGGTCTCATCATTCCAGATTATAGCATCCAGAAGCTATGAAGCGTGTCAAGGTGCTGTTGGGCATATTGTAAATGGGCTTTTTTGTGGCATTGGGCAGTGGCAACTCGAACATTCAGTTAATTTTTGTTTAAGTATTGTCATATTGTGCTCCTGGAAACAACCACACCATTCAGAGCAGCTTGTATTTCTTTTGAAGATACCTGAGGGATTTCTTTGTAACCTGAACAATTCTTCTAGCAGTTGTGGCTGCAATCTTTCTGAACTACCTGACCTTGGCTTAGTGTCAAGAGATCCCTGAATTTTCCACTTCTTAATAAGTGATTGAACAGTACTGACTGGCATATTATAGACTTTGGATATCTTTTTATATACTTTTCCATCTTTATAAGGTTCCATTACCTTGTTAAGCAAGTTTTTTGACAGTTCTTTTCTGCACCCAATGGCTCAGTATCTAGCATGCTCAGTGCTTCCACGTGAGAGCTAACAAACATGTTAACTATTTATACACAGACAATAATCGCAATTTGAAAAGCCACAGATGTGGGAAATCAACCTTTAATTGCCATTTTAATTCATGTGTGTCACCTCTTGTGTCTGTACCAAGGCTAAATATTTCAGGGGAGGGAAACTTTTGATCCCGGCCATTTGGGTGATTTCTGTTATCATTATGATTTTAAAAGGAACCAAATAACTATTTGATAATATATGGCTTAATGTGATCACTATCCTTATATAAAAGACATTTTTTTGGCATGATCCGTCATATTTTCAATAACAATGCTAGAATTTCCTGATTTCTGCCAGGATATGCAAACTTTTGAGCACAACGGTACTGCAGGTCAATAAGTGGTGTGTTCCATGTTGTATTAGGCAGCAAGTACATGCACTATCACCATATGCTCACTTGGCACATGCATGCTTTCAAGACGCAAAACCAATGGCTTCTTCAAGGAAATTAATAAAAATCTGCAACAGGGACACATACATCAGTACAAAGCTTAGAGCTATCCCCTACTTAACTGCCCCAGGATTTCAACAAAATAAAATACAAAAAGTTCTGGCACTGGTTCCCCACCAATGCACATACTGCCAGGCAGAGTAATCAACTCTAGTTGGCAGTATGATCATAGTTCAAGCAGTGATGTCATTGCGCAGGCAGTAGTGCAGCACACAGAACATAAAACAGGTAAAAGTGTTCTTTCTCCCCTAGACCACCAATGATTTTCAGGGAAGGAGGAGGAAGAAATACCACTGACCACCAATGCTTTTTTGGGTGGGGAATAGCAATGACCACCAACGCTTTTCTGGGGGAAGAAAGCCCCTCTAACTAACAATGCTTTTTGGGTTTTCAGGTAGGGGAAATAAGCTGAGGTGGAAACACCACCAAAGAAACACTACTGACCACCATTGCTTTTCAAGGGGAAGGGGATGGGGGGTGAGGGAACTCACCACTAACCACTAATCAGAGGTGTAACTTAAAGCAAAAGCTGACCTGGGGCCCCCACTCTCTGACCTCCAGATTCATGGGCCCTGTGACCTTCAGATTCACATACAAGCTCAGCCCTTTCACCGCCCACCTGGTGTGCAGAGGCTCGCCCATCACCTTGTGTAGCTGAAACTGGAAACTCCCAGGAGGAGCCTGGTTAAGCCTCTGCCCAGTCTTGGCCCTTTTGGCTTACTGAATTACCTATGCAGAGTGATGCGGAATTTCCCTCCCTTTGACCACCAATGCCTTGGGAGGTGGGATTTATTTTATCCCACTGAATGGAAATTTACCCTCCCACTGACATTGACAAAGGGAATCCTTTCACTCACGAACCACATTCATTTTTTTTTTCTTTCAACTACCCACCATAGTCTTGTGTGTTTTCACACTGACCAGCAGGGACTGGATTGTATGTTACATACTCCTGAACTTTGCACTCTGTATTTTGTACTGTGTGTTTAACTTCTGATCTCTGCATTCTATCAGCTATCTAGTACTTTACATAATTCTTATTTATGTACTGTACATACTGTGATTTATGTTACATAGTCATGACCGCTGCACCCTGTAATCTGTGACTACAGTTTTTATTGTCTGTTGCTGGTTCTTCTTTAAAGTGTTGCTAGACCCCGGACCCTGCATTCACTATATCTGGTCTCCCCGGACCCTGCATTCACTATATCTGGTCTCCCCGGACCCTGCATTCACTATATCTGGTCTCCCCAGACCCTGCATTCACTATATATGGTCTCCCAGGACCCTGCATTCACTATATCTGGTCTCCCCGGACCCTGCATTCACTATATCTGGTCTCCCACATTACACAGAACATGGAAGTGCAATTATTTTAGTAAATATAAACTGCTAAATACATTTTCGCATCAGCAGTTAGAGCAGTCTTGTGACTTGTATCAGTTTCCAGCCAAACACTGATTAAAACCTGTAGGAGGAGTTTCCATTTTCCTCTAGGAGGATGCAGGACAATGGACCTCTGTCTGAGCAGTGCTGATTGGCCCTGTGCTGATCACATGCACTTTCCCAAGAAAATAAAAACCTCTCTAGCATTAGACACAAAATTGAGCATGTGCAGAGTGACTCCACACGATATGTCTTATCAGGAGATAAGAGGGGGGCCCTGGAAGAAGGGGAGGATCAGAGAAGTCAGGATCAAATAGTGTTTTCACACAATGTGGAGGATTAACCCCTTAGGTTCCACAGTGAGTATAACAAGCATGCTTTACTGCATATACAGACTGATTTTACTGTTGTGGGTTTAGGAACACTTTAAGGTAGGATCAGAAAAAGTGTTAGCTATCTGCATATATTCTGTGCAGAGGAGAGCATGTGCAATAAAAAAAATTCTATTTTAAAAAATTATCTTTTGTGCCAAGGTTTATGTAAGACGCTCCTTTATGCCACTGTAGCTAAGGGGCATTTGTGGTGTATATGTGATTAGGCTCAGGCTTGCTCAATGTATTTTAACACACATACGCAGGACCCCTTTGTTCAGTTCTAAACTTAAAGCGGAGTTCCACCCAAAAGTGGAAGCTCCACTTATTTGCCTCCTCCCTCCTCTCCACTGCCATTTTTGGCACCTTTTGGGGGGGGAGTGGGTACCTGGTTTTGACAGGTACCCGCTTCCCCTTCTGGCTCATTTTGTGCGGCAAAGTGAGCCAGAAATTCGGCCCCCTCCTCCCTCCCGCAGTCTCCTGGGAATTTTCACAGGTCCCAGAAGACTTTCGGACCAATCAGGATGCGCAGCGTGCCTTGTGCATGCGCAGTGGGCACCAGGCTGTGAAGCTGCAAGCTGTCACAGCCTGGTGCACACAGTTGAGTTGTCGATACCGTGGAGAGAAGAAGGAGGGAAGGGACTGCACGGGTGAGAACATCGCTGGACTCCAGGACAGGTAAGTGTGTGTTTATTAAAAGTCAGCAGCTGCAGTTTTTGTAGCTGCTGACTTTTAATAAACCTAAAAATGTCTGGAACTCCACTCTAAGAGGTGCGGTTTTGGAGATTTTCTTTTAACTTCCTATCTGGTGAAACCATCATTACCCAGATAGTAAGTGTGGCGAAATTCAGAGCCCTAGATAATAATAAAATTAGACGTGTTTTTGACTGGATATACACTTTATTCATATTGTTGATAATAGTGTCACTTTTATAATATTTTTATAATAATATCCCTTCAATAATAATTTGTTAAAGCGGAGCTCCACCCAAAAGGGGAAGTTCCGCTTTAAGGACTGCTCCCCCGCTCCCCTTTAAGGATTGGCACCTTTGGGGAGTGAGGGAGAGGAGCGGGTACCCGAATTTGACAGGCACCCGCTCCTACTTCCAGTCTGATCGCCTAGGCGATCGGGAGCGGAAGGTGTCCTCCCTCCCTCCTTCCCTGTAGTCTTTTGGGACACATGACAGGTCCCAGAAGACTACAAGACCATTCATGAAGCGCAGCGCTACTCGCGCATGTGCAGTGGGTACCCGGCTGTGAAGCTGCAAGCTATCACAGCCGGGTGCCCACACTGAAGATGCCAACCTCCTGGAATACAGGACGGCCGGAGAAACTAGCTGCGGGGGACACACCACGGGACCTAGGGACAGGTAAGTGGCTGTTTCTTAAAAGTCAGCAGCTACAGTTTTTGTAGCTGCTGACTTTTATTTTTTGATAGGTTGAGTGGAACTCCGCTTTAAGTCGAAAGCATTGGCTAGTTTTCTTACTAGTAAAATACATTTTTAAAAAATTCAGTTTATCTTCTGTGTACTGTATCCAACAGAAACCAGAAACCGGCGCTCAAATCTCTCTTGCAGCCCTCAAAATGGAATCCAGCACTTGCTGTGGTGCCACCCTTGGTAGATTGGAGAATCTTGATATCAGCACAAAACAGGGCGCACTCTCCTTGTGCACTACCGTGATAATATGAAATTTATTATAAAAATACAAATGCATACTCACATACCAAAAAGGTCATAAAAACAGAAACAAGGAGTCAAAAGATGTCAGTCATGGACAGCATAGGTCCTCAATAGATGAAAACGCAATGCATGGGAAAGATACTTATATATAGGACTCCTATATATAAGTATCTTTCCCATGCATTGTGTTTTCATCTATTGCTCTGAGGAAGGGAGTTCGATTCCCGAAACGTGTTAGCACTTTATCTGAGGACCTATGCTGTCCAAGACTGGCATCTTTTGACTCCTTGTCTCTGTTTTTATGACCTTTTTGGCTTGTGAGTATGCATTTGTATAATAAATTTCATATTATCACAGTAATGCACGAGGAGGAGAGTGCGCCCTGTTCTGTTCTTTTCTTCTGTGTACTGTATATATAATTCTAAGAGATAATTTGATGCATTAAGTAAGTTGAATATGTTTAAAACCCAGAGATATAGCTGGAATTGTCCCCTTTGCACATACTTAGCTCTTTGGCTTCTCAGAGACCCTGTACAGCCCTGATGGAATGTACACAAATGTAAATACACAGAAGCAGCAATCAAAGACAGATTTCCTCTGCATACATCCATGAAAACAACGAAACGCCTACATTCCCAGTTAATATACAGAAAGACAACGGCAGGAGAAGCTTGGATCCCACAGCTACTCTGGTTATCGGTTGACATGATAGATCTGAATAATGTCACCTTTGTCTTGGTGGGACTTGTCACATTCTTCTTAGTCCTGTATTACAGCAAGTATGCATGGAGGAGAAAGAACATGCCACCAGGTCCCTTCCCTTTGCCCATTCTGGGGAACTTTCTGCAAGTTCAATCCAAAGGACTACTGCCAAGCTTAATAAAGGTAAGGAAGGATTTACTGTCTTGTTAATGTAATCATCATAAAAGAAGTCACCATACTCACCTAAGACACTCTTGCACGTATATTTTCATGTCTGGTAGTTATCTAAAGGTGCACCTATTCTTTGACCATATTAAGCAAAGTAAGAGGTTCAGTTTTAGGAGGGTCATTAACTACTTGTCTACTGGTGTAAAGTTTTAAATTTTTTTAATTTGCACACGTTGAAATCTGCATTTTTTTTGCTAGAAAATTATATTAAACTCACAAACGTTATATATTTTCTGAAAGTAGAGGCCCTATAGAATTAAATGGTGGAAGGTGCAATATATCTATCTTTCACAATATTTGTTCACCTGTTTATCAAATGCATATCTTTAGAAAAAAAACTAAAATTAATTTTTGTCCACAAAAAACAAGATATAATTCCCATTTTTGGTCGAATAACAAAGATGGAATTGTGTCCAGTAAATAAATGCAAAACATGTCAAGACTTAAAACTGTGTGTGCCTGTGAAATGGTGAAAAAATTGTCCATAGGTTTTGCTTCAAAGGATAAGTTCACCTTTTAGACAACAATAATAAATGTAATTTTTTTTGCAGGTAAAAAAATATACGTTTATTATTTTTGCCTACAGGAAGCTGGAAAGCATTGCACCAGCGATCAGTAGATTGCTGATGCCATGCAGGTCTCCTGCAGACCTGTCAATATCTGCTTGCCGTATGGGATTATGGGATGTACGGGATGTACGAGATGTACGGGATGTACGGGATGTACGGGATGTATGGGATGTACGGGATGTATGGGATGTACGGGATGTATGGGATGTACGAGCAAGCAGATAATCTGACCAGAAGCTTCAATAAACTACCACGGTGCTGTACAGTACCGTGGTAGCTCATTGAAAACTACAAGCCCACAGCCGCTAAGGCTATCAGAACTAGCAGTTCATTCATTCACAGAAGTCTGTGAATGAATGATGCGGCCGTGTGGGAGGAGCTGTTTTCAAATTTGACAGATAGTACGGGAAATTTCTCCCCGTATTATCTGTCAGAGGGAGGGGGTGGCAGGGGGGCGGCGGGCAGTGACTGCGGCTATGGGAACATGTTACATGTTCCACCCTAAAAACAGGTGGAACATGTAACATGTTCCCAAAGGTGAACTTATCCTTTAAAAGCCTCTACAGGTTACTATTTTAAAGCTAACCATGAATTATGGCCATGGAATTATTCCTTTCCCTCTGATGTTCATGGTACCTAACATGTGTGCCACAATTGCTATTTACATACATCTGTTCTCCCAGCATGCACGTTTGCATTATTTATTTTTATACAAATTAATTTTTTAATGCTTTTGGAATTTTGTAAAATATAATTTTATTGCTATCACAAGGTGGTCTTTTTGACCCACAAGGTCTCCCACACCCTTGATTGTAGCTAATTAAGCACAGATAGCGCTTGATTAGTTTCTTCCCTAGCTACAATTGCCTACCAACCCAGGACCGACATTATACAAGTTGCTTTCAGGTTCATTAGTTGCAGAGAAGATCAGGGAATAAATACTGTATTCCTCAACCTCCTCCGAAACAACGGGTTGAGACATTTTATTGCAGGTCCATGTTTCCCAGAGGAACAAGAGAGCCTGGCAACCTCTGTGACACTTGCTGAAGGAGAGGGGCAGCACCATCTTGGTACTGTAAAATAGTTTGGTGGCTCTGCAGCCTCGTAGACCACTTTTACATGATTGCCAGCTTAAAGAAACAACACTAAGCAGTGACTAAGTGGTTAGCACTTCCATCTGGCAGCACTAGGGTCATTGGTTTGAGTCCCAACCACGGCACTACCTGCCTGGGGTTTGCATGTTTTCCCTGTACTTGCATGGGTTTCCACCCACATGTCAAAGGCATGCTGGTAGGTTAATTGGCTCCTGTCTAAATTGGCCCTAGTATGTACTGTATATGTATGAATGTGAGATAGGGACCATGGATTGTACGCCCCTTGGGGGATAGGGACTGATGAGAATATACAATATACAGGTATATGTAAAGTTCCACGTCAATGGACTAAGTGCCTATGAAAAAAGATAATAATACGAGCTCACAGCTGTTGTGAGCTTGTTTTAATCCCTTGAAGACATGCTTAAACATACCTTGGTAAACAAGGGGTTAAAGCACATATAACCCCTAGTACAAACATATAATATATTGCAGCTTACTAATCCTTAGATATGGTGGCTGCATTATTTTTCTTTTTTAAGGATTTTTTGCCCCTTTATTTTCGCCTGGTATTCCTGCCAGCAACACACCTTCTGTCCCAGGCTGAGAACACTTACTCACTGTACAGTGAAGAGCAGCATTGTCACCCTGGGATAGGAAGTACATTAGGACTACAGAACATCCCTCCTCTTCTCCCCCTCTCCATTATAGAGCCAGTGGTGTTTTGTTGTTCACAGAGGTGATTTTCAGGCTGATATGACTGCTTGAAGCTTAATTCTGGGCAAAATCTATTTTTTTTAACAGATCCTCCCTCCACTCTTTAACCCATCCTTCCAGGTGGTATGCTTTGCTTACTTAATGTATCCAGTTATATTTACCTGAGTCCCCCCATCCAGGTCCCTCACCTGCAGGGGCCACTTATCTAGCGCTGTATGTTAGCCCTTAGCAGCCGGTCCCCTTCATTCCTCTAGGTCTGACATCAGAGGACCCCTCATCCATTGGCTGGCAAATGGGAATTTTCCACTTCACACAGACAGAGAAGTAGATACCTGGAGAAGGACTCACCTAGGGAAGTAAATAAAGAGGAGAAGGACCTGGTGTTGGATGATCAATTGACCACAACATAAAGGATAAGTTCACCTTTTCTAACATGTTACATGTTACACCCATATTCAGGGTGACATGTTAGTGCTGCAGCTTCCCCCGCACCCCCCGGATCCCCGCTGTGAAAGCAGACAGAGGATCTTCTTTCACCTGGCCACATCATTCACAGTATTCTGTGAATGGGAAACTACAACTACCGACAGCCTTTGTGGTGAGCCATTGGTGAATATTGAAGCAGGAAGTGAGGGTAAGTGAATCTGCTGTTTGTCCTTCATGAATAATAATGCAGATTTTGCATGCACCACTGAACTTATCTATGTCATCACAATTCAGCATATCTGAAGAGAAATTACCTACTAAAAGTTCATTTATATGTCCTTCTAATTCTCCAACAGATGGGAGATAAGTATGGTCCAATCTACACCATACATTTTGGCAGCAGACCCACAGTTATTGTGGTTGGATATCAAGCGGTCAAAGAGGTCCTGCTGGACCTTGGAGATGTTTTTCTAGGAAGAGGAACTATTCCTGTATTTGAGAGGTTTTACAACAAAAGCGGTAAGTGATCAAAAATGTATGCAAGGACAATATTGACTAAGTCAAGGCTCACTTACATTTTTGAGGCATTTTCTAAGAAAAATTTAGTATGTCTTCTATACTGCACAAAAACCCAAAATGTAGGTAAGTTGAAAATCTTTTATCTTGATTATCTGTTTACAATTTGATTCTTTATCCATATTCGTCTACTCTAACTGGATTATATAGTAACATGGTGGCAATCAGGATGTGCAAGTGCTGAAACCTACAGCAAACAATCATATCTCAGTTAGTCAATGGATGATTTCTTATATACTGCTCAGTTTGCTGTGTTTCTAAATATGTCTTTTTTTTTCAAGGATTGTCACTTGTCAGTGGAGAACTCTGGAAACAGCTAAGGCAGTTTTCCCTACTGACTCTCAAGGACTTTGGAATGGGCAAAAAAACATTGGAAGAGCCTATTCAGGCAGAGGCGCAATACTTAGTGGAATATTTCAAAAGTACTAACAGTGAGTATTTTACAACTGCACTATAACTACAAATGTAAACATATATAGAAAAGGCATTTAAAAAAAATATTTGCATAGAACCAAAACATATTTACCAAAATTTGAATGGTGTGTGCCCATTCATTTAGTGACAGGTTTCTATAACTTGCATTTTGTGGCACCCCAAAGGGCATCTAGTTGGCTTTATGGCTTCTCCAAGGTACAGTTTGCCGTGGCCTGAAGAGAACCTGTGTTCACTTTGAACTTCCCAGCATGTGATTGAGAAGCTGTTTATTTTTTCAAAATTCCTATAACATTTTTGAATGTTTGAAGCACACATATGTTCACCTTAGCTCACTTTGCACTTTAATATATCTGGCTTGGAATCACTTCAGTTTATAGCACTCAACACATTACAACCACAGGGTTGTTGGTGATCTTGTTGAAGCACTACATAAAATTACTCTACCAAGGCATTGGTTGGGACTGGCTGGTAACTTATGGAATTGGTTTCTTTTAACATCATTCCTATTTCATCTCTTTAGAGCAACCTGTTAACCCCAGCACTGTACTCAGTTGTGCATCTTCAAATATCATTGCTGATCTGTTGGTCGGAAGACGTTTTGAGTACACTGATGAAAAATGGATGAAGATTTTGCATGACATGAGGGATTCATTTGAAATAATGTCTTCCATATGGGGCCAGGCAAGTACAAACCACAATTAGATATTGGACAAAAATGACATAAAATTCTAGTATGATAGCAGTTTCTTGAAGTGAATCTACACTTAGCTCATACTAGAGAACATAGCAGGTTAATTATACAGTAGGAACTTCAAAGCTGAAGTCCAGGCTGGAGAAAATGTTATCCTTCTCACTGCAAGGGTTAATGCTAATTTTCTATTGAGAATTAAGCACAACAATGTGTTCCCCATTCCCCTGACAGTTGAAGCTCTCCTCCACTCTCCAACACACCTGGGTTGTGGGTAGGCCCTCTGTGTCCTCATGAATGGTGCCGAACCATTGGTTCTGCATTGTATGTGATGATCTGGAGCTGCACACCAGTTCCTTGTAGTAAAAAAAAAAATATAGAGTACCAGCATAAATATAAGAACAGCCACCCAGCTTCTCCTCCACTCTCCAACACACCTGGGTTGTGGGTAGGCCCTCTGTGTCCTCATGTACGGTGCCGAACCATTGGTTCTGCATTGTATGTGATGATCTGGAGCTGCACACCAGTTCCTTGTAGTAAAAAAAAAAATTTAGAGTACCAGCATAAATATAAGAACACCACCCAGCTTCTTTTTTTTCCAAGGTTGGATTACCTTGGATTTCCACAGACCCTGGAGGAGTGTGCCACTACAGGCTGGAGAGGGAAACAGATGCAATTCCAGGAACAGCAGCATGACAGCTGTTAGTAATAGCATGTGATGATGTCAGAGAGCTGTGACAGGTTGGACAGCAATGCATCTTTGGGGGACTAGTCTTACAGAGAAGAGAAAGCTGAAAAGCAAAGAATAAGTGAATATTTCACCTAATTCCTATACCGCTATACAAAATGAGCATTTAACCCTCACAGTATGAAGGGGTCTTACTGCACTGGTAACGTTTTCTCCAACCCTGAGTTCATTTTTAAACTTTCCTTAATCCTTGTACACCGCCAATGTTCTGCTCTGCCACTTGTCCCTTTGAGTGATGAGCCAAACATACATGGATTCGGTTCGAGCAGGGTTCAGTGAAAATTGCTAAAGTTTTGGTAATGAATCAGAACCCCAATGAAGTTGATGAGAACAAAAAAGTTATGGCAATTTTCTAGGCTAATAGGCAAGACATTGTCAAATAATTGTCATGGAAGCTGGGGACTGACCTGATACACATGTACCAAAGCAAAAAACCTTTTTAAAATTCCATTTTCCAGCAATTTTACTAATGCTTAAAGTGAAACATTAAAGATGCAAAACTCCATCAAATAACATGCCTAGGGGATGCACTGCCTGTGAAGTGGCGTTCATGTATGATGTATACAATCTACCACAAAACTGACTTTTTTGGTAAAAAAAAACTGCCATGGGTTCCCTTCAACCCTTTTTTACACTCTAGAATCCTAGGCCTAGAGTGTGTGCCCCCACCCCACTTCCCTCCTAAACCATACCAGGCCATGGGCTTTCAACAAGGGGGGGGAGAAGCAAATTGTCCTTATGTTGATA
Source organism: Staurois parvus (assembly GCF_062004578.1). Classification (NCBI taxonomy): domain Eukaryota; kingdom Metazoa; phylum Chordata; class Amphibia; order Anura; family Ranidae; genus Staurois; species Staurois parvus. The sequence goes on along the minus strand of NW_028318542.1, from coordinate 5,313,499 downwards.
AGGACATGTGCCTCTTCCCTATAGCCTTGGTCCAGTTGTTGTGGGAGTCTACAGGCCTGGGATGTATTGGAATCTGGAAGCCACTTGTAACAATAAGGGGGCCTCCAAATAACACTCCCCCACCCATGTGAACATGTAAATAGGTAAAAGGAACATAGTATCCCTACTCAGTCACAAAAAAAGTAAATTGCAAATAAGTTTTCACACAGTTTTTGACAAGTCCTTTAATTTGAAATAAAAGTTCCAGGATGCACATCCAATGTCATTCACGTTGCTCAGCAATGTAGATCCACGTCAATCACAATAACCGACATCTCGTCAGAATAACAAAAAAGCCAATACAGCCAGTGACTACTCACAGAGTACTGACAGCTCCAGCAAATAACAGTTGATATAAGCAAAGTCTCCCAGGCAATGCCTATTGCTATATATAGTCAATGACCACATGGGGATTCCCTGACAAAGCACCTGGTCGCCATGTTGATGAGGACAAGGGCCTTTTCCCCACAACCCTGGCCCGGTGGTTGTGGGGTGCTACAGGTGGGATGCTTGTCAGAATCTGGAAGCCCCCTTTAATAAAAACCAGATACTACTCACCCCCCCATCTTAATGCCCAGGTGAAGTCCATAATATTAACTAAAAAACAATGATGTTACGTTCAAGCATTTACTAAATACAACAATAAGGCTAAAAATTAAAAATTGACAAATGACTCATGTTACGCAACATTTAAAGTTTATCATTTGATTTGTCTATAGCAGTCTTTGTCATCCAGGGTTCTGGAGACCCCTAGGGTTCCTAAGGAGGTTGCTAGGGGTTCCATGAACAAGGAACAATTTCTGCCTCTCAGATACATTCCCACTGATACTAATGGTGTAAGAAGCATTCTTCCTACTGAGCATCACATTAATGTACAGTGAGCTGTATTGTAATTATAGTAATTTATAGCAAGGGTTCTGTGAAACCAGAAAGTTATTTTAACCGCTTGCCGCCCTGCCACTGTATTTATATATTGTGCAGGGCGGCACTCAGGCGCAAAACCATGTTTTAAAACAGGTTCCGCGCTCCTGACGTTTTCACAGGCAGGGGGTGACACCATTTGGTCCCGAAGGGATAAATCATTAGATTTCAGCCAGTGATGTCTGGCTGAAATCAGATGATCGGTCCCTTTCCTATCCTGTCCTGTGTTGAAGTTTACACAGGACAGGATATGATGTCATTCTTCTCTGCCTGGACACATTTCGTTCCAGACAGAGAAGAAGAAACAGTAAAAGTGAGTAAAACACTACACATTTACAGTTAGAACACACCTAGGTCACATTTAACCCCCTGATCACCCCCCCCCAGTTAACCCCTTCACTGCCCTGTCACCAGTGTCACTGATCAGTGAACCGATTTTTACTGATCAATGTATCAGTGTCGCTGGCGACTTCCGATAGTGTTAGCGCCCCTCCCAGATAGCGCCAGTTTGCCCGCCAGTACACCAGTAATCCCGTTTAACCCCTTAATCCCCCCCCCAGTTAACCCCTTCACTGCCCTGTCACCAGTGTCACTGATCAGTGGATCGAGTTTTACTGATCACTGTATCAGTGTCGCTGGCGACTTCTGATAGTGTTAGCGCCCCTCCCAGATAGCGCCAGATTTCCCGCTAATACACCAGTAATCCCGTCTAACCCATTGATCGCCCCCCCCCCCGAGTTATCCCCTTCACTGCCCTACCACCAGTGTCATTGATCAGTGAACAGATTTTTACTGATCACAGTATCAGTGTCGCTGGCGACTTCCAATAGTGTTAGCGCCCCTCCCAGATAGCGCCAGTTTACCCGCTAATGCACAGGATTTTTTTTTACCAAAAACATGTAGCAGAATACATTTTGGCTTAAATTTTTGACTAGCTTTGAGTTTAGGAATATATTTTTTATAGCTGAAAGTAGAAAATATAGTTTTTTTTTCAAAATTTTTGTGATTTTTGTTTATAGCGCAAAAAATCAAAAGCGCACAGGTGATAAAATACCACCAAAAGAAAGCTCTGTTTGTGTGAAAAAAAAGACGTAAATTTCGTTTGGGTACAGCATTGCATGACCGCGCAATTATCATTTGAATTAGTGCAGCGCTGTATAGCAAAAAAAGGCATAAATTACAGTATCTATACCATAGTTTGTAGACGCTATAACTTTCACACAAAGCAATCAATATACACTTATTGGGATTTTTTTTACCAAAAACATGTAGCAGAATACATTTTGGCTTAAATTTATGACTAACTTTGAGTTTACGATATATTTTGTATAGCTGAAAGTAGAAAATATTGGGGTTTTTTTCAAAATTTTTGTGTTTTTTTTTGTTTATAGCGCAAAAAATAAAAAGCGCACAGATGATAAAATACCATCAAAAGAAAGCTCTATTTGTGTGAAAAAAAGGACGTAAATTTTGTTTGGGTACAGCATTGCATGACTGCGCAATTATCATTTGAATTAGTGCAGCGCCAAACAGCAAAAAAAGGCCTGGTCATTAAGGGGGGTAAATCCTCAGGAGCTCAAGTGGTTAAGAGTTCCTCCATGTTAAATAATTGAGAAAGGCTGTTTTATAGTGTAGAATAAGTCTACACTATATACAAATTATTTCAGTGTGATCCCCACCATACCATGTTAGCCCCTTTCTGAGTTTTGAACCATTATCTATCTTGCTTGCTGTAATATATTTCTGTTCTGTATTCCACAGTTGTATGACATGTACCCCAGTATCATGCAATATATACCTGGACCACACCAAAGAATGTTTGTACTTTTACAAGATCTAAAAGAAATGGTAAGGGAGAGCATCAAAAACCATAAAGACACTCTGGACCCAGCCTGCCCCCGAGATTACATTGACTGTTTCCTCATCAGGATGGAGCAAGTAAACAATAATTTTATTCACTTGGTAGTCCATACAATGTGCTTACTTTGAACCCTTAGAAAAGAAAGGATCAGACCTTTCTGTAGTCACCAAATATTTGAGAAAAACCAAAGGAGGATCATCATTTGGATTTTAGGTCTAATTTTTACATTTATTTCTGGGCTACTTTATAACTGTCTTAAACTAGGCCTGCTCAAATATCTATTTTTTTTTTATTCTACCTTCATTGTAAAGCAATTCTGCATGTGTCGCTGATTTTCACATTTACTAAAAGGGGTTGTTGTAATAATTTCTGAGTACATTTACTGTGCTTGCACTGAAAATGTTGCGGCTGAATTCCATTTAGAGATTTGTAGATTAGTCTTTAGAGGGAGCTCTCAGTGGCCCAGGGCAAATACTGTGTCACCCCCAACTATGACTGAGTTACTGTAAAATGTTAGGCACACAAAATGCAATTTTTGGAAATAGGTAATTTGTAGACTTGTGAGGAGGAGCAGTAACATGCAATTGTGCTGTACTGTGAGATGATTAGATTTTCAAAATTAAAACCAGGGCACCCTACTGACCATGCCCGAAAGGCTTCCTTGCTACACTGTGGTCAGCCTCTTGACACTGGCACCAATGCAAAAGGATTCGATAACTGGAGAAGATGGAAAGTGCAACTTCACCTCCCTGTCTCCCCCCCTCGTCCAATCACATTTTGTTAAGAAATTGCAAAGAGATCACTGAAAGCCGTCCATGGCAAACGGCCAACCTCCTGCATTCACAATGCAGCAGAGAAGTTGCTTGGCACGGGAACCAAAATCTAATGGAGATCACTGGAGTAGTGGTGTCTACTTCAGTGATTTCCACTGACCAGTGTCACTATGTGAAAACATCCGTACCTGGAATTCTTCTTCAAACACTAAACCTCTATTAAAAAAAGCATCCGTACTGTGCAAGCTTAACCCCTTTGCGCCGGCCGCCTCCTAGCCCATTAAGAGTTGTAAAAACTGGGAGGCAGAGGTGGGCATTAGGGTTATGTGATCGCTGTGATTGGCTTTCACATCATTGTAAAGCTCTCGATCGCAAGTTCGTTTCGGGAGCTTACCAATCACCACCTTCTACCATGCTGGCAGCTCTCAGCACGGTAAGTTGTTTTAACAGTGCCACATATATGCAGCTGCTCTGCTTTCAGGCCCACCCACTAAGTGGCCGCATATATGCATATGACCGGTGTCAAGAGGTTAAAGATTGCTTTGCTCTATATTTTGGCACACTTATCTCTTTTTTAGTTTGTACTGTTTGTGTTGATTTTACTTTCAATATTTTTTACTAAGGTTTAAGATTACAATCCAGTAGAGAAATTCGGTAGAAAAATGATTGTGACAAGCATGTGGGGAGGTGCATCGTGGTATGGCAACAGAGAACATACAGAGTCGAGTTGCAATAAACTTGAAACTTATATTAACCAGAATGCCAATGTTACAAACATCCTAGCGGTTAAGTGCCAATTAGGCAAATACCTTACAGTTCGGTGCAGTTCAAGATGTGGTAAAAGGAGAGATGCCGACAGTGTCTGTCTCAAAGGTGGAAAATGCAGTCTGACTGGTCCAGTCCTAAGCAGGGAGGCCACGTTTCAGGTTAGTGAGTCCCTAGCTTGTCACCTCTCATCTGGAACCTTACCCTACCGCTAAGTGCCTTCCCTACTAAGTGTGGTCTCTCTCCCTACACAAAAAGCACACCAAAACCTGGGAGCAGGGACTAATATAGACCCTGCTGCCCCAGGATGTCCACCTAGGGTCACATAGTTATGTGCTTTTTGCATAGAGAGAGAGACCACACTTAGTAGGGAAGGCACTTAGCGGTAGGGTAGCCAACAGTGTAGCCAATGGGAACACTACTTCATTGACCCAGGAACCCTCTCCAGCTGCGGCGACACTCAGATTGAGCGCTACTTACAGTGGAGAATGCAGACTGCACTTGCCTATAAGCAGGATCAATATCAGTATACCAATAATCCAATGCTGAAACAACATTGATAGCTAAAGTGACTCAGAAAATTAGTCACTTTAATCTGTGGAATCCTACTTACTTCACATAGGATATTGTAGTTGTCATTATAAAGTATGTGTCTTCAGCAGAAAACAGTGTCACAATCAACAAATTATAGACCATTAAAATTAGGGAAGAAAAGAAAAAGAAGTAACAGAGAGACTCAGAAAAAAGAGGGGGGGGGAGAAGGAGAGAAAGAATTAGAAAGAAGAATGAAGAATCCCAGGGACTGTAGCGTCCACCAGATGAATCACGTAAAAGAGTTAGAGATCAATACGCATACAGTGATCCTATGGGCTCCAAATTTTTTCAAAGTGCTTGTCGGCATCATTGAGGATTTTAGCAAGTTTTTTGTGCGTCATAATCCAGATACTTTCTGCATCATCAGAGATATGGAAGCTGAAATCTTTTTCTACAATCAAGCTATAGTTAATTTAGCTGCCAAGAGAATAAAAAATATTCATCTTTGAGTTGCGTGTGGCTCCTTCAAAAGAACAATACATAGGGACTATGGTATTGAGACTCCAATAACCCTTCTCAGTAAGTTGAAGACTCTATTCCAGAATTCCCTAATTCTAGAGCATTCCCACCATATGTGGTACATAGTGCCTTGGAGATGACATCCCCTGAAACAAAGGGGTGTGGATTTAGGATAGAGTTTCGAGAGGAGATTTGGGACCAGATACCAACTGGTGAGGACTTTTATGTTCACTTCAATCTGAGATACCTTTAAAATGCCCTTATAGGATAGTTGAAAGAAATTATGTCAAAACTACCGTATGTCTCCTTCTCTGATACCAGATCAGTGTCCCACTCTACTGTATTTGTGTTGATTTTATATTCAAGCTTATTTAATTTTTGCAATCTCTACATCTGGTTTTAACCATAGGAAAAACTGGATTCCAATTCATGTTTTCATTACAAGCACTTGCTGGCCACAGTGTTCGACATGTTCCTGGGAGGAGCAGAGACCACATCGGTTACAACAAGTTTTGGAGTCTTGTATTTTATAAAGTATCCAGAGATACAAGGTAATCAGTGCCGTCTATGTATCAAACAAGTTTTTCCAGTGCACCACTATGACTGGGGATCGCTTAATTTTAGCACTTTCTCCCAGAGTGCATCTTATGCTTATCCTCAGTGCATTTGAGCTTGGTGAAGTCTGGGATTTCAGCCACCCATCATCCTAGTTCTTGATATTTATCTCTTGACCATAGATAAACTTCATGAGGAGATTGATCTGGTCATCGGTCGAACACGAGACCCAAGGGTGGAAGATAGGAACCAGATGCCATATATGAATGCCATTATACATGAGGTTCAAAGAATTAGTGATGTATTACCTTTGGGATGTATCAGGTCAGCCGTGGACAATGTCACCCTCCGTGGATATAACCTCCCTAAGGTAAAAGGTTTTAAGATTACCGTAGAGTGAAAGCTATTGTATGATTGCAGTAATCTATTCAAATAATTCTATTTTAGTTTTCACGATGCCAGATCAATGACAGATATGCTCTACTTAGGTAAAAAAGCAGTAATAGGAGCGCTATCAGAAATAAGGGTAGGATGTAGCGCCTAGAACACTAAAAGGTAACCAAACACCTTCAAAATGACATAAAACAAAATAAGTGCAGCGCTGAAAATCAAGTACCAGATGAATCAATGGATATAGCAAAGTCACATGTCACTAATGGGGACTAATAATAAATGAAATCAATGTCCCAATGTATGAAAAGCCCACATGATGATCCAATATGATCCTAAAATTGGTGCATGGAGGACTTGATCCAAAGTGGTAAATTAAATAAATGAGTAAATTGTGCACTCACCAGAAGTGCGTAAAAATACTCCTTTGAGATTTGCCTGTCTCACCAAGTGTGTGCGAGGTCATCAGTATTCATGTAAGGGTCACGATCCTGTGTGTATCCTGGTCACGTCTCAGGTGTAGTACTCAGATGTGAAACACATTCAAAGGTTCCTTTAAAGTGCAGGTTCTGCAGATGAGGGCTCTCAATAAAGAGAGCCCAATAAGGGGCACACCATAGCGTGATACCGCAAAGATAATTTATTCACAAATAGGTGCAAACAGGTAGGTATGAACGTGTGCAAAAACGCATAGGAAAAAAAACACTGACCATATAAAATTCAGGATGGTCACCAGCGGTGGCTAGATGTCCAGCTACTGTTGGCCTGACACGTTTCGAGCGATGCTCTACTTGATTGACATGGATTATTGTACTTTTATCAGCAATTGCCATGTTGAATTGAAATAATGGTTAGGCAGTAGCAAAATTAGACAGTTCATTCATAACTAATCACTGAGCCAAAGATGGTCAAGGCCATGGTACTTTTGTTTAACAAAGCCCTGTGTGAAGCTCAAACAGGCAGGACAAAGGTTAGTGATAATGTGTAAAAAGAAGCAAATACATTTTAGGTTACTGAAGCTGGCCCTATGAGAGTTTAATTTTGATTGCTATAGACCACGGGGGTCCAAACTATGGCCCTCCAGCTGTTGAAGTACTACAAGTCTCACCATGCCTCTGCCTTTGGGTGTCATGCCTGTGGATGTCAGAGTCTTGCAAGGCCTTATGGGACTTGCAGTTCCTCAACACCTGGAGGGCCATAGTTTGGACACCTCTGCTATAAGCAGTGCCATATTAAACTCTGTGGGGGCCCTTAGGTAGTCAAAACCTTGGGGCCCCTCCTCACAGGTTTCTGGGGGTTTCTAGTGTACGCAGATAACATTAAACTAAGTAGTGTGCAGAACGGTCACTAGATGGAGATGACCCTCATTATTGTACATTACATACATAGGTTGCGCTAACATTTTTATAAACTGAGAGCTGAAAGTAGATGAGCTTCTAAGTGACAAACTGGAATGTGAACCTGATGTTTATAGTTTATGTATTTCAAGTTGTTATTGGGTACATTACATTAATACAGTATTTTCTGTATAGAGTCTTTAATGGAATGTTTTTGTTTCTTTTAGTTCATTCCTTTTTTTATCGTTTGTAAACAATTTAAGAAAGCTTTATTGTAATTTTTTTCTAGTTCAAATCAATGTTATTTTGATCTGTTGCCATGGGGCCCTTAAACAACGTGGGGCCCATAGGAAGATGCCTACTCTGCCTATTTGGTAATCCAGCACTGGCTATGGGCTATGGCATCTTAAAGTGGTAGTAAAGTCAAAAAATGAAAAACCACTGACAAACAGGGTTTTAATATCAGAGGAGATCCTAGGTGGTCTCTTCTGTCATAAATGTCTCTACTGGCTTGTCAGCGGTAATGTAATCTGAGCAGTGCATGTGCAGCGCTGACCACATTTACGGTCCCCCCTCTGTGCCATGATGAAGTGACTCCCATGTGCATGCAGAGGAACCACGAAGGCACAGGGAGAACATACAAACTCCAGGCAGGTAGTGCTGTGGTTGGGATTAGAACCAACGACCCTAATTCTGCCAGGCAGATATGCTAACCACTGTGCTGTCCATTAATACAGTATTTTCTCCAAAGAGTCTTTAATGGAAAGTTTTTGTTTCTTTGAGTTAATTATTTTTTTCTTTCTTTTGTAAACAACGCTTAATTGTAGTTTTCTTTCAAGATCAAATCAATATTATTTTGATCCATTGTCACGGGGCCTTAAATGGTGTGGGGCCCAGAAGCTGGTGCCTACTCTGACTGTTTGGTAATCCGGAACTGTCTGCTCTATGAAAAGGGAAGGAGAGAATGATGCATGCTCTCGCTTCCTATGCAAGCTGGTCCATGTGTGCGCACTACGCAGGTTGTATACATGAGCTTTTGTTTTTGTTGATGAAGCCTATCCTTCACAAGGTTCACTCACTTTATCTAGCCTGGCATACAATAACTCAGATCTCTTCTGCAGGGTACAGACATTCTACCACTGCTGACCACTGTTTTGCATGACCCATCACAGTTTGAAACTCCAGGAAAATTTAATGTCAATCACTTTTTGGATGAAAATGGGAAGTTTAAGAAAAATAATGGATTCATGCCATTTGCTGCAGGTATGCAGGATTTGTTTAATATATTTACACCAAGGGTGTCTATTAATAAAAGCAGAGAATGCTACTTTCAGAAATATTCTCTCCCATTTAAAACATGGACCTGGATGGTTCTGATTTTTGTGAAAGTCACTTTTTCTGCTTTTTAAATGGACCCCCTAAGCTATATGCGGAATATTTCTTCAAGGGCTTGCTTTGGAGAAAACCATCCTTGGCTTGGCAGAACAAACATACTTTTTGATTTGCTGTTGTATAAATTGAAAATGTTCAGCAACCAGGGGCGGACTGACCATTTGGAAACTCAGGCACTGCCCGAGGGCCCGGGGCAGTAGGGGGCCCCATGAGATGCCCCTGGTACCTTTTTCATTGGCTTTTTTGAGTTTGGGCAAGGACACAGGGGCCCCATGATCCCCTATTGCCCGGGGGCCCCATGAGTTGTCAGTCCACCCCTGTCAGCAACTCATCCTTGCCATGTGTAAAGCTTATCAAGGAAGGAGGGTTAAAGCTAAACATCCCCCTCCTCACTCTTTGCACCCCTTCCAACTAAATTCCCAAAATAACTAAATGTTGTGCCATGTCTTGAGTCTTTAGTCTACAGAATGCAGAATAAATCAATGCAGAATAAAGCAGTTCTTCATTGAGATCTCCAATAATCCAGACTTTACATTGAATACCAAATACCCTTAGTTCTCTTACATTTTCTTCAACATCTCCATTTGCAAATTCTGCTCTTTTTTTCTGATGTACTTTAATCTGTATATTGTCTTTGCTTCAGGAAAGAGATTATGCATCGGGGAAAGTTTGGTGCGCATGGAGCTTTTCCTTTTTTTCACCACCCTTCTACAAAAATTCACACTTAAGTCTGCCGTGGACCCCAAAAATCTTGACATCGCTCCAACAGAGACTGGCTTAGAAAAAATCCCACCAACCTACAAGGTCATCTTTCTTCCCCAAGAGTAGAACCGTGAGAGGGACAAGGAAAATTTGAGAATGTAAACTGCGATACCTCAGCTTTAAAATGTTAATTATGATCAAGAAAAGTCATTATTACAATTTTACTAATTAAGAAATGTCAATATTAGGTGCTTATATACTAATATTAAGTTCTTTATGAATACCTGGTTTGCCTGTTAAAATGGCTTTGCAGAAATATGTTAATAAGTTGTTGTTCTTGTCTTGTTGTGCAACGTTTAAAAATAGTCTCCATATTATTATGATTATTATTATTATACAGGATTTATATAGCGCCAACAGTTTGCTCAGCGCTTTACAGTATAACGGGTGACAATACAGCAACAATACAGTTCAATACAAGAGGGATTTGAGGGCCCTGCTCATTGGAGCTTACATTATTATTATTATTATAATACAGGATTTATATTGCACCAACAGTTTGCTCAGCACTTTACAATATAACGGGAGACAATACAGCAACAATACAGTTCAATACAAGAGGGATAGGAGGGCCTGATCCTTGGAGCCTACCATATTCTGCATCCAGAGTGTAGGTTGTAGTCAAGTTTATAAGCTGTTCTAAAATAAGAGAAATGAATGTCTCTTTTCTTTGCTATGCTGTATATGTTAATTGTACAAGCAAGCTGGCCATACATTTTTTTTATTATTATTTAAAAAAGGCAAATAGACTGTTTCACTCTGCAAGTGCAGTTACTCCAGAGCTTGGTAACTTAGGCAAAGCTTCACTTTAAAAAGAATACCCAATCAGGTGGAAGGAAAATTAAAAAAAAAAAACATTTTTGCTTGCACATGATTGGATGCTGGAAATAAGCAGAGCAAGTGCACAGTCTTTTTGCCTTTAGTAAATCAACCCCATTGTATTCTGACAGTGGAGACTCTCCACAGTCAGAATACACTGGTCGGCAGCTGCAGCCTATTGACTATAGCTGCTGATTTAATTTTTTGTCATGCACACCTCTAGTTAGTCTCCAAACTCCACATCCAGAGTGTAGGTTGTGGGCAAGCTGATAAGGTGTTCCAAAATGACAGAAATGAATGCCTCTTGTAATTGCTACATATGCTATTTGTGCAAAGAGGCTGGTCATTTTTTAGCTCGGCCACAAGCAAAGTGAATAGAGGAATCCTCCCGGCTGAGATATTGTACTCTGACAATGGGGACTCACCACTGTCAGAATACACTGATCAGTGGCTGCAGTTGATTGGTTGTAGCCACTGATCGAGAAACATCTTCCAACATTCCCATTCAGCAGAAGTCAGTCTAATGATTGACTTGCGTCAAATGGGAATGGCCACACAAGGTTCAAAATCCATCCAATCCCTACTGAATCATTAAATCCATCTGTTGCCAGCTTTAACTGAATGTATTAACGTGTTTATAAATTATAAGGACTTATGTGGCAAATACCCCAGATTCCAATAGATCGATCTATTGCTCTGAGGAAGGGAGTTCGACTACCGAAACGCATTAGCACTTTACCCGAGGACCCAGGCTGTCCACAACTGGCATCCTTTGACTACTTGTATCTGTTTTTATGACCTTTTTGGCTTGTGAGTATGCTTTTGTATTTTTAAATAAATTTCATATTATCACGGTAATGCATGAGAAGAGTGCGCCCTGTTTTGTTCTTTTCTGCTACCCCAGATTCAATCTTAATAGCCTGCAATTCTGTGAAAATGCTAGTTCTTGGCACAAGAAAAAAGAAGGGGGGAGCACCACCTAAGATGCAGTTTAATCACATTCGGTTAAAAACACTCACAGGAGTAAAATACATAAAAGCTCATCTGTTATAATAGTCCACCACTCCTCTCTGTCCAGCAGGTACTGTCAGGTGAATCCATGCAGCTGTAGATGGTGTAGAGGTGGCTAAGGAACCCAGGCAGCAAATTGGAAGTCCACGCCGACCAGCGTAGAACCAAGGCAGATGTGACGTCACCGGAAGTAGAGGAGGGTTGAGAGAAGCAGCAGGCGATCAGGCTACGCGTTTAGAAGCATTTTTTAACTGTTCCATATCCAGATGCTGTCCAGAGCCTTTTTTCATCATCAGAAATGCATGCAAAGTGTTTTCCATGTATTCAAATGGACCCGGTACACCAGCGCAGTCAGTTCCAAGTTTCGCGTGAAGGAAAAAATGGTAAAACGCATCACATTATGCTCATGATGGGATCCATAGTGAATACAACCAGAAAAGACAGCTAACCTCAACACATACTGCTCTCTCTGCTTCTGCCCTCTCTATTTCTCTCAAAATGTCTGAAATAGTTAATTTTTTACTATTTTTCAGTGCTTTCTGGGCATTTGGGAAGGTCTCCTGAGGTTATCTTTTATAAACGCTTCTAAACGCAAACGCAAATAATCGCTCATAAACGCAGTATGCAAACGCAGCACGTTTTTTAACCTACATTTTCCAGCAGTCAGTTTCCATCGTTCAGACGAGTTTTCCAAACGCCCCGTGTACATGGAGCCGTAAGGATAAAAAGATTACAGACACGTGAAGCACAGTTACCTAACCTAAGAGCATTATGATAATAAATTCATTAAATTCATTACAACAATAAGTTATAAAAATAAAATACTTTCCAAACGATAATTTCCCATGAACATCCCACAGTATACCCAAAAGGGGGGGAAAAAGAAGCATAAAACTATAAAACCATAAGACAATATATTGCAATTTTTTCTTTATTATATATAGTCCATAACCATATACAAGACAAACAAATATACATATCAACACATATATACACACATATAATGCATACATATATATACATATATACACATACATATACACACACATTGGAAACCCCATACGTATTTTCTATATCATGTGTACTTACTATAAGGGATGGTGTGATTGGGATTACCTCATAGATTAGTAGGTCCAACAGACGCTTCATTTTAAAAACAAAGAGACCTTAAAGCCCTTTTCACACAGGCGTTATGTTTTTTTCATCTGTTCAGTCATGTTTGCTCCAAGAAAAAACTGATCAGTTTACATCCGTTTACTTCCGGTTTTCATCTGGTTTCCGTCTGTTCTTCATCTGTTTACATCTCTTTTCATCCATTTACATTCATTTTTCCTGTTTACATCCCTTTTTCATCCGTTTACATCCGTTGTTTGTCTGTTTACATCCATTTTCATCCGTTTACATCAGTTTTTGTCAATTTACATCCATTTGTGTCTTTTTACATCCATTTTTTGTCCATTCCTTTTTTTTTACGGAAGAAAAATAGGGTCCTTTCACACGGGCGTTCAGTTTCTTTTCCCCATCAATTTAGTCATGATTTTTCAAAGAAAAAACATATGCGTTTACATCTGTTTTTTCATCAGTTTACATCAGTTTTCTTCATCCATTTTTCATCCGTTTACATCCATTTTACATCTGTTTACATCCTTTTTCATCTGTTTACATCTGTTGTCCTTTTTCAATCATTTACATCTGTTTTTTGTACATTTAAATCCGCTTGCATCCATTTTTCGTCCGTGCCGGGATTATTTACGGAAGACAAATAGGGTTTTCTTCTGTTAAAAAAAATGGATGTTAACGGATATGGACATTAACGGATGTAAATGGATGATCATCCGTTTACATCCGCTAGTCCATAGACATACATGGGGGTCTGTTTTTCATATGTAAACGAACAGGTGAAAAACGGACATATACGGAATTCCCGTGTGTAAGAGGCCATAGGATTTTCTTTCATTCAAAAAAACGGATGTTAACGGATACGGACATTAAAGGATGATCATCCATTTACATCCACTATTCCATCGAAATAAATGGGTATCCATTTTTCATCTGTAAACAGACAGATGAAAAACAGACATACGGAACACCCATGTGAAAGGGTCCACTGTAGAAAAAAAATAAGAAAATTGGATCAGAATGGGGAAAAGGAAAGAATTATGAATAAAATTAATATACAAGGGAGATTAAAGAATATGAGAGATATGAATGTCATAATAATGTGTGGACTTCAATCTCGTCATTTAGGCCTCCAGGGGTAGGGGTATTGAGGGAGTATATCCAGTAGGTTTCTTTTTGGCATAGGCGCTTGAAGCGTTCCTCCGCAGGCAGGGGTGTATTTACCACAAGGCAAATAAGGCATTTGCCTAGGGTGGCATTTTTCAGGGAGGGCAGCACTGCCCCTTGGAAGAAGGGACGGAAGAAAGGACACATGCAACATGGGGACCTGGTGGGTTCCGAGAGGGGCTGCGGGTTTCGTGACGGTGTATGCACAGTCCAACTTATGTTCCTGGGGATGTACGAAGCTGTGAAGGTGAGTATCTTCTCTCTCTCGCCACGGGGGATGGTGGCTGGTGTATGGGGGGCAGTGGTAGTGAAAGACTCGGGTGGAGGGCAGGGGTGTTCTTGGTCAATGTCAGACTCTCTCCGTGGGGGGGGGGCAATTTTTGTGTTGCCTAGGGCAGCACAAAACCTAAATACACCACTGGCTGCAGGTAGTACTCTGGAGATGGCCTCAATGACCCATACCCTGAGCCCTGCGGTGAACCGTTGGTGATGCTCGAGAAACCGTCTTCGATGAAGTGCCTATGCTATCCAAAACGCTTATGCAAGGTCCTGATTCGTCCGCAGGGACATTTCAAGCAGTATAGAACGTACTCAGTAGAGCAGTTGTAGAATCCATAGTACCTGCGGCACAGAGAGGAGTGGTGAACTATTATAACAGGTGAGCTTTTATATATTTTACTCCTGTGAGTATTTTTAACCGATTGTGATTAAACTACATCTTACATATTGCACTTAGGTGGCTCTTCCCCCCCCCCTTCTTTTTCTTGTATCCAGGGGCGGACTGACAACTCATGGGGCCCCCGGGCAATAGGGGATCATGAGGCCCCTGTATCCTTGCCCAAACTCAAAAAGCCTATGAAAAAGGTACCAGAGGCATCTCAAGGGGCCCCCTACTGACCCCCCGGGCAATAGGGGATCATGGGGCCCCTGTGTCCTTGGCCAAACTCAAAAAAGCCTATGAAAAAGGTACCAGGGGCATCTCATGGGGCCCCCTACTGACCGGGCAGTGCCAAAGTTTCCAAATGGCCAGTCCGCCCCTGCTTGTATCTCATACAGAGCTGGCCAAACTCTGAGGATAGCAGCTGCCAGTGTTTACAGCAGTGTTTCTCAACCTTTTTTCAGTCAAGGCACACTTTAAAATTATGGAGAGTCTTGAGGCACCCCAATCCTAAATCGTGAAAAACTATTCTAATAGTTTTATATAACGCAGCAACATCCATACATGTAGGACACCCAACGTTAGAGGTGATTTATTCTTCCAAAGCAAATACACGTTTGCACACTGGTACTGACTAGTATTCCAATGTTCCTCCCTCAGTTTTTCTCCATCACTAAGCTAATATGACCCCAGCACTGATGGAGAGGGGCAGGGGAGGGTCAACTAGGATGCTGTGCAGGCAGCTGGCATCCTCCTTATCAACTGATGATGTCATTGGTTGTCAGGATGTCCGTGGCTAGAAGGTCATAATAGTGCACAATGACAACCTGTGACTTTGTGTAACTAAAAGGCAGGCTTGTTCCACCTGCTGGCTTGTATTCCAGTTTTGGACAATTTTTAGACAATTTGCCCAAGACACCACAGAAGAAACCTCAAAGCACCCCAGGGTGCCTGGGCACCCTGGTTGAGAAAGGCTAGTTTACAGCTATACATCACGCATCAACTGTACAGACATTAACCTCCCTGGCGGTATTCCCGAGTGTAGCTCGGGGTAAAGTTTCAGTACCACAAGCGGTAACCCCGAGCTACACTCGGGCTTACCATGCGGCGCTGCTCCACAATCCCTCGATCACTTACCTTGTCCTGCGCTCCTGCGATGTCCCTCCTGCAGTGTCCCCAGCAATGTAATCCGGCAGATGCCGGCATTTGTCTTCTGGGTTCTCCCTGCGAGCTTCAGAACGTACAGGGGACGGAACCGGCGGGAAATTAAAAAATGACAAAAAGTGACATTCACTAAAATCACATAGTATAACATTCCTGTATCAAACCATTTCACATACATTTTGTCCCGAGTGCTTTGTCCGGCGTACTGCCTGCATTTTTACTGTTCTTTCTGCCTGGAAACTGAGAAACGTCCATGGCGTCCAAAAAGTGTCCCTTTAGGTCAAAAGCGGTTTTAGACCGGCTAGAGAACAGCGATAGTAAATCAGAACCACTTGCAGAATTCAGTGAATACACTGAAAACAATTCTGCGACTTTGCTCAGCGATGTGCGAACTTGGAGCTATATTTCAAATTTCAGTGTTTTTGGTTTGATTATATTATTGAATTAAATGTATTATTATTATATTATTATTTTTATGATTATTTATTAAATTATAATTTATGATTTTGTGTTTCAAATCTTATCCTACCCGGGATGTTTACTAGAGTCTTGTTTGGACAGATTTCAGTGAGTTCTTCCTAAAAATTACAGCCTACAATAAAAAAAATACATATTTCCATGTAAAAAAATGTACCGCTTTCAGCACCATAAATCTGAAATAATCAACCGTTAGGGAGGTTAATGAATTTTTGTTCAGTCTCAATATTATCCTATACTAGTATACACCTGTGGGCTTGAGAACATCTGTGCACCAGTTATCATTTTCATTATACTTGGCACATTAACAGCATTTTTTTCTGCTGGCATATGGCTCCCAAAAACACCAACAAAAAAAGCGGGTTTTTTTCTGCTCCTAAAAGCTGAAGCTTGAAAAAGCTTCTAGCCTAAATTAGTGTGCATAGAATAACACTATTAGCTTCTAGGAGGAAAATAAAATACTCATTAGTAGCTCCTAGGAGCTTAAAAAAATGCTAGTGTGCATGGAGCGTCATTATGTTCGATCTCAACATGCCCACGGTAATCTGTCTACTTTATAAAGTTTACTTTTACTTTGAAACTCTTCTTTTCTAAATAAACTTGCAAAACTATTCACACTGAATAGAGGTTGTTGTTCTCCTTATCAATTGCATACTTAAAGTGTTACTAAACCCCGGGACCTGCATTCACTATATCTGGTCTCCCACAGTACACACAACATGGAAATGAAACTATTTTAGTAAATATAAACTAAATACCTTTTCTCATCAGCATGTGACTTCTATCAGTGTCCAGCAGAGCACTAGTTAAAGCTTGTAGGAGGAGTTTTTATTTTGCTCTAGAAGACGCAGAACCCCTGACCCTCTGTCTGGACAGTGCTGATTGGCCTTGTGTTGGTCACATGCACTCTCCGAAGAAAAAAAAAATCCTCTCTAGCAATACACACCAAACTGAGCATGTGCAGAGTGACTCCCCATGATATGTCTTATCAGGAGATAAGAGGGGGACACTGAAAGAAGGGGAGGATCAGAGAAGTCAAAATCAAACAGTGTTTTTACACAATGCAGAGGATTAACCCCTTAGCTTCCACAGTGAGTATAACCAGCATGCGTTATGCATATACAGTGTACCCTTCCCTTATTCACAAACTTCCCCAAAACGCATATAAACACTTTAAACCCCAAAAAGTGTGATAATCTTATGAAATATGCTTAGTATCCCAAGTATAAATACAGATATAATAAGTGCTCAAAACAAAAAACACACAAGTCCCAAAATAATAAATTAGTCCTTCAAAATATCAAAGTCATTCAAAATCTCAAAATCAACCTCCAGGTGAAGACAGCCTCCAAAGTCATTTCTGAAACCAAAAAAACCTAAAAAAAAAGAAAGGAAAATGCACATAGTGTATTATCCTTAACAACTTGAATTATTCATTCCATAACGCATGTGATTCACACAAAACACTCGTGATCAGATCACTATATGGTAAGGTGAATAGATGTGTAAACACGTGCCCGTGAAACAATCTAGTGATAAAAAACCGTGAAAAACGTATCCACTTCTAGAGTGCAAAATAGATACCCTGACCAATAAAATATATAAACACAAGCTTAGTAATCCTCCAGGCCGGGTACTGATCAGGGGCGGACTGACCATTTGGAAACTCGTCCACTGCCCGAGGGCCCGGGGTCAGTAAGGGGCCCCATGAGATGCCCCTGGTACCTTTTTCATAGTCTTTTTTGAGTTTGGGCAAGGACACAGGGGCCCCATGATCCCCTATTGCCCGGGGGGCCCCATGAGTTGTCAGTCCGCCCCTGGTACTGATATATAATAAGTTCCTCCAGAGGGATCTTCACAGCCACAGTATTATACTCCTCTCCACATCAGTCTCCAAACGAAGTGTTTATATGCGTTTTGGGGAAGTTTGTGAATAAGGGAAGGGTACACCGTATTTGATTGTCATTATTTTGCACTAGGGGGTTTATTTGTACTTATACTTGGGATACTAAGCATACTTCATAAGATTAGTACACTTTTTGGGGTTTAAAATGTTTATATGCGTTTTGGGGAAGTTTGTGAATAAGGGAAGGGTACCCTGTATTTAATTGTCATTACTGCATATACAGACTGATTTTACTGTTGTGGGTTTAGTAACACTTTGACTGCAGCAGGAAACGATCAGGTCTTCAGCCCTGCCAGACTGGATTGTGTTGTGTGACAGAGCTGTGTAAATCTCAGAACTGAATGGACAGAAATAAAAAACCATTTGGCAGCATCCTTACGTGTATTTAGTTGTTGACCTGGAGCTCAGATTTAATGTTAGCACAACAGTAACAATTTAGAACATGTGCTTGGTGACAATACACTATACGTTCCCTTTAAGTATGTTATATAATCCTTTTGTCTAAATCGCTTTAGGGAAGTTTAATTCCATCCATGTAATAACATGTAAGATCTACTTCATCACATCCCAAAAGGCATTCACTGCTCAGATCAGCATTCTCCCTCACTCAGGATGGAGCTTCTCACTTAGGTTCCTGGCATCCTGTGTCTCTACACATGGAAGTACATGTACAGGAAAATCAACTTACCTCCCAGACCTACCCCACTGCCTTTTGTTGGGAACCTTCTTCAACTTAATCCAGGGCATCTGATGGATTCCTTGAAGGAGGTAAGTGAAAGCAGAAAAGTATATGTTACCATCACCAGTGCTACTACAAGGTCATCTATTGACAAGGGCAAACATGGCAGATTGCGGAGAAGTTTGAGCATTGCGTGTCAGCAAAAATCCCCTCCCCCAAAAAATCAAGCACTAGTTTGCATGCTTACCCCCTAAGCATAAATCCCCTCTTCCTCCCAGTACAAATCTGCCTCCTGCTAAAATCCCCCCTCTAATCAGCAAAAAACTCTGCCCCCCCCCATCTCCTCCCAGCTCAAATCCTCTCTCCTCCCATATGCCCCAAGAACAAATACCTCCCCCCCACCAAAAAAAAAAAGCAAAAATCCTTTAACCTTCAAATTTCCCGTCAGAGCACAAATCCCCCCCTCCAAATTTCCTCTCCAAGCTCAAATATTTTCCCCCCACTCCTAATCCTTCCCTCCCAACACAAATTCCCCTACTCCAATGCCCCATCCTAGCATGAAAACATTCCTGTATCATTTCACATACCATATTTTTTGCTCCATAAGACGCACTTTTTTCCCCCAAAAAAAGGAGGGAAAATGTCAGTGCGTCTTATGGAGCGAATATAGAGCGGCCGGTCCGGTATTTTCACCGCCGCCGTGTCAGAATACCGGGCCGGCCGCTCAGCTCTGCAGTGGGACCTTACCTGTTCCTCTATCCAGCGGCGCGCTGTCTTCCCGGCTTCTGTAGTGTGCGTGACAGCCGGGTCCCAAGTGGGCATGCACAAGAAGCGGTGCTCTTTGTGAATGGTAAGGCGGTACCTGGGACACATGACAGATCCCAGAAGCCGCCGGACCAATCACAAAGCGCAGCGCTTCTCGCGCATGCGCACTGGGCATCGGGCTGTCCGCCGAGCGCCCACACTACAGAAGTCGGGTAGACAGCGCGCGGCTGGATAGAGGAACAGGTAAGATCAAAGAAAAACTCTCAATTTCAGGTACCCGCTCCCCCTCCCTCCCCAAAGGTCAGCAGTCATCTCCTGTACTGTCCACAGTCTCTGGTCATCCCTGTACTGTCTGCAGTCACTGGTCATCCCTGTACTGTCCGCAATCACTGGTCATCCCTGTACTGTCCGCGGTCTCTGGTCATCCCTGTACTGTCCGCAGTCACTGGTCATCCCTGTACTGTCCGCAGTCTCTGGTCATCTCCTGTACTGTCCGCAGTCTCTGGTCATCTCCTCTACTATGTCTGCAGTCCATTAGTTCAGAATTTTTTTTTTCCTGTTTTCTGCCTCTAAAACCTAGGGTGCGTCTTATGGTCAGGTGCGTCTTATGGAGCGAAAAATACGGTACATTTTGTCCCGAGTGCTTTGTCCTGTGCCCTGCCTGCATTTTGACTGTTCTTTCTGCCTGGAAACTGAGAAACGTCCATGGTGTCCAAAAAGCGTCCCTTTAGGTCAAAAGCGGTTTTAGACCAGCTAGAGAACAGCGATAGTAAATCAGAACCACTTGCAGAATTGAGTGATAATGATTCGTGGGGGAAATTCGTCATCAGACACTGAAAACGATTTTGCGATTTTGCTCAGTGATGTGCGAACTTGGCGCTATATTTCAAATTTCAGTGTTTTTGGTTTGATTATATTATTGAATTATATTATTTATTTTATCCTACCCAGGATGTTTACTAGAGTCTTGTTTGGACAGATTTCAGTGAGTTATTCCTAAAAATTACAGCCTACAATAAAAAAAATACATATTTCTATGCAAAATAATGGTACCACTTTCAGCACCAAAAATCTGAAATAATCATACCGCCAGGGAGGTTAATGAATTTTTGTTCATTCTCAATATTATCCTATACTAGTATACACCTGTGAGCTTGAGAACATCTGTGCACCAGTTATTATTTTCATTATACTTGGCACATTAACAGCATTATTTTCTGCTGGCATATGGCTCCCAAAAACGCCAACAAAAAAAGTGTGCAAAACTCCCCTCCCCCAAAAAAAATCAAGCATTAATTTGCATGCTTACCCCCTAAGCATAAATCCCCTCTTCCTCCCAGTACAAATCTGCCTCCTGCTAAAATCCCCCCTCTAATCAGCAAAAATCTCTGCCCTCCCATCTCCTCCCAGCTCAAATCCTCTCTCTTCCCATATGCCCCAAGAACAAATACCCGCCCCCCCCCAAAAAAAAAAAAAGCAAAAATCCTCTAACCTTCAAATTTCCCCTCAGAGCACAAATCCCCCCTCCAAATCTCCTCTCCAAGCTCAAATCTTTTCCCCCCACTTCTAATCCTCCCCTCCCAGCACAAATTCCCCTACTCCAATCCCCCATCCTAGCATAAAATCCTCCCCCCAAGATTTCCCCTCCTAGCACAAATACCCCCTCCAATCATCCCTACTAGCACAATCCCCATCCCTAAAAAAATGTCCCCTCCTCTCCTCTACCATTTTTTATAACCTTTACAAGCACAAACACCCCAAATCTCCCATCCTCATACAAATACTCTTCTCCCGTCCCCCCTCCCAACACAAAGTTCCCCAAATCACCACTCCTAGCACACCTCCCCAAATTTTCCTTCCTAGAACAATTCTTGCCCCACCCTCAAATTCTCCCTCCCAGTACAAGTCTCCTCCCCTCAAACTCCTCATGGTGCCCCTCCACCTCACATGATACCACAGTGCCCGGGGCAGTAGGCCCTCCTGCCCATCCCTTGTCCTGGCCCTGACCATCACAAACCCTTTTTTTGGAACAGGCAATATAGATTTATATTTCCACAATAACGTGTATACAGTATATTGCTTTGGACTAGATTTCATATTGCTGGGATATTGCCGAGCGCAAAATTGTTGCGGCGTCAGTAAAGTATGCACTGGTGCGATACCTGCAAGTGCAAATGGGTGCATGGCTGTGTTATCAGTTAGTGCTTGTGATTGGATGATGGAAATCAGCAAAGCTTCCCCACACTCACTAAGCTCTGGAGAACATGAGTGCAACCGTACTTGCCTTTAGTAAATCAACCCCTTTATGTAGTGCACTCCCATTAGCCCACATGTAATTGCCCCTAGCATGAAAAGGCCATTTGACTACATTTGCCTTACAGAGCAAAGGTTCCCAGTCCTCCACTAACTTCACTATAAAATATTCCACTAGTATAATATGTTACATGCAAAATGTCTCTTGCATTTTAGATGAAGGAGAATTATGGGGATGTATATGCTATACATCTTGATCCACAGAGGATCGTTGTCCTAAGTGGCTATGATGCTGTGAAAGAATCTCTAGTTGACCAAGGTGATGTGTTTGGAATGAGAGTTCTAATGCCATCTGTAGAGCAATATTTCAAAGGTCATGGTAAGTCATGTCACAGCTACTTTTATCATCTGTTCATAAGTTCATTGAGAGTCTAAACAACATTAGGATCTAATGCCATTCCTGACCCAACTTTGTCTATCAAAAAAATCTGACACTTTGCCTATTCCCTTTAGCTCTCCTTGGGCATGGTCTCTTCACTGGGTTTGTTGGTTATGTCTATGAAACTTTAGCATCATTTAAATATTTATTTCAGGCTTAGAACACTGTAATGGTGAGTGTTGGAAGCAGCTCAGTTGTTTCTCAGTTCAGACCCTCAGAATTTTTGGCGTGGGGAAAAGAAGAAATAATTGAAGAAGAAGCTCAATTTCTGGTGGAGGCCCTATAGGGGAATCCTTGACATGTGGATCTTAAGATAGAAACCACGGGATAAAATCTACACAGCTTGGTCACATTTACAGGCTGTAAATAAAAAATGTTTTTACCAACTTTATTAATTAAATATAATGTATTCCTAATAACTAGAGTATTCCTATGATACAAGAACTGTACCAAAAGTAGCAAAAGTGAGCATAAACTCTTTATTAACTTACATAGGTCATTCACATGTTGGTGGAGTAACTCTTCCTTAGCTGAAACTCTTCTTTTTCATTGTAGGTAAATAATGGATTCCAAACAGAAGCAACATGCGGTCATTGCGGTCTGCAGGTGCAGGCTGTCCAACATCCACAGAAGGCTACAGAATGTTTATGGAGATGACACCATTGACAAGAGCAACGTCTTGTCATTGGTGACTCTTGCCATTAGTGTTATCTCCATAAACATTCTGTAGACTTCCAGCCTGCACCCTTCCTTGGTCAAGAACTCAATGACAGTACATAACTTCTCCTTGAAATCCAAAATATATCTAAAATGAAAAAGAAGTAGAAGAAATGTTACTATACAGGAAGAGTTACTCTACTAATGTGAAATTTGAACGACATATGTAAGGTAATAAAAAAGGTTATGCCCACTTTTGCGGTACTTTTAGTAAAGCCCTCGTACATGGCCAGTAAGGGGACTGTAGGCTGGTTGATCAGTTAGATTTCAAATATATCTGACAAACCACTTGATCGCACTCACACCCGATATGCCTAATTTATTTACAGAATTAATCATATAAGAAAATACTTAAAAAGGACCTGTATTTGGTTTGTTCAGGACAAAAAAAAAGCTTGTTGAATATCAGGCTTAGTGGAGTGTCTGTAAATAAGATTCCATGCTGCCCACGAAAAAAAACAGCACTTCTGGGTAGGGGGAACACCAGACTCTCTCTCCTACTTTCCACATTACAGTGCACAATGCTTGAGTGCCAAATTGCTAGGCATGGGAGCTTGCACTTTGGGAAGGGGAAAGTCCTTTGCAATGTGTAAGCTCTGGTGGCATAGTTTAAGGAGAGGGAGTAACAAGGGATTGTGTATAAGGGATTAAAAGGGTTTTAAGCATTTGCTTTTTTCTAGTCAAGGAAAAATTGAATACAAATATCTTTTTTTATTCTCAATATAGCAAGCATGTTTTAACCTCCTCGGCGGTATGATTCTTTCCGATTTTTGGTGCTGAAAGCGGTACCATTTTTTTGCATGGAAATATGTGGTTTTTTATTGTAGGCTGTAATTTTTAGGAATAACTCACTGAAATCTGTCCGAACAAGAGTCTAGTAAACATCCCAGATATGATAAAACTTGAAACACAAAATCATAAATTATAATTTAATAAATAATCATAAAAAATAATAATATAATAATAATAAATTTAATTCAATAATATAATCAAACCAAAAACACTGAAATTTGAAATACAGAGGCAAATTCGCACATCGCTGAGCAAAGTTGCAAAATCGTTTTCAGTGCCTGATGACGAATTTCCCCACGAATCATTATCACTCAATTCTGCAAGTGGTTCTGATTTACTATCGCTGTTCTAAAACCGCTTTTGATGTAAAGGGACGCTTTTTGGACGCCATGGACTTTTCTAAGTTTCCAGGCAGAAAGAACAGTCAAAATGCAGGCAGGGCACAGGACAAAGCAGTAGGGACAAAATGTATGTGAAATGCATTGAAACAGCAATGACAGCAAAAATGACATTTTTTTAAAAATTTCAAATTTCCCGCCGACGTCACAGGGACTGGAACACGGAAGGCGGATGCCGGCATCGGCCAGAGGAGATGGCCGGGGACACTGCAGGGGACACATCGTGGGAGCGAAGGACAAGGTAAGTGCTGCAGGGACCCCCTGAGCAACGCCACATGGTAAGCCCGAGTGTAGCTCGGGGTTACCGCTCTTGGTATTGAAATTTTACCCCGAGCTACACTCGGGAACACCGCTAAGGAGGTTAAAGTTGTTCCTGACATCTTGTGCTAAAAAGCATGTATAAATGAATCCAAGCAGTGCATCCCCCTTTCGTACAATTCTGTCTGTGTTAAGTGGTAGCTGTTTTCTTTTTCCATTCCAGGTGTGCCCGTCAACCCCACAATATACTGCAGTCAGGTGTCTGCTAACATCATGTGCTCTATAATCTATGACAAAAGATACAGGTATGAAGACCCCGATTTTCAAAGACTGCTTCACATTGTGTATGACATGTTTGAGTCCCTGTCCTCCTTCTGGGGTCAGGTATTTAGGCAACTCATTTTGTGCATTATCAGAATCAAATCTATTTACTAAAGTGTATTTATACAAAAATTGGACAAAAAGACAAATCTGAGTAGCATACTGGAAGACTTAAAAAAACTGTGGGACCTCCACCCACAGTGCCTAAGTGAAGGTGACATCACCATTAATAAGACCATAAGTACATGCTGGTTGGAATCCCTACTATCCTAAATGCCAATGCAGCTCTACACCTCAGCCTCCAGGCTGAGGTGTAGAGCTGCATTGGCACTCAGGATAGTAGGGATTCCAACATAATAAAAACTCATCTATTGAGCAATGAACATTTTAACTTGAAACTGCCTTAGCCAATTCTAGCATGGATTTATGTACATGAAAGCTACATTCAATGCCGTTCCTTGGGCTATGCTCCAACATGTTTCGCCCCACCCACCAGGGCTTAATTATCAGGGTCATGGGTCACATGTATACATTTATACTAGGATCGGCTAAGGCGAGTCCGTTTCAAAGCTAAACTGTGACATCATCATTCTTCCAGCAAGATCCCGGGGAATGATAAGTAACCCGAATCACACTGCAGGAGTAACTTCTCATTTTGGGTTTGGGTAACTTCTGAGATTTTGGCTATTTAGCATTCACAAGATCTAATTGGAAGGATGATGATATCACCCCCCTGCATTATGGAAATGGGGGCTAAAATAACTTTTTTGCCCACGGTTTTTTCTTTTACTTTTCTGTAGCATTTAGGCATGCTTAAATGAGATTAACAGGATGTTCACAATAAACACCTTAAGTTACCACATCAGCATTGATTGTAATAACAATAAAAACAATAATTATATCTGACAATCCAATACAATCTCTTTTATGTTGTGAGTGCTGCCAGTCTGCTGGCCATCTCTTTCCACGCCTTCCTGGATTCCCTGCATGCTTTGCAGCATCTCCTGTGCTCTTTACATTCAATTTTTATAGGGACTACATATTCCATGATACCTTGCTGTCTGCAAGCAGTGATTCTTCTACTGACTCTGCCTCCTGAAACTCCTCCTCTCAGCATCACCATAGTTCAGAAGGCAGGCTCTGTGAAATGCGTGGCCCAGCAGTGCCTACTCACAGGGTATAGTGATTACATGTCACAGAATACAGGAATATATCCTATATATATGGGGCCCCCGGGCAATAGGGGATCATGGGACCCCTGTGTCCTTGCCTAAACTCAAAAAAGCCTATGAAAAAGGTACCAGGGGCATCGCATGGGGCCCCTTACTGACCCCGGGCCCTTGGGCAGTGCCCGAGTTTCCAAATGGTCAGTCCGCCCCTGCGCAAGCAAATATTCTGACAGGTCTGCATCAATGATCTAGTGATCACTGGCGCAATGCTTTCCAGACTCCTGCAGACAGAAATAATAAATGCACTTTTTTTTACCTGCAAAGAAATGTGCATTTATTACGGTATTTTTTCCTAAAAGGTGACCTTATCCTTTAATATATTTTGTGGTGGGACAATGCTTTTGCTGTGTCTTATCTCTGTTTTTTTTTCCTTTTTCCCATCCCCTACATCTCTTCTTACATTCTGCTAAATCTTTGTAACAGTACTGCTTAGACCTGAAGAAGGGGACATTCCCCGAAAACTTGTCCTCAAAATTGTATGTTAGTGCAAATAAAAAAAGTATCACGGACAGTACTCAATTGTTTCTGTCGCAAGTGCACTAATACGGCTACAATCAACTCAGTATATTAACAATCTGTAGAAATCTTCCCTAGTATGGTGCCATCTGCTGGTTTCTTTTGTAACTATTTTTGCAATTCATTCATATGTTTATGTATAACGAATGATGATTTTTTTTTCCTTTTTTTTATGTTTAGTCATTATTGTTATCTTTAAATTCAGATATAAAGTATGTTTTCATTATTATTATAAATTATGTTTTTCTTTATTTCTGTTGTATTTTGATATAGGTTTTACTTATAGTTAAAAATATTTGACTTCTAATTCTAAAGTAATGCTAACCTGGCCATTGTTACAACTTTCTAATCTTTATTAAGGTCTGTGCTTATAAACACACAAGGTTCATACACTATATTGCCAAAAGTATAGGGACACCTCCAAATCATTGCATTCAGATATTCCAATCCTCTCCATGGCCACAGATGTATAAAATCATCACCTAGACATGCAGACTGCTTCTACTAACATTTGTGAAAGAATGGGTCGCTCTCAGGAGCTCAGTGACTCCAAGCGTGGTACCGTGATAGGTTGCCACCTGTGCAATAAGTCCATCCATGACATTTCCTGGCTACTAAATATTCCAACTGCTAGTGGTATTATAACAAAGTGGAAGCAACTGAGAACAACACCAATTCAGCCACGAAGTGGTAGGCCACGTAAAATGACAGAGAGTTGTCAGCGTGTGCTCACAGTGTGCAGAAGTCACCAATTGTCAGCAAAGTCAATAGCTATAGACCTCCAAGCTTCATGTGGCCTTCAATTCAGCACAATAACAGTGCGTAGAGAGCTTCATGGAATGGGTTTCCATGGCCGGGCAGCTGCATCCAAGCCTTACATCACCAAGTGCAATGCAAAGCATCGGATGCAGTGGTGTAAAGCACACCACCACTGGACTCTAGAGCAGTGGAGATGTGTAGAGTGACGAATCACACTTCTCTGTCTGGCAATCTGATGGACTGTCTGGGTTTGGCGGTTGCCAGGAGAACGGTACTTGCCTGACTGCATTGTGCTAAGTGTAAAATTTGGTGGAGGGGGGATTATGGTGTGGGGTTGTTTTTCAGGGGTTGGGCTTACCCCCCCTAGCTCCAGTGAAGGGCACTCTTAAGGGTCAGCAAACCAAGACATTTTGGACCATTTTATGCTCCCAACTTTGTGTGAAGAGTTTGGGGATGGCCCCTTCCTGTTCCAACATGACTGCACACCAGTGCACAAAGCAAGGTCCATATAGACATGGATGAGAGAGTTTGCGGTGGAGGAACTTGACTGGCCTGCACAGAGTCCTGACCTCAACCCAATAGAACACCTTTGGGATGAATTAGAGCGGAGACTGTGAGCCAGGCCTTCTCATCCGCCAGCAGTGCCCGACCTCACAAATGCACTTCTGGAAGAATGGTCCAACCTTCCCATAGACACCTTCCTAAACCTTGTGGACGGCCTTCCCAGAAGAGTTGAAGCTGTTATAGCTGCAAAGGGCGGGGCCAACTCAATATTGAATCCTACGGACTAAGACTGGGATACCATTAAAGTTCATGTGCGTGTAAAGGCAGGCGTCCCAGTATTTTGGCAATATAGTATGTATACAGTGCCTTGAAAAAGTATTCCTACCCCTTCAAATTTTCCACATTTTGTCATGTTACAACCAAAAATTTAAATATATTTTATTGGGATTTAATGTGATAGACCAACACAAAGTGGCACATAATTGTGAAGTGGAAGGAAAAAGATAAATGGTTTTCAAATTTTTTAAAAATAGATTAAAAGTGTGGAGTGCATTTGTATTCAGCCTTCCTGAGTCAATACATTGTAGAACCACCATTTGCTGCAATTTCAGCTACAAGTCTTTTTGGGGATGTCTCTACCAGCTTTGCACATCTAGAGAGTGGAATTTTTGGCCATTTTTCTTTGCATAATAGCTCAAGCTCTGTCAGATTGGATGGAGAGCGTCTGTGAACAGCAATTTGCATGTCTTGCCACAGATTCTCAATTGGATTTGTCTGGACTTTGACTGGACCATTCTAACACATGAATACAGTATATACAAGTAATTTTGCAGTTCCGGGTAGGGGGCGCATGCGAGCCAGCGTTCCTGCTGAAAAAAAGAGACCTGCTTATATACAGGTGAAACTCGAAAAATTAGAATATCGTGCAAAAGTTCATTTATTTCAGTAATGCAACTTAAAAGGTGAAACTAATATATGAGATAGACTCATTACATGCAAAGCAAGATAGTTCAAGCCGGGATTTGTCATAATTGTGATGATTATGGCTTACAGCTCATGAAAACCCCAAATCCACAATCTCAGAAAATTAGAATATTACATGCAATCAGTAGAACAAGGATTGTACATAGAACAATATCAGACCTCTGAAAAGTATAAGCATGCATATGTACTCAGTACTTGGTTTGGGCCCCTTTTGCAGCAATTACTACCTCAATGCGGCGTGGCATGGAAGCTATCAGCCTGTGGCACTGCTGAGGTGTTATGGAAGACCAGGATGCTTCAATAGCGGCCTTCAGCTCTTCTGCATTGTTCGGTCTCATGTCTCTCATCTTTCTCTTGGCAATGCCCAATAGATCCTCATTGGGATCAGGTCAGGCGAGTTTGCTGGCCAATCAAGCCCAGTAATCCCACGGTCATTGAACCAGGTTTTGGTGCTTTTGGCAGTGTGGGCAGGTGCCAAGTCCTGCTGGAAAATGAAGTCAGCATCCCCATAAAGCTCATCTACGGAAGGAAGCATGAAGTGCTCCAAAATCTCCTGGTAGACGGCTGGGTTGATCCTGGACTTAATGAAGCACAGTGGACCAACACCAGCAGATGACATGGCTCCCCAAATCAACACAGACTGTGGAAACTTCACACTGGACTTCAAGCATCTTGCAGTGTGTGCCTCTCCATTCTTCCTCCATACTCTGGGTCCTTGGTTTCCAAATGAAATGCAAAAGTTGCTCTCATCAGAAAAGAGGACTTTGGACCACTGAGCAACAGACCAGGTCTGTTTTTCTTTAGCCCAGGTAAGACGCTTCTGGCGTTTTTTGTTCAGGAGCGGCTTGACAAGAGGAATACAACATTTGAAGCCCATGTCCAGGGTGTGTGGTGGCTCTTGATGCACTGACTCCAGCCTCAGTCCACTCCTTATGAAAGTCCCCAACACTTTTGAATGGCCTTTTCCTGACAATCCTCTCCAGGCTGCGGTCATCCCTGCTGCTTGTGCACCTTTTTCTTCCACACTTTTCCCTTCCACATAACTTTCTATTAATGTGCTTTGACACAGCACTTTGGGAACATCCAACTTCTTTTGCAATTACCTTTTGAGGCTTTCCCTCCTTATGGAGGGTGTCAATGATGGTTTTCTGCACAACAGTCAGGTCAGCAGTCTTTCTCATGATTGTGATTCCTACTGAACCAGACTGAGAGACCATTTAAAGGCTCAGAAACCCTTTGCAGGTGTTATGGCTTAATTGGCTGATTAGAGTGGGACACTTTGAGCCGAGAATATTGCACCTTTTCACAATATTCTAATTTTTTGAGATTGTGGATTTGGGGTTTTCATGAGCTATAAGCCATAATCATCACAATTATGACAAATCATGGCTTGAACTATCTTGCTTTAGATGTAATGAGTCTATCTCATATATTAGTTTCACCTTTTAAGTTGCATTACTGAAATAAATGAACTTTTGCACTATATTCTAATTTTTTGAGTTTCACCTGTATCTGCCTAGAATTCAGCTTAAAGGATAAGTTCACCTTTTGTAATATGTTACGTACACCCATATTCATGGTGTACCATGTAACATGTTACGAACGGACCCCTCCCCGATCCCCGTTGTGACAGTTAGCGGGGGACCTTCTCCCCGTTAGCTGTCATAAATTAGAAAAAAGTGGCCGTACGGAGCTTCGGCCGCCTGGTCGCATCACTCATTCACAGAGTTCTGTGAATAAGAACACTACAAGTTCTGAATGAACTACCAAGGACCTGTAGTTCTGAATGTACTACCAAGGACCTGTAGTTCTGAATGTACTACCACAGTGCTGTCTAGTGCCATTGTAGTTCATTCAGCTTCCTGTCAGTAAGTATCTGCTTGCCCTTACTGGATATACGAGCAAGCAGATGCAGTAACAGGTCATAGGACAACCTGCATGGCACCAGTGATCTGCCGATCTGGTGCAATGTTTTAGAGCAGGGGTGTCAAACTGGCGGCCCTCCAGCTGTTGTGAAACTACAAGTCCCATCATGCTTCTGCCTTTGGGAGTCATGCTTGCAACTGTCAATCTTGCAATGCCTCATGGGACTTGTAGTTTGGCAGCTGGAGGGTTTGACACCTGTGCTTTAGAGGCTCTAGAAGCAAAAAATAAATGCACATTTTTTTACCTGCAAACAAAATGTACATTTATTATTTTTTGTTAAAAGTCGAACTTATCCTTTAAGGACCATGCCTGTTCTGACACTTTAAAAATAAGTAAAAATATATTTTTATTTTTTGCTAGAAAATCACTTAGATTCCCCAAACATTATATATATTTTTTAGAGAATAAAATGGCGGTGGTTGCAATTTATTATGTCACACGGTATTTACGCAACACTTTTTGAAACGCAATTTTTTTTGTAATACACTTTAATGATTTAAGAAAACACAATACATAACCCATGTTTTTGTAATATATGAAAGATGATGTTAAACTGAGTAAATAGATACCTAACATGTCATGCTTTGTGCATACTTGTGGAACGGAGCCAAACTACAATACTTGAAAATCTCCATAGGCCACGCTTTAACATTTTTTACAGGTTACCAGTTTAGAGTTACAGAGAAGGTAAAACAAAAATAAAAACATTGGTCTAATGCTTTCCAAATAAAAATGACATTGTTTACATCAGCTGTGAACTGGATGTGATGTCATGATGCCGCTCCCAGCCTCCTAGGTCATAGAGCTGAGCAGAGGCCATCTTTCCTCTGTTAATCTCTATAGCTAGCTGCTGCAAATGCCAGATCAGTTTGCAGGTTTCCCAATGAGCCAGGTATGCCCAAGAACCAGGCAGGAGGCTAATCAGCCACTTGGATCACTTTTAGCAGCTGAAAACTTTAATACCGGGGTTGTGGCATCTAGCTGCAACCATAACCCCAGTATTCCACTACAAAAACATGACGTATTTTCCCAGTTAGGCGGTCAGCAAGTGGTTGTAATTTTTTATATGGCATAGATTATTACAAGCTTGAAAATCACTTGTGCTGCAGTGTTTATATGGTAACAAGAAGCATCTGGTAGGAGGAGAGATCGGAATAACAGACAGAAGAGCCAATCAGTCTGCTGACTGTCATAGACTAGGGATGGACCAAGACCTGCAGGTGTTACTCAATTGCCCAAAAAAAGGTCTTCTGCTCTGCTAGACCGGGCTGCTTTGTGTGGCAGAGCTGTGTGAATCTCAGAACCGAATGGACATAAATATACAGTAAATCCTTTGGCAGCTTCCTTATATATTATGACAGTGTGACGCTCTGTCATTGTGGAAATGATCAGGAAAAGGACACAGGGTTTACACATTTGCTGGGGACAGGACTAGAGAGCATTTATTATAAGTGGAGAAAACTCTGTATTTTGGTATTTCCGGATGGGGCTACATAGTTTGGAGAATCCAAAGAGTCTTGGGTGGGATGGAATCTCCAACTCAGTGTCCAGGTGTTGTGGACAACCAAAAGGGTGTGTGCCCAGGTGCACATAGCCCCGATAATGATGGTCTGTTTAGAGTGGAAGATGGAGTGAGTTGGAGCTATTGAGAGGGAGACTCTGTGAAGATAGATTCTGTGTGCATTAAGAAGCTCATAGCTGTGTGTGTGTGTCAAAAAAACTCAAGGTTGTGTGCATCAAAGAATCTTGGGACTGTGTGCGTCCAAGAAGCCCAAGGCTGTGTGCGTCCAAGAAGCCCAAGGCTGTGTGCGTCCAAGAAGCCCAAGGCTGTGTGCGTCCAAGAAGCCCAAGGCTGTGTGCATGGAATAGCCAGTGATCTAGGACAGTGGTCTCCAAACTGCAGCCCGAGGGCTGGATGCGGCCCTTTGCTAGCCTAAATCTGGCCCTTGGAGCACTGTTCCTAGCACTGAAACCAAAAGCGGGGCATAATTCCCCCAACTGACACCTACGATGGGACACTATTCTTCCCACTAATTACAATGATGGGGCCCTATTCCATCCGCTACCATCAATGATGGGCCAATATTCCTTCCAGTGATAGCAATGATGGGGCACTACTCCTCCTCCTACTGGACTATGCAACTGAACACCACACCTGAGACCTTGTTTACTCTCACTGATGTTGGCCCTGAGACTTTTTCTACTCCCCTAAAGTGTGAAGGACAGTAAACTGGCCCTTTGTTTGGAATGTTTGGAGACCCCCGGTCTAGGAAACTAAAAAAAAAAAAGAGGGACTGCTGACCAGAGAGCCAGATGGCTCAGTATTTTTAATTAACCTTCTGTGTGGGAAAGCTTATGTTGGACTTTTGTTTTGGTTTTTTTTGCCTTTAATAAACCTGGGCTACCCGACCCTTAAATATAGTTCCTGTCTGCCGTGGACTCACTATTGAAAACGCATTTTCTACTGAGCTAGACCTCCCCCACGTAACAGTATTTAGTACTGGCCTGGAATTCAGCTATAACACCCCGGTCCTATCAAACCCGACTTTGAAACTGACACGATTTCAAAGTCGGGTGACATGCCGATCTCAGATGTGATTTGCAGGACATCTGACACAGATGTCTATGCAAATTGCACCAAAAGTAGTGCATGTACTACTTTATAAATCGGTGCCAAGTCGGAAACCACACCAACACGACCGTTCTAATTGCAGACAATAGGGTGCGACTTGCCATGCGATATGCAAATTGCATGTCAATTCGCATCCAGTGTGACCTGGGTGTAAGGTTAGCACAACAATAGCAACTCAAAAGGTGCTTGGTGACAATCCACTATACTTTCCTTTTAAGAAGGTAAACTAATTCTTTTGTCTAAATAGCTTTAGGGAAGTTTTAATTACCGACCTGTATTTACATGCAGGACCTACTTCATCACCATCCCAGAAGACGTTCACTGCACAGATCAGCATTCTCACTGACTCAGGATGGAGCTTCTCACTCTGCTCCTGATATTCTTGGTTTCTGGCATCCTGTGTCTCTACACATGGAAGTACATGTACAGGAAAAGCAACTTACCTCCCGGACCTACCCCACTGCCTTTTTTGGGGAATCTTCTTCAAGTTAAACCAGGGCATCTGATGGATTCCTTGAAGAAGGTAAGTGAAAGCTGCAAACTGCATGTTACCATCACAAACCTCTTTTTGTACAAGGTAGTATATATTTACTATTGCACAATAAAAGGTATGTATGGCTATGGACTAGTGTGACCATTTATTGAATGATATGAATATGGATGTGACTGTGTCAGTGTTATCAAGTACAGAAATGCACATTGCTGTGGTACTGGTGAGTGAAAGTGCATATTGTTGTGTCAGTGAGTGCAAAAGTACGCACTGGCACGGTATCTGCAATTGCAAGCGGTCGCATAGATGCCAGCTAGTGCAGAAATGTGTAGATGTATAGTTTTGGTTTCCCTTTTTTCTTTTTTTTTTCGTTCAGCCAATCTGCTGATTCATTTAAAAAAAAAAAAAAATTCCCCCATGCACACAAGCAAGGTGGATGGTGGACTCTTCCCCAATGTGCTATTGTATTCTGACAGCAGGGACTGGGGACTCTCCACTGTCAGAATACAGTGATCAGCGCTGCAGCCAATTGGCTACAGCCATTGATCGATTTAAAGATTTCCTACATCCTGTTCAACAAAAGTCGATCATTGGATTGTTTTTTTTGAGTGGGAACAGCCATATGTTTACAAACCCATTTACTTGTAAATGTTAGGCACAATACAATAAAGAAGCAGCAAGGTCATACAGCTCGCATAACCACTTGCCCTCCAGACAGGGGCGTACTGACCATTCGAGCACTGCCCAAGGGCCCGGGGTCAGTAAGGGGGCCCCATGAAATTCCCCTGGTACTTTTTTTTTTTATAGGCTTTTTTGGGGTGTTTTTTGAGTGTGGGCAAGGACACAGGGGTCCCATGATCCCCTATTGCCCAGGGGCCCCATGAGTTGTCAGTCCGCCCCTGTCTCCAGAGGATTTACCCCATTCATGACCAGGCCATTTTTTGCTTTTCAGTGCTGCATTATTTCAACTGGTAATTACGCGCTCATGCATAGCTGTAACCAAACGAATTTGTCAATTTTTTAACAGAAATAGAGCTTTCTTTTGGTGGTATTTGGTCACTCTGGGGTTTTTTTTGTTTTGCTTTTTTTTGCTATAAACAAAAGACCAAAATGTTTTTTAAAAAAAATATTTTCTCATTTGTTAGAAAAAAATATCCAATAAACTCAAATTTCATCATACATTTAGCCCAAAATGTATTTTGCTATGTTTTTGGTAAGAAAAAAAATCCCAATAAGTGTAGATTAATTGGTGTAAAAGTGATAGCGTCTACAAACTATGGTATAGATACTGGAATTTACGCCATTTTTTGCTATACAGCGCTGCACTAGTTTAACTGACAATTGCGCTGTCATGCAATGCTGTACGTAAATGAAATTTGTCATTTTTTCACACAAATAGAACTTTCTTTTGGTGGTATTTGATTACCTCTGGGTTTTTTTTATCTTTTGCGCTATAAACCAAAAAAGACCAAGAATATTGGGAAAAAAATCCCAATTAGTTTTCTAATTTGTCATAAAAAATATCAAATAGACTCACAGTTCATCATAAATTTAGGCCAAAATGTATTTTGCTACATGTCTTTGGTAAAAAAAAAAATTCTCAGTAACAGTTTGTGTGAAAGTTATAGCATCTACAAACTATAGTATAGATACTGGAATTTACGTAGCTTTTACTTTGACTGCCTGTCACATTTCAGGTGCGAAAATGCCAGGGCAGAACACACGCCCCCAAATTACCCATTTTTGGAAAGTAGACACCCTAAGTTATCTGCTGAGTGGCATAGTGAGTCCATGGAAATGTTTTTTTTTTCCACAAGTTTTTTGTGACTTTTTATTTTTTATTTAATTTTTTTTTGTACATAAAGTTGTCATTTAAATGGTATATTGCTCACACAAGCCATGAGTATATTTGGAATTACACCCCAAAATACATTCCGCTTCTTCTACCAAGTATGGGGATACCACATGTGTGAGACTTTTTGGGAGCCTAGTCACATACAGGAGCCTGAAATCTAATGACCAATTTGAAAGCCTCACTACCTATCAGTTTTGGAGGCCCTGAAATGCCAGGATAGCACCAACTCCCCCCCAATCAGTGAGGCTTCCCCTTCATGCTCATCTGACATACTCAGAATCCTGTAAACCTCTTCACTAGAGTACCTTTCTTTGGACATTTTGGCCACTTTATTTATAGGTACCTAGTGCGACTCACGAGAAAAAGAGCACCTGTTTGTCATGACTGCTTAAACCGCTACAAAAAAAAAAAAAAATTACCTGCTAGTGAAAGCAGAGATCAGGCCTGATTTTGCTAACCCTGCAGTTTTGTGTGCAATGTATCAAGTGACCGTGATGTATTGACACTGCACTTGCTGGGTGAAAAGGGGGGGGGGCCCTAAGCATAGGGGCTAAACGCAGGTGTCAGGGCTGATTCTGCTAACGCTGCGTTTTTGGGGACACTATACTATTGTGAATGCTAGTATAGTGCTGATCTGATCAAAGATATTGATTAGTTCAGACACTATACTAGCAATGGAGGTTTACTGTGTATGTGAGCGTGTTCCTGGCAATCATAGGGTTAAATGTGATGACTGATGTAGTGGCGGGCAGTCTGACGCTATCTGGGAGGGATTCTAATGCTAGCTGAAGTCACTTGTGACCAGGAGCGGACTAATAACTCATGGGGTCCCCGGGCAATAGGGGATCATGGGGCCCTGTGTCCTTGCCTAAACTCAAAAAAGGCTATGAAAAAGGTACCAGGGGCATCTCATGGGGCCCCCTACTGACCCCGGGCCCTCGGGCAGTGCCAGAGTTTCCAAATGGTCAGTCCGCCCCTGCTTGTGACACTAATACAGTGATCAGTAAAAAAAAATCTGTACACTGTACTAATGACACTGGGAAGTGAAGGGATTAACTGGGGGGGGCAACCAGAGGGTTAAATGTGACCTAGCAGTGCTTTTACTGTAAGGTTTAGAGATTTTAACCCACGTGGATCAGCTTTCTTCTCTCTCTGGAACGGAATGTGCTCCAGGGAGAGAAAATTGCATTATTTCCTTTGCCTGTGTAATGTAAACACATGCACAGGATGATCTGTGAGAGTAGGGATCACTCAGTAGATCCAAGCCAAACATCACTTACCTGAATCTGCTGACCGGTGCAGCACCGAATTACAGCATCAGCGTCCAAGTGCACCCCCTACCACGGCGGGAACGTGGATCACGTGTGTATAGATAAGTGATTTTGCGCAGGGAATATGCCCTGTAGCAGTAAAACAAAAATACAGAAACTTGAAGCATACGTTTACATTATTGTAACAATGATGAGGCACAATAAGATTCAATAGCAAAGTTTAAATAAAGTGGAGTACACACCATCTGCAAGTCATAAGCATTGTATAAGGTTCTGAAAAAAAAAGGATCAGAATTGCATAAAAGTAACAAAGCAGTATAAACATAGTAAATGTAAATTATTATTATTATTATACAGTATTTATATAGCGCCAAAGGGTATGCTCAGCGCTGTACAGTAGCAGGGGGACATAACATGAGACAAGACAGTAACAATACACGGGCTTGTATAGATAGGCCCTGAACCGGAAGTGGTGTCATGATGTCAGCCTCCTAGGTCATAGAGATGATCAGAAGGCATCTTTCCTCTACTAATCTCTATGACCAGCTACTATAACCACCATTGAAAAATGTTCACAACACAAAAGTGTTGTTGGGAAACCCATGTATCCCAGTAAGTAGAGAAATGAGGCATTTTGGAATGTAAAGTATAGAAAATTCTTTCAATTAACATGATAGTGTATAATAATTTACAGAAAAAGGATAACTGAAGATTTTCAGTGTAGGGCTATGGCCCAAAGAGTAGCAGTGCAAAGGGTGTGGATGAGCTTAAAAAATGGCCACTGCCTCAGTCTATAACTGGCCTTCACAGTAAGGAGGGCATGGAAGGGCAACGCATATCAAACAGCAAAAAAGACAAATTTCCAGCTGTAACTTTCTAGCCAGCTTGCAAACAAACCAAATTAACCCGTCTAACAGTGTGCGTTAAAAACAGGGGTTTGCAAATACATACGTAAGCTACAGAGCCTTGTCATGGCACCCCGATGTTCTGTAGTTCCTAACTCTACAAATGTAAGGGCCCCCATAGTAGAGGCACATGTATTTAATGGATAGAAGGGCAGATTTTAAAGGGCAGATTAACCTAAGGGAGCCCACCCCTCCTTAAAGGTACAGGAGCACACTGGACACCCAGCTAAGGTGTCCAGTGCGCCCCCTCGACCAACAAATCAATAGTACAAAAAATGGCCGCTGCCCCAGTCTATAACTGGCCTTCACAGAAAGGAGCACATGGAAGGGCGAATCATGTCAAACAACAAAAAAATAAAAATTCCAAGCTCTAACTTGCCAGCCAGCTTGGAAACAAACCAAATTAACCTAACAGTATGCGTTAAAAACAGGGGTTCAACATGGGTGAAACAAAGAATTGATTCCAGGGATCCATCTGAAATGTTCGCGTTGATATCAGAAATTTTATGCTACACTGGTTGCATTTTGTTGCACAACCAGAAAATATGAATTGGAGATTGCCTAGATGGGATGCCCCTAAAACATAGATCTGACGCATTAGGAAAGATAGCATGAAGCTTAACCAGAGTATAGTACCATCTGGTGAGGAGCGCAAGTGCAGTTTCCCGATGATTAGCAATTTAGTGCATTTACACAAATTACCTAGCATGTCCTCTCAGTCTATAGGAGTAAAGGGAATGGCCATAGATCAAAATGCAGCCAGTCCCTGCTGAATCAGGCAAATGTCCATCCATCTATGGCCAGCTTTACATTATACAGAAGTGCACATCATTGTGGTGTTGGAGGCAAAAGTGCATGTTGTTGCAATACTGGCAAGTGAAGAAAAGCATATACTGTAGTTGCAATGTTGGTGACTGGTGAAAAGCCCGTGATTGCAAAATGGCAAGGGCTGAAATGTATTTACAATGTTGGTGACTAAGGAAAAGCCCACTGTTGCAATATTGACAAGTGCAGAAGAGTCCATTGCCACAATTTTGGCAAGTGCAGGAAAGCACATTGTTGCAAAGTTGACTAATACAGAAAATCTCATAGTTGTAATGTTGGTAAGTGGGGGGAAAAAACCCACCATTGCAATGTTGGCATGTTGTTGCAATGTTTGCAATTGCAGAAAAACATGTCCTGATTTGGGTAGGGCTGAGAGGGTGGAGTGATACTGAACAGAATTAAGCACATTAAACATAATAAATCACTAGGACACGCATTTTTTTTTTTTCATTGAAATGTTATGGCCACAGATTTTATTAACCACTTGAGCCCCGGAAGATTTTACCCCCTTCAGGAGCAGGCCATTTTTTGCTATTGGGCACTGAGCTATCTTAACTGGAGATCGTGCGTTCATGTAACACCGTACTGCAATTAAATTTTATTTATTTTTTTCATACATACAGTAGATCTTTCTTTTGGTGGTATTCGATCACCACTAGGTTTTATTTTTTATTATATAAATAAAAACAAATTGAAAACATTTTTTTTTTGCTAGAAAGCATATGTAATAAAAAAAAAATCACATTTCTTCATAAATTTAGGCCAAAATGTATTCTGCTACATGTCTTTGGTGAAAAAAATACCAATATGTGTGTGTATTGGTTTGTGTGAAAGTTAGAAAAAAAAATATATAAATATATACACACACAGGTGAAACTCGAAAAATTAGAATATCATGCAAAAGTTCATTTATTTCAGTAATGCAACTTAAAAGGTGAAACTATTATATGAGATAAACTCATTACATGCAAAGCAAGATAGTTCAAGCCGTGATTTTTCATAATTCTGCAAATTCTAAAATTCTAATTCTTCGAGTTTCACGTGTGTGTGTGTGTGTGTGGTATGTGTGTATATATGTGTGTGTGTGTGTGTGTGTGTGTATATATGAATATATGTATATGTGTGTATATGTATATGTGTGTATATATATATATATATATATATATATATATATATATATACAGGACTTGAAAAAGCCGCTCGCCAAATGCGAGGAGAAATTCCTCTGTGGCGAGTACAGATGAAGAAGCATGGAGCGACTGCACATGTGCTCCAAGCGCCTCATTGTGAAGCCGAGTTCTGGTATACAACTTCAGGATTTCACAGCATCGCCATTACAGTGGCAGCGTCGCTGAGGGGACACGTGCAGGAGAGGTCCGCTCTCCTGCGCTGAGAGGAGACACCCTTTCCACCGCCTTGGGGGACATGAGGCCCGCTTTCCACCACCTTGGGGGACATGGGTAAGGTTTGTGCCTGGCTAGTAGGTCTGGACTCAAAATTTTAACCCCTGTATGTATGTGTGTGTGTGTGTGTATGTTTGTGTGTGTGTGTATATGTATGTGTGTGTGTGTGTGTGTGTATATATGTATATATATTTATATATAATTAGTGGGACTTTGGTAGCGTGGCGTGAAATCTGACACTTTGTGGGAACTAACTGACACAAATATAGTGATTAGTGCTAATAATATACACTGTCACTGTACTAATCACACTGGCTGGGAGGGGGTTAACATCTTGGGTTAATCAAGGGGTTAACTGTGTGCCTAACAAGTGTTAATGTGTGTAGTATGTGCTGCTTTTCACTACAAATCAATTTGTTTCTTTTCCCTTTGCAGGTGAAAGAAACAGTGATTTTATTTTTTTTTCTTTGTTCAGAGCCCTGTGTTTGTCAGCTCTGGGCTGTAATTTAACGCAGCCAATTAGCAGGTCCCGTTCATGAATCATTGGCCAGAATCTGTGTCCAATCTCAGGGAAGTACTGTGCCCCCAACTAGGAATCCGCTTCCAATGTACAGGTACATTATTGAAGATGCCTGACACCATGACGTGGGCAAGCCTGGTGTCTGGCTGTGAGCGGGACCTGATGCTGAGTTGTGGCCAATGTCTGTACTGGGCTGCGGGCGGGGTCTGATTACTTTGCTGCACACTCCCTATGAACATGCACACATGAAAGTACTTATCAGTGCTATTGTAACAGAAACCTATAGAATTATTTCACCTGCTGTAATGCAAGGCTGGACACAAGAACCAAGAGCAAATCACACACGCAATACACAGGTACGTTTTAGCCAGCACTTACACCATTATTCTAAGCATGTAAGAGACACTCTACCAAGTGTACACCTGCCCTGGCATGCAGCATTCACTCAGCACCCCAAGAAATAACAGAATCCAACTGCAATATTCTTGTACTGTCAAAACTTTCACTTTTATTATCACGCAACACACAGGAGGATATATCTGATGGTTGTTCCAATCTACATAATAACACACATTAATAGTAATGTGAGTATCACAGCATGAAATAAACACATTTTTGACAGCGTTACAGCATAGAATTAATGCATTAGCAAAGCTACAGGAAGAAAGGAAAGAAAAAACCCCATCAGAACCATAGCGCACAGGAGATTGTGGAGAAGCCTAGGACACGATCGAGACCGATGAGTCCATACAGCGTTGGCAAATCTCCCAGCGTCAGAGCATCCCCTTTCGCATGGGAGGGCTTCTAGTCCCACCATGTAAAAGCCTCTTCTTGGCAACATTCCCAAACCGGCACTCCCACTTCATGAAGTGTCACTTAGAAAACATTGAAAGGTCCCATGAGGTAACAAGAGTCACACCCAGCCACTTTACTGGACAAAAAACTCCTTAACTTATACCCCCAATCCTAATGAAACATCTCTTTCTACACAAACAACTTCTTATCTACTCTTAACTTAAAGATTTCTAACTTCTCAAACAAGTAAACATTTTTAAGTGCACAAACAAGTTCTTAAACTGCGCAAACAACGCTTATCTATCTTAAGTCGTTCTAATGTCTTGTGACTCTGTAATTTTCCCTTGGCCTAGAGAAATTACGTCAATATCATTTCTCATGCTTCTGGCATATGGGCAACGATCCTTTATTGTAAAAATTCCCCAAGAAACAAAGGGTCCAAGGCCAAAACATTTCATACGCATTACACCTGCGCATGCCGAGCCTGAATACTTGTGATTCTAGCTGCTATAGGGTGACCAAGAGTCACAAGACCCACACAGGACTACAGACATTTCAAGCAATTGCAGGAAAAACAGGTTCTTGATCTTGGCAGGTGTTTAGTGTTCTCCCTTGCCAGAGTCTTTTCAGCTTGTGCGGCTTACTTATTACCTCGGAGTATTTGGTAACCATTCCCACATGGGCATAAACCTTTCAAATTGGGTTCCAGCATCAATTTCTATGAGGGATGCATTTCTGTCTACAATCTCTAGATGGTAATATTATCCCAAATATCATAGGTCAACTACTGTATATCAAAAGCTCAGGCCTCTGATTCTTATTGACAGAATTACAGTTAAGCTTGGGTTCTGTGTTTGACAAGTGTTCCTCTAAAACAATGGGAACAGCTAAAAATGTGTATTTACTCTGCCATTAGTTTATATTGCACACATATACCATAATAGTATCTATTTCCCATTGTATTAGAGGACATCAAAGCTAGTCTTGTCCAAACTGTGCAATTTTATGTGATCAATTGCAGAGAAATGCAAAGAAAGGCAATACTGGAAGAATGCAAAAGTGTGACATATGCTGTGCTCAATAGTTATTAGTTGTAAAACCTGAAGATTTTTTACCATTATGCATTCTATGCATGACTGTAAAACCCTTCAGTATGCAGCCCTGACCCCACAGTCCCCTCACCCCTCCTAATATTTACCTAAGCCTGATCTCAATCCAGCGATGTGCATGAGTGGCTGTTTCCTGGCTCTCTGCCTCCTCAGTGGCTCAGAGACAGCAGTGGGGGCCAATGACTCCCACTGCTGTCAGTCACAGCCAGTGAAGAGGGAGCAGGGGTGGGGCCAAGTCCCATACTGTGTGTCTTATGGACAGAGTGGGGCTCTTGAGCGAGAATGCATGAGTGCCACCATAGGAAGCAGCTTGCTATGGGGGCACTCGGCAGGGGAGGAGATCGAACCGCTGGCAGGGGACACGGGAAGAGGAGGATCAGGGCTGCTCACTGCAAAACCCTTGCACAGAGCATGTAAGTATTGCAATGTTTGTTTTTTTTAATTTAAAAAACATATAAGACTTTAATATTACTTTGGAGTGATAAGGTTTATTTGTGGAGCATGGTATTTTATGAAGTATTTTATATAAATGAAGAAGCATGTGTGTGTGTGTATGTATGTGTGTGTATGTATGTATGTATATATATATATATGTATGTGTGTGTGTATATATATATATATATATATATATATATATATATATTCATGTTCCAATATACAATACATCCATGACTCCAATCACTGCAGCACCACAGCAGACTTTATGTAGTGCTCTCTCATTGGCCCACATGAAATTGCCCCTACAACGAAAAGGAAATTCAGTTGTATTTGCCTTACAGGACAAAGGTTCCCAGTCCTCCCGATTTCAAAATAAAATATTCCATTGGTAGTGTGTCACATGTAAAATGTCTTTTGCATTTTAGATCAAGGAGAATTATGGGGACGTATATACTATATATCTTGGTCCGCGGAGAGTCGTTGTCCTGTGTGGCTACGATGCTGTAAAAGAAGCTCTGGTTGACCAAGGTGATGTGTTTGGAACGAGAGGTCTAATGCCTTCTGTAGAGCAATATTTCAAAGGTCATGGTAAGTCATGTCACAGCTACTTTCAGCACTAGCTGGCATTACTTCTTTTAGGTTATACCATGTCATCAACTATATTTATGAACAAAATGTCTCACTGCGATTAAAAAAAACTCCACAAACAAATATTTTTTGGGGTAACCAGATGTTCCTGATGTTCAGATACAGATCCCCAATTTAGGTCAGGTATTTAAAGTGAGCATTTTGTTCATGACAGTGTATGTAAGCCCTAAAAGAAACTTCTTTTTCTTTTCGTCTGTTGAATATATAATTTAAAACTTTTTTTTTTATAGCATTGTTTGACAAGTCCAAAAAATACCCATTGATATTTCTGGAGACGTTGGTAGCAGATACATTCCTGTGCTCTCTGCCTGTACTGACTGTTATCAAGTCAATCATTTTTTTTTTTTTTAGAACTACAGAACCAAGCCCTTCTATAAAATGGACAGTAGAAGAGGGGTGGGGTTTCATAGTCATATTGTTTTTGTTGTCCATATACTCAAGAGAGTGGGGGAATTGCCATCCTTGCACTTGTTACTGGAAATGTGTTTTGATTACCAGGTGAAAATAAAAGAAAATTGTTCTATCAAAGAAAACTAATGTAGACACCACATTTAAGGACAGGCTACCTGAAATATATAACTTTTTGTTTTTGGGTTTAGATGAGCTTTACGGAACGTTAAGGAAACATTCAGAAAAATGCTGGGATCTTAGTCCGGAATAAAAGAATGGGCTTACCAATTATTGGGTCACTGGGGGAATAATTTTTGATTCTGTTTGTTGTTTTTTTGTATGTGTATTTTTTTTTTTTTTTGGGGGGGGGCTTTGTGTCTTTTCTTTTTTGTTTGTCGTGTTTTTTTGTTTGTTGTGTTTTGTTTGTTTTTTCAGATAGTAGAAAAGGCTTTCTGTAGAGTAGACTTTGTCAGTTTTTCATTGTTTGTGTGCCCACTAGGTAGATTGACCTATTTGTCCTGATGACCATTTTCACCTAGATAGAAAGTGCAAGGAAATGA
This sequence comes from Staurois parvus, assembly GCF_062004578.1. Lineage (NCBI taxonomy): Eukaryota > Metazoa > Chordata > Amphibia > Anura > Ranidae > Staurois > Staurois parvus. Next base: position 5,268,949 of record NW_028318542.1, on the reverse strand, counting down.
AACATTTTAGAATTGTTACCAGAGCAGGACATGAGGAAAATCCTCGAACTGGAAAACCTACTACTAGGACAACTCTAAGATGGGAATTCTGTTCACTTTTGAGTGATTGCCATTGTAGCTCCAGGACAGGAAGAGAAAGAAAGCCTCCCCAGTGGGCACTGGCTGCACAAGAAAAAAAAAACTTCTAGGTGGTAGGCACTTTAGCCGTTCATTAATTTTAACTAAAAAAAAAAAAGGTTTGCAAACACTTTAAAACTGAATTCTAAGCCCTCAAGCTGGAAAAGGGAGAGGAAGTACATGTACATGTGCTGACAAACCGCATGCTGGTAGAAGGTGGGTGCACAGTGATTATCTTTGTGCTGCTGTTCCTTCATTGTCCAATTGCAGGCTGAGGGTTGAGAAGAGGCCATGCTGTGTTCCATAACTGCAGTAGAGAAAAGCCTTGCCAGTAAGGCTGAAAATCTTAGGACTGCCTTTGCAGAAATATATACTCTTTAGTTGGTAAAACAGCTTATATATGGATTGACATACTTCCTTTAGACCTTGGTTCACCTGGCCAGTTTTGTCACTTCTGCAGGAACCTCAACTCTTCAATAAGACACAGCAGTTTATTCCACATAGTTTTACCACTAAAGGCTTCATTTTTCTAAAAATAACAAGTCATACTTATCTGCTCTGTGTAATGGTTTTGCACAGAGCAGCCCCGGATCCTCCTCTTCTCGGGTCTGCCGCAAGGTCTCCTGGCCCCCTTTCCTTCTCGGGGAGGGGGGGCCCATACATTCTGTATGATGTAATATTTAATAAGTACAATCATTTCTCTAAGCAAAATAGAGCTTATATTTCAGAACCTTAAATTGATAAGCTCAGTCTGTAATGGAAACCAAAAAAATGGCTTTACAAACTTCTTAGATCAGCTATCTAGCTTCCCCCAGAGGTTGCTAGGGGTTTCATGAGCTGTGGCTGATAAACTTCCCATCTTAAGATGCCTGGATAGTTCCTTGTCCAATGCCACTTAGCAGAGCCAGCAGCACATCACCAATCTTTTTGTACCACAGCTCTAGTTAACTAGGGGGAGCTAGCTAGTTTTTTTGTTTTTTGTTTTTTTTTTAGCTAGAAAGGCTGAGTAGCAGCCTGGGCTGAGTCAGAGGGTCAATTTTAGATCTGCAGATCAGTTCCTTGATACCTCCCCTGCTCTAGAAACTGGATTCTAGAAGGCGTGGGCGGGGATGAGGAGGGACTGATCTGCATGCTTAAGGGATCCTGACAAATCTCCAGGCAGGAGAATTGGGGTGGGGTCAGGGCAGCCCTCAAGTATGAAGGAGAGCTTGGGTGGAAGAAGTGAGGAAAGCTGAGATGCAGGAGCCTGGAATGGGGCCCAGTGGGAAGGGGCTTACCTACGGGCTGGAACCTGGAAAGGAGGATCACTCAGTTCCACCAGTCCCCACAGGGAGGACCATCTGTGGAGCCAGGGAAGGAGCCAGCCCAGCAGAAGGCCTGAAGGCAGCCACAAAATCGCTCACATGAAAGGACTAGGTGAGTATTCCTACACCCCCAGGGCAAAACAAGGGGAGAGGGCATTCTGGTTGGAAACCTAACTAGCTCAACACTTGGGACTGTTACATTTAAAGTGGCAGCTTTGGATCCTTTTGCCCACGGATTCCTCCAGACAGCTGATGAAAGATTTATCTGGGGTGGTACACCAGGAGAGGTTGGAGAGTTCTCCAAGAACAGACTTTGCTGTAAAGAGACCTATATAGTTTCCAGGAAGTTGTCCTCAGTTGAAGTTTCCTTGGGCATCCTCTACCCCATCCAAGTTCAATACCCCTAATAAAACTTAAAAAAAAAATAATCAAGGACTGTTTACTGTCTTTGGAATGCAAGTCTGTGAGAAATGTGTGTTGCCTGGCTGTGCAGGACTATAAGGGGACCCAAATCTTCAGCAACTCCTAAGGGGGTAGTGCTACATTCTTAACTTTCAGTAATGGGCATTGTGACCACCACTGTAAAAAGGGCCTTCTCATTGACTGCCAATCTAAGGGGCATTCTTCCCACTGTCCCCCAGTAGTAAGGTTTTGGCAGGGGTTTATTCTGTAGAAGTAACCCTCTTGCCCTGCAAATATACAAGGCAAAAAATAAAATATATTAACACCATGAAAAGCAAAGCTGCAAAAGGGGGAGGGTCAAATACATCTCAAACAAGTTCAATTATAAAATATATGCCCTCACAAGAGAAAAACTTTGAGGGTCAAACCCCAGTGAAACAACAAGGAGTGAGCAGGAGATGAGAGATGGAAAACAACAATGGCGATCGCTCCAGATTGTTGTCTATGGGAGTATACAATATTAGTCAAAGTGTAGAAGATGAAGATATAGAAAATGAGTTGGTCATAGAAAATCCTGAAGAGTGAGAGAGGACCTTACAGATGCCTACTAAATCTGATATGGCAGAGATGTTTATGAAACTGGAACGATCTATAAAACAGGAGATGAGTGGAGGAGACTGAGGTAAAACTGGATAAACGCCCAAATAATAACAAAGTTAGAAAAACAGACGGAAGACATGCAAAAGAGGCAAAGCAGTCTGCTATATAAACTGGAAGGAAAACAGAGATAGAAGTAATCTTAGGATACGGGGTTTACCTGAGATTTCACAAGGAGAAGATTTGATGGAGACAATAAGGAAAATGTTTAATATTAACAGACAGATCAGCAACAAAGCACCTGAAATTTGACAGAGTGCATAGAATAGGAAGACCCCAAGGAAGTGTGAGTGAAAACCCTAGAGATGTGACCGTGCAATTCCACCATTACAAAGATAAAGTAGAGCTATGGAAGAAGACAAAAGGAAGACCAGTAATAAAATATGGAGAAGCAAATCTAAAGCTTTTTGCTGATATATCATTGGAAACACTGGCCAGAAGGAGAATTCTGAAACCATTACTGGAACAGATGAGCAAACAAAACGTATGATACAAAGGGGGATTTCCAGCATGCCAGTTGGATGGAGAAACAGTCGCTCTGCAAATCTGAGATTCCCAGAAGACTTAAGAGACTTCTGTGAGAGACTTGAACTACAGAAAATAGATATTCCAGGATGGGAAGAGGGGGTAAAGGAGAATAGGGGAATAGAAAATGAGAACTGGCAGTCAACTCCTAAAAGGAAAATGCACCAGCGATAAAGGAGGATCAGGAGGGTGATTCTTGGAAGTCCGTAGAGGACTTTTTTTTTGCGTGTGTCTCTTCCCCCTCCCTTTCCTCCTCTCCTTCTCCTCCTCCTAAATAGGGTAAACATTTTAAGAAGAGATTAGGGAAACAGGAAGTAGCATACACATGCAGCCTAGGGATTGGGAACGAGGTCAGGGTGGGCGTATGTGGTCAGAGATCCACCCTAGTTCAGAATCAATGGTGGTACTAGGACCACCAATGATTCGAAGACAAGCTAAAAGCCTATAGGGAGTGGGGGTGGGATATGGGGTGGGTGGTTGAGGGGAAGGGAAGGGGAAGGAGAATTATGCAGGGGATAACTTTGTTTTCCTTTGAATGGATAATGGCACTCTCGTTGGGAAGTATTTAGTTGGAGGAAAAAAAAATAAATGGAAAATGAAGAAGGTAATTTCATGACTTCTAATGTTAAGGGACTGAATACCCCGGGGAAGAGGCATAAGATTCATAGAGAACTACAACAACGATCTACTGTAGAAGTGTTTCTACAGGAGGCCCACTTATTACAGGAAACAAATGTGAAGTTATATTCTAGATATTACCCAACCTGGTACTATGTAGATTGACAAACTAAGCATGCTAAAGGAGTGGCAATTGGTATAGCCAAAAATTTAAGATTTAAATTTAAGGATCCGGAGGGACGCTATTTGTTCCTGCGGGGGAGTTTACAGGAAATAGAATGTACATTGGCAAATATCTACTGCCCCAATAGAAATCCAATGGCCTATCTGAAGAATATATTGAGAAGGTTTTATAACAGGCAAATTATTTGTAGCAGGTGATTTTAATTTTTGCATGGACCCTCGGACTGACACGATGTCGCATGTGCAGAGAGACGGAGGTAGATGTCTGAAATCTATGTGAAGAATGTTATATCAGTGTCAACTCATAGATGTGTGGAGAATTAAACATCCTAGAGACAGAGACTATACATTCTATTCTCCTGTATATGCAACATACTCTAGATTATATATTGATGGCACACAGACTTTTGGAGTCGTTGGTTAAATTAAACATAGAAGTGATAACAATATCGGACCATGCACCTATTATAATGAAGCTATTATGAGGAAGAGAGAAAAATAAGATAAACACATGAAAACTAAATGAGACACTCCTCCAAGATCATGAGACGGAACTGAGAATTAAAAAAGAAAGCACAATATTTTGAAAGAAATGAGACTGGAGGAGTTCTAATGACCATGGTGTGGGAAGCACATACTGCATATATCAGGGGAATTCTGATAGCGACTATATGAAGTAAACTCTAAATATTTAAAAGGGACAGATGTTTCTAAAAGAGGCGAGAAAACTGAGATTTGGAGGAGAACGTTTATTATGTCTAGAAAAACCAATAACACAGGAGGAAATCCAAAAGGCACTGAAGGGTACAGTTGTGGGGAGCAGCCCTGGATCAGATGGGTATACTGTGAGATAGAAAAAATGTATTTACTCAAGTAGTTCCCAAATTGAGTCTATATATGAATGCACTAGGAAATGGAATGGAAATGAGGGAGGAGTCATTGCAAGCGCATATTACAATTATACAGCAAGATGGGACCCAATGTGCTAGCTACAGGCCTATCTCACTGTTATATATGGATACCAACTTATAAGACTTAATGCCAGAATGGATTCATTTAGACAAAGTGGGATTCGTCCCCGGGAGGGAAGGAAGAGACAATGGGCTAAGATCATTATTCCTCATACAAAAAAAGAGGGAAAAATGCCCCGTACTGATCTTATCACTTGATGCAGAGAAGGCTTTTGATAGGGTAGACTGAAGCTTTGTTAGAGGTTTTGGGAATTGGTTCCAACATGAGAGAGTGGATAGGAAAGCTCTATAGTCAACCCTCAGCAGCAGTAAAGGTCAACGGTTCGTTATCAGAGTTTTTCAAAATGTATACTGGGACAAGACGGGGGTGTCTGCTCTCACCTTCCTTGTTTGTCTTATCTATAGAATCTCTTTTGGCAACAATAAGAAATAGTTTAGATATAAAAGGGATACAAATAGGAGAGACAGAACATAAAGTGGCAGCATATGCTAATGATATGCTATTTTATGTGGTCAACCCTAGGTTGAAATTACCCAATCTAATGAGAATAATGAAATATCAATGCACAGTTAAAAAATATAATGAATGGAGGAGAAATATGCTCCTTTCAGGAGTTAAAAAAATAAGGTGTTTTTTTATGTTAGGCAAGTGGCAATATTTTCAATTAAGACACTTTGTTGCAGTGCTCCCTAAGCCACTAAGGACAATGGTGGATCTGAATCCATTTGATCAACTGATTAGTACAAGTAAGCTACGGAAACATGGTACTTCCCAAATTTTATAAAATCCTCCCTGTAATAGCAGGAGCTACTCCCCCTCTGTATATGGAGAAATGGGAAAGGGAACTCGGAATATCATTTGATGAGCAAGAGAAAAAGAAAATATTTAGATTAGTACATGGGGCTATAGATATGAAGGTAGTGGAAATGAATTACAAATGTTTAGCTAGGTGGTATATTACACAGAGTGTGGCACATAAGCAACAAGCAGAAAAATCACCTAATTGTTGGAGGGGATGCGGGACTAAGGGTACAATGGCACATAAATGGTGGGAATGTCCTAAAATACAGGAGAATTGGTAAGAAATACTTAAGCAAATTCAGGAGATAACTGGGTTTAATATCTCGAAAGGCATATGTTTATTTCACAAAACCGAGATCACAGTAGAAAAATATAAGAATCTGATGATATTCCATCTAATAACTGCAGCAAAGGGATTGATAACCAAATATTGGCAGGAACAAGAGGCACCAAAAATAAGAGTGGATAAATAAGTTAGATTATAGTTCTAGGATGGAGGAACCAGATGGAAGAAGATAAAATGGAGAGATTTAGGGAAAAATGGGATGAGTTTAAAAAGATCAAATACATTTGGTGAAATGGGTGAAATAGAGAATGAGGAGAAGAAACAATATGTATAATTAAGTAGGGAAAAGTGAGATAGGTAGAAAGGGAGAACGAAAAGCGAGTCCTGAGAGTAATAAGGAGGGAGGAGGAACGGGGAGCTAAAGGAAAAAGAATTAGGAAGGGTTAGGGACAAGGGTGGGTTGGGGGGGAGAGGTAGGGAATGGGGGGAAATGTATAAAGGAAAATGTTTTTTTGAATATGGTGATAATTTATTGATGTAAAGTTGAAATATTGAAAACGAATAAAATATTTATTTAAAAAAAAATACTTACACAAACTGACACTGATACTAATTTATTTTTTTTTTTTTAAATCTTACTAAAAATATACTGACCCTGACCTTTGAACCTCGCCTTGATCCTAACACTAACCCTGCCACTGATCTAGATCTAACCTTAATCTAGCAATTTTTTCTTTATTTTTTATCATTTTTATTTAATTTTTTGTTTTACACTCTTTTTTGTTTATTTACATCTTCGTCTCCTGCAAGGAGAGGAAGATACAATACATATCTCTCCATTCAGAAGAGGAAGTAAACACAGGTGCAGGCTCACAGTGACTGATCACTGTAATAGCCAGGCTATCACAGCAATCAGGTGACCCAGAACCAGGAGTCCCGGACTTGGGGCTCCGGGTGAGTGCCCTCTTTCTGTTCTGGGAGAATGCTGTGCAGTACAGTCCTAGCACAGACAGGTAGGCATGTATACAGGGGTGAACTGACCATTTGAAAACTCAGGCACTGCCCGAGGGCCCGGGGCCAGCAGGGGGCCCCATGAGATGCCCCTGGTACCTTTTTTCATAGGCTTTTTTGAGTTTGGGCAAGGACACAGGGGCCCCATGATCCCCTATTGCCCAGGGGCCCTATGAGTTGTCAGTCCGCCCCTGCATGTATAGGGCCCCACTAAAAAAAGCCAAGTTTAGTGAGGCCATATATACCGTCGGCAGGAAGGGATTAATATGTAACATCCAGGGAAAGGGAAAATCCTCCTGCTGCCTCTTTAAACTCTTTACCGTCGCCCCATAGCAGATATACTGCTACAGGGTGGCAACTGTGCGCAAAATCACGTGTACAGGGGCGGACTGACAACTCATGGGGCCCCCAGGCAATAGGGGATCATGGGGCCCCTGTGTCCTTGCCCAAACTCAAAAAAGCCTATGAAAAAGGTACCAGGGGCATCTCATGGGGCCCCCTACTGACCCCGGGTCCTCGGGCAGTGCCTGAGTTTCCAAATGGTCAGTCCGCCCCTGAACATGTATATATGATTTTGCATTCCCGGGTAGGGGGCACGCATGTGTCTCGCCATTCTCGGCCACGGCTCTCAGTCACCGGGTCCTGAGGATCTCCAATGGGGGGTAAGAACTGTTAGTAAACAAAACAGTTCTCTCCCCTGTCAGCTCCTGCAAACTGCTTTGCATGGTTGTGCTCAGCACAGCCATACAAAGCAGTGTGCTTACAGTGAAGCACACACACCACACTGTTCACCCTTTTATCACCCCACATGTTAACCCCTTCCTGCCCAGTGCCATTAGTACAGTGTCCACTTTTTTATTAGCACTGATCACTGTATTGGTGTCACTGTGGACAGTCAGGGGTTTATTTACTAAAGCTGGAGAGTGCAAAATCAGACTCACTTCTGCATATAAACCAATCAGCTTCCAGGTTTCATTGCCAAAGCTTCATTGAACAAGCTGAGGTTAGAAGCTGATTGGTTTCTATGCAGAAGGCAGTCTGATTTTGGACTCTCCAGCTTTAGTAAATAAACCCCTCAGTGTCAACGACACCAAGTCAGCCCCCCCAGTGTCAGAATGCCCGCCGCCGCAGTTCCACTATAAGTCACTGATCACCGCCATTACTAGTAAACATTAAAAAAAAAAAAAAAAAAGCCCCTATATATACTGCCATTCGCGAATGCTATGATTTCACGTAAACCAATTAATTTACACGTATTGGGATTTTTGTAGCAGAATATATTTTGGACTAAATTTATGACAAAAGTAGATTTTTTTTTAAATTTTGTTACTAGACATGTTTAATAGCAAAAAGTCCAAAATATTATTTTTTCTCAAAATTGTCAGTCTTTTTTTTTTTATAGCGCAAAAAATTTAAAACACACAGGCGATCAAATACAACTGAAAGAAATCTCTATTTTTGGGGAAAAAAGAACATAAATTTAATTTGGGTGCAGCATTGCATGACCGCGCAATTGTCAGTTAAAGTAATGCAGCTCCGTAACACAAAAAATGGCCTGGTCAGGAAGGGGGGTAAATCCTCTAGGGGGCAAGTGGTTAAAGAAATATTACACCTTTTGTAACATATTACATGAAAAAGGCATGCATTCAATAAACTATAGAAGAAATACATGTCGCCACCACTGTGATGATTAAATCTTCTAGTGCATATCCACTCCACACCCTTGAAGTGAATTGCTAGCTCACTAGAAGCTGCTACAATAAATACGGCACAGCCAGCTCAGACAATAACACCCAGCTGGGCTTGTTATTCTACTGTCATCACCAATTTCACGACTCTTTGAAGGATAAGTTCACCCTTTGGACAAAAATAATAAATACACATTTTTTTTTTTTTTTGCAGGTAAAAAAATGTGCTTTTATTATTTTTGTCCAAAGCAGCCTGGAAAGCATTGCTCCAGCGATCAGTAGATCGCTGATGCCATGCAGGTCTCCTGCAAACTTGTCAGAATATATACTTGTCGCACAGGATGTATGGGATGTACGGGATGTATGGGATGTACGGTAAAACAGATATACTGACAGGAAGCTTCAATGAACTACCACAGTGCTTAACAAAAACTGCAAGCCCACAGCTGCTAAGGCTGATGGGACTTGTAGGCACTCATTCACAGAACAAGTGTCTGAATTTCTAAATCACAGTAGTAACAAATTTCAATGAATCTGTTTGTGTGGTTTAACCAGTAATTTCCTGCATATTAGATCTTTGTGGTCTGTTTAACCAGGGCCATGGCAGGGACATTTCCTTTGTCTACATACTGTGTGCTAAAAGATGTCCCTGTTTATTAAGTTGGGAGGTATGCTTGATATACTGTCTGAGGTCTATCACCTGTTCCCAGCTTCATTGAGGTTCTTAACTACCTTGAGCTCCAGTACAATTCTTGAACCCAATCTTCTCTATTGGAAAAACAATTGTTACTGTCATCACTCTTTTAAAGTATCCATAGGCATGACCTGTTCATTGGGGTTGATTGTAGTGCCTATTAGACTTTTGGAACATCATTTTTAATATTTCTTTCAGGTATAGTATTGAGTAATGGTGAGCGTTGGAAGCAGCTCCGTCGTTTCTCAGTTCAGACTCTGAGAACCTTTGGTGTGGGTAAAAGAAGCATTGAGGAACGAATTCAAGAGGAAGCTAAAAGTCTGGTGGAGGCCCTTAAAGGAACCCATGGTATGTTAATCTTAACATAGAAACCACTGGATAAATTCTACACAGCTTGACCACAATTACAAGCTGCGGATAGGATAAAAAATGTTACCAATTTTATTAGTTTAATATAATTTTTTCATTGCAGCTAAATAATGGCTTTCAAGCAGAAGCAATGTGCTATTATTGAGTTCTTGATGAAGGAGAGGTGCTGACTGTCCAACATCTATAGAAGGCTACAGAATGTTTACGAACATGACACCATTGAGGAGCAATGTCTTGTCATCGGTGACACTTGTCAATTGCGAAATCTCCATAAACATTCTGTAGACTTCCATGGATGTTTGACAGCCTGCACCCCTTCCTTCGTCAAGAACTGAATGGCAGCACATTGCATCTGCTTGAAATCCATTATTTGCCTGCAATGAAAAAGAAGCACTATAGAGGAAGAGTTACTTTACCCACATGTGAAATATGTATGACCTACAGTATGTAACAGGGGCGGACTGACAACTCATGGGGCCCCCGGGCAATAGGAGATCATGGGGCCCCTGTGTCCTTGCCCAAACTCAAAAAAGCCTATGAAAAAGGTACCAGGGGCATCTCATGGGGCCCCCTACTGACCCCAGGCCCTCGGGTAATGCCCGAGTTTCCAAATGGTCAGTCCACCCCTGGTATGTAAGTTAATAAAAAATGTATGCCCACTTTACTTATTACTGCTTTTAGTTTTGGTACAGCCCTTGTACATAGCCACTAAGGGGACTGTAGGATATTATGAATGAACATTTAGTACAGTGTTTCTCAACTCCAGTCCTCATGGACCCCCAACAGGTCATGTTTTCAGGATTTCCATTATTTTGCACAGGTGATTTGATCAGTTTCACTGCCTTAGTAATTACCACAGCTGTTTCATCTGAGGGAAATCCTGAAAACATGACCTGTTGGGGGTCCATGAGGACTGGAGTTGAGAAACACTGATTTAGTAAAAGATATGAATAATTAGTAAATGAATAATATGTATCAAATATATTTTCAGTGTATATCAGGACAGCACTCAGCAATCAAAGAAAATGTTTTCACCTGTATTTCAGGTCTGAAGGTTGTGCTTTATAAGCCCCGTTTCACATATATACGGCCGTGTGGGCCGCGTTTTGCATGGGCACAAGAGCCCATTCATTTGAATGGAGTACCGTGCCCCGTGACACGCAGGGAAGAAGTCCCTGCACTTCTTCCAAAAACACAGCCCGCTACATGTGGGGGCTTGTCCAGGATATCCCTGTCCAGAGAGTCTGTGAACCCCAAGAAGAAAGACGGGGAACCCGAAAATTACCCAGCAGCCTCTGAGGGGGTAATGCTAAACATGTGTTAACTGGTAGCTGTTTTCTTTTTCCAGGTGTACCCTTTAACCCCACAATGTACTGCAGCCAAGTGTCTGCTAATATCATGTGCTCCATAATCTTTGGTGACAGATACAGCTATGAAGATCCTGATTTCCAAAGGCTGCTTCACATTGTGTATGACATATTCGAATCAATGTCCTCTTTCTGGGGTCAGGTAGGCAACTCATTTTATGTATTATCAAAATTCAAACTACACACTGAAGTGTATTTATACTAAAAATGGATGAACAACGAAATCTAAGTAGCATCCTGGAAGTTCCAAATATATGACCTATAAGGGGCTTCCACCTACAGTGCTAAAATGAAGGTGACATCGCCATGTTCCAGCTAGATCCCGGAAAACAAAATGTACCATGAATCGCATTGCAGAAGTAACTGCTCCTTCCAGGATCTAACAAGAAGGATGGCAATGTCACCCCCTGCATTATGGAAACTGGAGGTCAAGTAACTTTTGTCTTTTTTCCTTTGCTCACAGCCTTTTTTTTAACTTTTCTGCAGCAATTGAATATGCCTAAAGGAGATCTATGTTCACTGTGTGTGTGTATGTGTGTATGTGTATATATATATATATATATATGTATGTATGTGTGTGTGTGTATATATATACAGTTGCAAGAAAAAGTATGTGAACCCCTTGGGATTACGTGGAGTTTTGCATGAATTGGGCATAAAATGTGCTCTGAACGTCATCTAAGTCACAACAATAGAAGAACACAGTCTGCTGAACATAATACTACACAAACATTAGATGTTGCCATGGTTTAATTGCACATAACATGTAAACATTCACAGTGCAGGGAAGAAAAAGTATGTGAACCTTTGGACTTAATACCTGGTTGACCCTCCTTTGGCAGCAATAACCTCAACCAAACGTTTCCTGAAGTTGCAGATCAGACCCGCACAATGATCTGGAGTAATTTTGGACCACTCCTCTTCACAAAACTGTTTCAGTGTAGCAATATTCTTGGGATGTCTGGTGTGAATCGCTCTTAAGGTCATGCCACAGCATTTCAATGGGGTTGAGGTCAGGACTCTGACTGGGCCACTCCAGAAGGCGTATTCTGTGCTGTTGCAGCCATTGTTTTGTTGAATTACTTGTATGCTTTGGGTCATTGTCCTGTTGCATCACCCATCCTCTGCGGAGCTTCAGTTGGCGGACAGACAGTTGTACGTTTTCCTGCAAAATGTCTTGATAAACTCTGGAATTCATTTTCCCATCAATGACAACAATCCGTCCAGGCCCTGAGGCAGCAAAGCAGCCCCAAACCATGATGCTCCCTCCGCCATGTTTTACAGTGGGGATGAGGTTTTGATGTTGGTGTGCTGTGCCTTTTTTTCTCCACACATAGTGTTGTGTGTTCTTCCCAAACAACTCAATCTTGGTTTCATCTGTCCACAGGATATTTTGCCAGTAGTGCTGTGGAACATCCAGGTGCTCTTTTGCAAACTTCAAACGTGCTGCAATATTCTTTTTGGACAGCAATGGCTTCCTCCGTGATGTCCTCCCATGTACTCCATTCTTGTTTAATGTTTTCCCTATTGTAGATGTGTCAACAAAAATGTTAGCATGTGCCAGAGATTTCTGTAGGTCTTTAGCTGACACTCTGGGATTCTTCTTTACCTCATGCAGCATTCTGCGCTGTGCTCTTGCAGTCATTTTTACAGGACGACCACGCCTAGGGAGAGTAGCAACAGTGCTAAACTTTCTCCATTTGTAGACAGTCTGTCTTACCGTGGACACATGAACATCAAGGCTTTTGGAGATACTTTTGTAACCCTTTCCAGCTTCATGCAAGTCAACAATTCTTGATGGTAGGTCTTCTGAGAGCTCTTTTCTGCGAGGCATGGTTCACATCAGACAGTGCTTCTTGAAACCAGTAAACCTAAAACAGGTGTGTGTTTTTTAAGGGCAGGACAGCTGTCAGCAACACATCCAATATCATCACACTGATTGGAGTCAAGGTTGGCTCACTCCTGGCTCCAATTAGCTCTGGGAGAAGTCATTAAGCTAGGGCCTCACATACTTTTTCCTCCCTGCACTGTGAATGTTTACATGTTATGTGCAATTAAACCATGGCAACATCTAATGTTTTTGTAGTATTATGTTCAGCAGACTGTGTTCTTCTATTGTTGTGACTTAGATGACGTTCAGAGCACATTTTATGCCCAATTCATGCAAAACTCCACGTAATCCCAAGGGGTTCACATACTTTTTCTTGCAACTGTATATATATATATATATATATATATATATATATATATATATATAAATTTATAACATTAGCATTTGAATAACAATACAAACAATGGTTACAGTTGACAATGCAAAGATCTTACTTGAAAAATGCTCCCTGTCTGCTGGTCAACTCATTCATAAACTTCCTGCTTTCCATTTCAAAGGACTACATATCCCATGGTACCCTGCTATCTGCATGCAGTGGTTCCTGTACTGACTCCGCCTTCTGAAACCCCTCCTCTCAGCTTGTCTGTAGTTCAGAAGGCAGACTCTGTGAAATGTGTGACACAGCACTGGCCACCCACAGGACAGTAAATGTGTCCCCGAATTCAAGAAATTTAAGTATGTGAAGATCTTCACAAAGTATATTTATAAAGTTAAAGATCATTCAGATTAATAGGAGAAGGCCAGAAATAACTGGAATACAATGTGGGAATGAATATATGATTGTGGACCTTACTTTGGAGCACAGGGTCTGCTCTAATATAATTACTGTGTATTGTGGGGTGCTGCATTGACAAAAAATTGTGCAGGTGTTTTTTTTGCATTGACAGCCTATTTAAAATAAATGAATAGGGTGCCTTAATGCCGCATGAGTTAAAAAAAAAAAAAAAAGCTTGCTAATTAGGGGGTATTAAAGTACAACTATAGACGGTTTTTTTTTTCATTTTGGATAGAGTAAGAGAGGGCTATAACCCCTGTCAGTATATTTTTTTGCTATCTGTGTCCCATTGGGGAGATTTACTTTCATGTCCTGTCCCATAGTCAAAACAGAAAGTGAGAAAATCTCTGCAAAGTAAGGGAATACGTTGAGGACCCCCAGGTCACCGGAACTAGTGTCCCTATTGGTGATTCACCCTGTATTACTGTTCTGATGTCAACCCAAAATTTGGGATTTTCTTTTACTTTCACTTTCGATAATGATGGTAAGCAGGACACATAGAGAGGGTAAGTCTCCCTAACAGGAGCACAGACAAAAATTAAAACCTAACAGGTGTTCTAATCCACTAGATGTGCGATTTGTTTAATTACGATTCAAAATTTATTTGGAAATTAAGATGTATCCAAATTTCCTAATTAAAATATTAATAATTTTAAACTAATCAGAAATAATGAAACGGAATTTCATCCAAAATTCGAATTTGAATTAAATTTGAATCGAGTTAGAAAATGAATTTGAAAACTAAATTGAGTTAAAAAACAACAATATAATAAAATACAATAGAAAACAAAGTAATAGAATAGAAAATAATAGAACAAAATTGAAAAGAATAGAATATATTATAAAGAATAGCAGAGTAAAACAGAACAAAATACAAAATAAAACAAAATTTTAATGAACTAAGACAATAGATTAAAAAAAGAATACAATGGAATAGAAAATAAAGTAATAGAATTGAATAGAAAAGAAAATAGCATAAAATAGAATAGAAAATAAGGGAATAGAAAAGAATAGAGTGAAACGGAGCAGAATAAAAAAAAAACTAAAATAGAAAATAATGGAATCAAAAATAGAATGTAGCCACCTTCCAAAATTCGAATTTCAAAAAATAGAATAGAATAAAACCGAAAAAAATAGAATAGATAATAATAAAGGAGTAGAAAATAAAGGAAGATAATGGAGGAGGGAATGGAAAAGAAGAGGGAATGGAAAAGAGAGGATAGAAGACAGAATGGCATATAGCAGCCGAAATGCAAATTTAAAGAATAGAAAAGAGTCAAACAGAATTAAATAGAATACAATATATAGTGAAGGAAATAAGTGTTTGATCTCCTGCTGATTTTGAATGTTTGCCCACTCACAAGGAAATGATCAGTCTAAAAATCGAATGTTTGGTGTATTGTAACACTGAGAGACAGAAGAGCAACAAAAAATTCAAAAGAAATGCATGTCTAACAAATGATGACTGATTTGCATGTTCATGAGGGAAATAAGTATTTGATCCCCTATCATTCAGCAGGATTTCTGGCTACCTGGTGTCTTTCATACAGGTAACAAGCTGAGATTAGAAGCAGTCTCTTAAAGGGAGTGCTGCTAATCTTATTTTGTTACCTGTATAAAAGACAACTGTCCACAGGAGCAATCAAACCATCAGATTCCAAACTCTCCACCATGGCAAAGACCAAAGAGCTGTCCAAGAATGTCAGGGACAAGATTGTAGACCTACACAAGGCTGGACTGGGCTACCAAACTATTGGCAAGCAGCTTGGTGAGAAGGTGACAACAGTTGGTGCAATCATTCGCAAATGGAAGAAACACAAAACAACTGTCAGTCTCCCTAGGTCTAGTGCACCATGCAAGATCTCACCTCGTGGAGTGTCAATGATCATGAGAACAGTGAGGAATCATCCCAGAACTACACGTCAGGATCTTGTCAATGATCTCCAGGCAGCTGGGACCACAGTCACCAAGAAAACAATTGGTAACACAATACGCTGACAAGGATTGAAATCCTGCAGTGCCCGCAAGGTCCCTCTGCTGAAGAAAGCACATGTCCAGGACCGTCTGAAGTTTGCCATTGAACATCTGAATGATGGAGAGGAGGACTGGTTGAAAGTGTTGTGGTCAGATGAGACCAAAACCAAGTACTAAGTTATGTTTTGTGAAGGGGATCAAATACTTATTTCCCTCATGAACATGAAAATCAGACATCATTTGTTAGACATGCGTTTCTTTTGAATTTTTTGTTGCTATTCTGTCTCTCACACCGAACATTCGATTTTTAGATCGATCATTTCTTTGTGAGTGGGCAAACATTCAAAATCAGCAGGGGATCAAATGCTTATTTCCTTCACTGTAACCATCTTCTGAAATTCAAATTTTGACTACAGTAAATTTTGAATTTGAAATTCCCAAATTCAGTCAAATTGACTTCAATTTGAATTTTTCTGTTGAATTAAATTCAATTAGAAATTTTCCAAATTCGGTCTAATTGAATTCAAATAAATAAAACAAATTCTGAAAACAAATTAAATGAATTTAACTAAACAAAATTATTTAAATAATGAATTGAAACGAAACAAAACAAACTTTTTCATTCTGCGCGTGTCTGCAATCCACCTCCACTATATCCTAAAGTAAAGTTTTGCCTTTAGCTATATTTTAACACACAGCAACAATGTGAATGGACCATTAGGAGAACAGAAGGACAACTAAGGGGCAGCTATAATATAAACTAGTGTTTTTATATTAACCTCCCACTAGAGGAAAAACATATTTTTTCCACTTTTAATACAGTAATGGGGGGTTATAGCCCTGTCTGTTGGGGTTTTTTTTGTTTTGTGTTTTTTGTTTGTTTTGTTTCTTTTCCCATTTGTGTGCCTTTGGGGAGATTTCCCTTTGCGTCCTATCCTATAACCAAAAGAGGAAGTGAGAAGAATCCCACTAATGTCTCCGAGAACTAGTTTCCCCATTGGAAGATTTTTTCTCTTTCCTATTCCCACTTTCATGTTCAGCGATAACTGGATAAAATACAAATAGAGGGGGTGAATATCCATAATGGGGATACAGAAATAAAAACCCAGGGGTTCTAATTCCTCTCTAATCTATCCAAAACTAAAAAGAAAATTTTATTTAGTTGAACTTTAAACCGAAACTAAACTCCCTTAAACAGCAAAATCTTACTTTGTCCCTCCACCACAAATACGAAAAATGTTTATTATATTTTTTTACATTTTTCACCTATAGCAAGAACATTATTCAACTTGAGCCTGTGTTCACATTGATGCAGTGCCGCACAGGGACCGTACTGCATTCCTGTGCCAATCGCATGCAGTGCAATTTGAGCCATATATTTTGTATGGCTCAGATTGCACCACATCCACAACAAAATAGAGCAGGACCCTTTTTTTTTTGTCAGCACCAGTATCAGATCGCATGAGTATTCACATCCATGCTATCTGATTCTGCACATCGCGCCACATTTTGTGAACCAATTTAGCTGTGTAGTTAGCTTTAACATACACACTCGCAGCGGTTCGCATGAAGGGGGTGCGACCATGATGCGGTGCGGAATTCCGCACCGAATCCGTGTGAACCCCGG
The DNA here is from genome assembly GCF_062004578.1 of Staurois parvus. Classification (NCBI taxonomy): domain Eukaryota; kingdom Metazoa; phylum Chordata; class Amphibia; order Anura; family Ranidae; genus Staurois; species Staurois parvus. Next base: position 5,251,688 of record NW_028318542.1, on the reverse strand, counting down.
CTGAGTCAGAGCTACAGTTTGTTATTATCTACAGACATCCCTTATCTGCAGAGCCAGTTTTTTGGCAAAGGTGCACTAACCCTTTAGGACCAGTTCACACCATTGAAATGAATTCCGGATGTGTTTCCGCCTGTGCATTTTTGGTGCGCTTCAGTGCATTTTTTATGCGTTCTGGTTAATTTTTTCCTTTTTCTTCATATTTATTTATTTCAGGTACTTATATAGCGCCATCAATTTACACAGCACTTTTACATATATATTGTACATTCACATCAGTCCCTAACCCTCAAGGGGTGTACAATCTAAGGGCCCTAACTCACATTCATACATACACATACTAGGGACAATTTAGACAGGAGCCAATTAACCTACCAGCATGTCTTTGGAGTGTGGGAGGAAACCCACGCAGGCACAAGGTGAACATACAAACTCCAGGCAGGTGGTGCCGTGGTTGGGATTTGAAGCGGCGACCCTAGTACTGCCAGGCAGAAGTGCTAACCACTTAGCCACTGTGCTGCCAATAGGGACATGTACATTTTTGGTACATTCTAGTATGTTTTTGATGTATTTTACTGTGTTCCAGTACAGTTCTGTGCAGAAAAAATGCAGTCCGTTCTACCCTTTTTTTTTCTGCAACCAGAATGCACTGGAACTGCAAGCACTGATGTGAACTATGAAATTGACAACCATATAACCTACTTTCTGTGCGTTTTGGATGCAGAAAAAAATCAACTGAAATGCATGTCGTGTGAACTGGTCCTTAAGGTCATCCTTTTTAAAGTTACAATGAATCAATAATGTTGCTACATTGTAACTCTCACTGACCGCAGACACTGTTGTGCGAATGTCAATTTACAACAAACACAAGAGTTGTCCCTGCGATACAGAAAAGGTCAGAGATGGCTTATTGTAAAGATGACACAGGAGAATGACTGGTACATGCAGTTAGGAAGCTGCTGGGGGTGACAGAAGAGCGAGGTGCACTATACCAAGTACTACAATGATGTTTTTCATGTGTGTGTGTTACCCCTCTAAGGTTCACATCTGGCTTCAGATGAAATTACTTTTCCGTACCCATGATGGTAATTTCCTCTCTTCTGTCATACAGCTCTATGACATATATGATGTAGTGATGAGATATGTGCCGGGACCCCATCACAGGGCACACAAGTGTATTCTGCAGCTGGAGCAGTTTGTGAAAGAGAAAACCGAAATCAGCAAAGCCACCCTGAACACAAGCAACCCACGTCACCTGATAGACAGTTTCCTCATCCAGATGGAAAAGGTACGCTATGTCATTATTTGGGTTATTTTTTAACCACGTGCCCTCCAGAGGATTTGCCCCCTTCCTGACCAAGCCTTTTTTTGCGTTACAGCGCTGCATTATTTTAACTGACAATTGCGCAGTCATGCAACACTGCACCCAAATGAAATTTACATTTTTTTCCCCCACAAATAGAGCTTTCTTTTGGGGGTATGTGATCGCCTGTACATTTTTTTTTTTCACTATAAAAAAAAACAAAAATTTTGAGAAGAAAAACAATATTTTTGACTTTTTGCTGTTAAACATGTCCAGTAAAAAAAATGTTAAAATCAAAATTCATAAATTTAGGCCAAAATGTATTCTGTGACATGTCTTTGCTAAAATAAAATCCCAATGCGTGTAAATTAATTGGTTTACGTGAACGTTATAGCGTTTGCAACTGGCAGAATCATTTTGTGGTGCTAAATAATTATGTATTAGCTAATGACAACAAGGAAAGCAGTAAAATAGATCCCCTGCAATCATCAACAATAGACCCTCTCCAGCAATGGACCACCCACAGCAAAATACCAACCCCAGCAGCAACAACAGATCTTCCAGCATCAATAGACCCCCCCCCCCCAAATCAGCCAGCAACCTCTCTCTCAACAGTAGATCCCTACCAGCAACATACTGTAAGACCCCCAGCAACAATAGATCAACCACCAGCAATAGACTTTCACACAGATTCCCACCAATGACAATAGATTCCCCAGCAGCCAGCACCAATAGACCTTCCAGCAATTGCCACACCCCTTGCCATTACATACATCCTGTGCAGGAGGTGCCGGAACTGCGTTCCCCCGCGTTCCAACTGAAAAAAGCCCTGTTTATACCTATACAATAGTTTTATGAAAGTATCATAATGCTAAGCATCAATGTTTTGTGAGTTTTACATTTTAATCTTCTGTTTTTCGGTTCCTATGGTAATGCATGTTTTAGGCTATGTTTGCACTAGCCCATGCCCTGTAAAGTGGTCCATGGTGGATAAAATTTCAGAAGGCAGTTAAGGAGGCGTTCCTGCCATCTCCCGGCAAGCGGTAGTTTACAATGGGACTAATGCGCTGCAAACGTTTTTCCCATAGTTGTGGCACAGCCCCATTGATATGAATTGCCGAATTTGACAGGTGGTGTCTGTCACTTCACCATGCCCAGCTAGACTTGGCGCACCTGCAGCACAGGGTATCGCTGCCATGGCATGTGAACCCTGTTGAACATTGTCTTACTCCTTTAAAGACCCTGCAAGTACAGACCAATATCTGTTGGAAATAAGTGCAAGAAATGCACCACTCAGCTTTTAATTTCCTATGGTCTGCTTGCTTCCAGTACAGCGCCAATGACAGCTCCTGGTCTTTATTTATGATCAGGAGTTACCAGGACAGGCTTTTAATTATGTGACTACCGTGACATCCAGTCAGTGGTCATGTGATCAGCAAGTCCACCCCCCCCCCAGTTAAAAAGCTATGGCGAAAGGGCAGAAATGGGTTAAAGGATATATAAACATTCACACACGGAGAGTGTAAATAGAGACGAGCAGGGGCGGACTGACAACTCATGGGGTCCCCAGGCAATAGGTGATCATGGGGCCCCTGTGTCCTTGCCCAAACTCAAAAAAGACTATGAAAAAGGTACCAGGGGCATCTCATGGGGCCCCCTACTGACCCCAGCCCTCAGGCAGTGCCAGAGTTTCCAAATGGTCAGTCCGCCCCTGGAGACGGGTGAAGTACATGTTCCCATCACAAGAACAGCTAGAATGAGTAACCGAAAGCAAGAGTTTAAAGCGAAACTTCTCTTTAAATGGGAAACTCTTCTTTAACATCTCTTTCCCCCCTCCTCACGTTTGGATTGTTTTTTTGTTTTTTTTGGAGGGGGCTGGTACTAAGTTTTAGCAGGTGCCCCCTCCCATGTCTGCTCTGACCACCTAGGTGATTGGAGGCACACAACCTTCTGGGATACGTCATAGGCCCCAGAAGGCTACGGATCCATTCATACAGCACGCGCCTTGCACATGTGCAGTGAGAAGTTTTCCTTCCAGCCGCTTCGAAATCTCCTTTCACTGCTGTTGAAAATTAACATTGATTTGACCGCACTAACAATTAGAAAATCAAACGAATATTCTTGAAATGAAAATTCTTGAACATAAATCTATAAGTCTATAGCCAACTTAAGTCGTGTTAGTCCTCTTCTCTTATAGAGTGCTTTTTGTTTCATTTTTCTTTTGAGACAGGGTCACATTGTAATCTTCCAAAGACTATACAATGAGTGAATCTCCATGTTCCTTACTTGCAGGAGAAGCATAATCCATCCACACATTTCTCCATGAAGAATTTCTATACAACTGCTATATCTTTGTTTGTGGCTGGAACAGAGACAGTGAGCACCACAGTGAGACATGGACTCCTGCTTCTTCTCAAACACCCCAACGTTAAACGTAAGAGGCCAAGACAGAGCGCTTCATAATGGGACTTTGGTTGGAGCAGTATCTATTTTTACTTTTTTTTTGTCGATTGTTTCAATAATCCATATTTCTATGGTACTTTTCCCCCTGGGAGCTCAAAGTGCTTTATTTGCTGTTGGTCACTTCAAAAACTGGCATAGACTACAGCTCATATGGTGTGCATCTTTTTACTCTTAATTCTTACCAAGTGTTGCTTGTTTACTTGATGACAGCAGTGGCCTATCATGTGATATATTTCTTCTGCCACCAGGGTTCTCTAACTCCTGACTAAGTCCCGTTGTCAGAGCGAAACGCATCGGGGGGGGGGTCTCAGACTGAGTTGGCGAAGGCTGCTAGCAACTTAGTATGAATGGTGCTGCATGATGTGTGGTGGCTAGGACATGTCCCTTGCTTGTATTTCCACATAGAGCCAGGACAGGCTCTTCTTCAGTCTGCACCCTACCGGATACCATGACAGCAGCCTGAGTGGAGACGCTTTCTAGGTCCTTAATAAAACAAAGTTATTTAAAAATCTAAATCTGAAGAAAGGAAATTAGGTTGGCAAACAATCAAAATTAAAACAGAATTTTTCATCGCAGCGATTTACATTAGACTAACACACCACAATGCTTGGGTGTGAATGGGCCCTAAGGGTTACAAAGCATTTTGAATGGCATTAGGGTAATACAGCTCCAATACACATTGCATTGCAGTTCACCACAACACACGGTAACGCACTGATATGCGTTGTAGTGCACTGACTTGGGGAAAAAATTCTGCATGCCTATTGTTTGGTCTGTTCCTGTGCATTGGCAGCTCGTTTAAAAATAATAGGCTGCCTTAACAGAATGCACGGTAACACGCACCGTGAATGGGCTGTCAATCCCAACTTAAGTCAAATTTTTCTTTGTTACCATTATCTGGATCTATTATAGTTAATAAAAAAACCAAACCTTCATCCTGAAAAAATAAATCTTCATTGTTTGTCACTTTTTTAAAGCTGCCATTCAAGTAACAGGAAATGTGACACACTGTAGCAGAGAAACACTTCAGTAGAAGTGAACACTGTAGGTATAATTATTAACTTCCCATTTGTGATTCTAAGTATACATCGGCCCAGAAGTTGAAATTCCCTTTAGGGCACATGCTGTTTTTTGCTTTTTTTTTGGGGGGGGGGGGGGGTTATTAGTTACTAAAAGTTGATTGATTTTTTTTTCTTTCTTACTGACTTTGACCAAGTATCTGTTTGTTAGTTAAGGTACAAGAGGAAATTGACCAAGTGATTGGGAGATTGCGAGCCCCAGGATCACAAGACAGGGAGTCTATGCCTTATACCGATGCCGTCATTCATGAAATCCACAGATACGCTGATGTACTGCCCATGAACTTGCCACATGAGGTCTCCAGGAATACTCAGTTTCGTGGGTTTACTATTCCCAAGGTAAATCATTTGCAGAAATACTGTAACTTGTTTGCTTAATTGTATCTCTAGGAAGAATTTATTTGAATTTTGGATATAATAGTTAAGAGTCAGAACTCTATCAAGCTTTATTTTTCTTTGCTGTCTGTATCCCATTGAGGACATTATCCTTCACTTTTTGGAAGCTTGCTCAAATGAGATTTAATAGAACTCACTCTACATTTCAAACTCACATGCGTCCTGTTTACAATAGAATAAATGTGCACCAGTCAAATGCAGCTACCTGAAAACAGGGGCGGACTGACAACTCATGGGGCCCCCGGGCAATAGGCGATCATGGGGCCCCTGTGTCCTTCCCAAACTCAAAAAAGCCTATGAAAAAGGTACCAGGGGCATCTCATGGGGCCCCCTACTGACCCCGGGCCCTCGGGTAATGCCCGAGTTTCCAAATGGTCAGTCCACCCCTGGTATGTAAGTTAATAAAAAATGTATGCCCACTTTACTTATGCCCACTTTTCCAAATGGTCAGTCCGCCCCTGCCTGCAAACTACTAGAAATCCTAAAAAAACAGTAAAGATTAACATAATCCTGTAGAAGGTCATGCTGCCAGAAATTGCTCTACAGAGTGCTGAAACTGCATTTATACCACAACACGTGAAGGGCTGTCAGTTTTTTTTTTTGTTCGCTAACATAAATACATGTAAGTACCGCTCCAAATATGGGTAATGATGGTCCCAGATTTTCTCGGCACATAAAACCTTTTAGTGGGGTTTGAGCATTGAGGAAGGAGGGTCCTGCTTCCCTTTCCACTGACCTTGCAGTGCAGAATCAGAAGCTGCAAGATTACCTCAGAACCTGAAGGGTAAACATTATTAAAATAGATGAAAAAAAAAACTTTTTAATTAATGTGGGTTGTTTAGATTTATATGCTTTCACATGCATGGTGCACTAGTATGAGATCTGAGGGATCCTAAAACCAGGTCACCAGGTAGGGCCAACCACTTATTTTCCTGCCATGAGAGTGAGGTAAGTGGTTTACAAGTCTTCCTTTTTACAGTATCCCTTCTGGGCACCAGGGTTGCCAAAAATCCCAGTACCCATCAGTATTGGTCACTGATGTTTTGGGTGGGGAACCACTGTTTTTTGGCAGAGCCCCTTTCAAAGCACCCCCCCCCCAATGCTGAAGAATGTGCAGGCTGGTGTCAACATAATATGGAGATGCATGCAGTTACATATCCCTTACTATGGGGTTTCCAGTATGCATGCTTGGTGTGCTTGGCTGGGTAGCTCTAGAAGGGAGTCCAGGCCTTTATTTTTTTCAGTTTTCAAAAATTCACATTTTTATAGGTATTTGGGGCACCTAGGGACAATCTGAAACAGGGGGAAGTACCTTAAGATATAAAACTTGGAAATTTTGCTTTTTGCAACAATAAAATGTGTGCTTATGTACAACATACTGTATGAAACTACTGGAAGATATGATAAGCAGGTGCCACATTTTGTTGCTTGTACTCTGACATACTTTGTAGGCCCTCAGAAGCTCCAGAGCCTCCCATCTTACAGGTCTCATTATTGGTCCTTAGCTGGAATAGCTGGCTTTGTTGACTAGTTGTGCTTTAAAACGGAACATCACCCAAAAGGGCAAGTTCTGCTTTTCTGCCTCCTCCCCATCTCCTCTACCATATTTGGACAGATTTATGGTTTTTTGGGGAGAGTGTTGTACCTAGTAGATCAAAGTGGAAGTTTGCTCTCTGCCCTCCCTGCCTGCAGCTTTTTTTGGATGCATCACAGATTGCAGAAGGATGCAGAACATTCACAAAGCGCTGTGCAGCTCACGCATGTGCAACAGAAAGCTGGCTATGACGTTGGAAGGAGTCACAACCAGCTTCCCCCATTTAAGATGTCGGCACTGGGGACCCGAAGACTTGCACGTGTGAGGACAGCACTGGATCCTTGGACAGGTAGTCCTTTTATTAAATGTTAGTAGCTACAGTATTAGTAGCTGCTTTATTTTTTCCAGACTGAAGAACTACTTGAAGGTCAGTGGGTCTAAGTTTAGCCATTATCAATGTTTGCATTAGCAACTTTTTAGGTTCTTCCTTGTGCACTGGGTGCTTATGTTATCTGTTAGATTCTGTGCTTTTAATCTCACTTAATTGATCCTATACCTTTTTTATACTTGCAGTAACCTGACCATTTCTATTTGCTTTTTTGTGCAGGGTACAGATGTACTTGCCCCCTTGTCCTTCGTTCTGCGTGATCCAAAGTATTTTCCTGAACCATTCACATTTACTCCAGAGCGGTTCCTAGATGAAAATGGGAGGCTTAAAAAGAATGAGGCCTTCTTAGTATTTTCTGCAGGTACAAGATAATCTTTCATTTCAGCAAACTTCACATAAATCAAACATCAACATTACATTTTATATACAGTCATGGCCGAAATTGTTGGCACCCTTGATATTTTTCCTGAAAATCAAGTATTTCACACAAAAAAGGTATTGCATTAACACATGTTTTGCTATACACATGTTTATTCCCTTTGTATGTATTGGAACAAATATAAAACAGAGGCAGAAAAGCAAATATGACATAATGTCACACAAAACCCCAAAAATGGGCTGGACAAAAGTATTGGCACCCTTAACTTAATATTTGGTTGCACACCCTTTGGAAAACATAACTGAAATCAGTCGCTTCCTATAACCATCAATAAGCTTCTGACACCTCTCACCCGGAATTTTGGACCACTCTTCCTTTGCAAACAGCTCCAGGTCTCTCTTATTGGAAGGACACCTTTTCCCAACAGCAATTTTAAGATCTCTCCACAGGTGTTCAATGGGATTTAGATCTGGGCTCATTGCTGGCCACTTCAGAACTCTCCAGCGCTTCTTTGCCATCCATTTCTGAGTGCTTTTTGACGTATGTTTGGGGTCATTGTCCTGCTGGAAGACCCAGGATCTTGGACGCAAACCCAGCTTTCTGACACTGGGCCCTACAGTGCGACCCAAAATCCTTTGGTAATCCTCAGATTTCATGATGCCTTGCACACAGTCAAGGCACCCAGTGCCAGAGGCAGCAAAACAACCCCAAAACATCATTGAACCTCCACCATATTTTACCGTAGGTACTGTGTTTTGTTCTTTGTAGGCCTCATTCCGTTTTCGGTAAACAGTAGAATGATGTGCTTTACCGAAAAGCTCTATCTTGGTCTCATCTGTCCACAAGACGTTTTCCCAGAAGGCTTTTGGCTTACTCAAGTACATTTTGGCAAACTGTAGTCTTGCTTTTTTATGTCTCTGTGTCAGCAGTGGGGTCCTCCTGGGTCTCCTGCCATAGCGTTTCATTTCATTTAAATGTCGACGGATAGTTCGCGCTGACACTGATGCTCCCTGAGCCTGCAGGACAGCTTGAATGTCTTTGGAACATGTTTGGGGCTGCTTATCCACCATCCGGACTATTCTGCGTTGCAATCTTTCATCAATTTTCCTCATCCGTCCACGACCAGGGAGATTAGCTACAGTGCCATGGGTTGCAAACTTCTTGATAATGTTGCGCACTGTGGACAAAGGCAAATCTAGTTCTCTGGAGATGGACTTGTAACCTTGAGATTGTTGATATTTTGCCACAATTTTGGTTCTCAGGTCCTCAGACAGTTCTCGTCTCCTCTTTCTGTTGTCCATGCTTAGTGTGGCACAGACAGACACACAATGCAAAGGTTAAGTGAACGTCTCTCCTTTTTATCTGCTTTCAGGTGTGATTTCTATATTGCCCACACCTGTTACTTGCCCCAGGTGAGTTTACAGGAGCATCACATGCTTGTAACATTCTTATTTATCCGCAGTTGTGAAAGGGTGCCAATACTTTTGTCCAGCCCATTTTTGGAGGTTTGTGTGACATTATGTCGAATTTGCTTTCTTTCCTCCCTTTTTTTGTTTTGTCCCAATACACACAAAGGGAATAAACATGTGTATAGCAAAACATGTGTTAATGCAATACGTTTCGTGAGAAATACATGATTTCCTGGAGAAATATCAAGGGTGCCAACAATTTCGGCCATGACTGTACATATCTCACTTGCCAGTAAGTGGTGGACTTATTTATACCTCAGTGCCCATTCTACAACTCAAAAGTTACAAAAATCATAAAAAGATTAAGGATAAGTTTTACCTTTTTATAAAAAAAATTATAATAAATGCACACCTTTTTGCAGGTAAAAAAAATGTGCATTTATTATTTTTTAGAACAAAAGCTTGTAAGGCATTGCATACGCGATCAGCAGAACATGGGTGCAATGCCTGGATCCTGCAGACTCTCAGCAAGCTGTCTGTATGTACTTCATATGGGCAGGCAGTTACTTAATGGCAGGAAGAATCAATGGACTATGAGAGTGCTCACCAGCTTCCTCGCAGTTCATGGAGAACTGCAAGCTGTCGGTCTCGGAGGCCAACTGTTGATGTAGTTCATTCATTCACAGAACTCTGTGAATGAATTAAGCGGCTGTGTGGGGAGAGCCCTACACAGTTGTGCTGTTTTTAAATTGTGACAGCGGGTGCAGAGAGAAGATCCCCTGTCCTCTGTCATGGGGGGGGGACACGAAGCAGGAACTGGAACATTTCACATGTTGCACTCTAAATACAGGTGGAACGTGAAACATTTCCAAAGGTGAGATAATAATATTGATATATGAGCGCTGGGTGATGAGAGTAAAAAGCGGCCAGCATCAAGAGGCAAACCTCAGAGTCCTCCAATGTGAAACCAAATAAATATATATAAATGCAGCGCTGAAAAGTATTAAAACATATTAAAGGTAGTTGAACACTATTGTAGATATGGCATCAAGAAATTAGTCCATAAGGTGCAACGTGACAATGGTGATAAATTCAGTGTGAAGATAGTAGCTTCCGTGACTGTCGTGGCTGTGAAGAATAAGTGTATAATGCACTAACCAGATAGCACAAATGATTCTGTGTTGGACGGTGCTCAGGGAATGGGAACTCAGCATATGGATGAAGTCGCCAGGTAGGAATTAGCCACCAGGATGACACCTGGTGGCTAATTCCTACCTGACGACTTCATCCATATGCTGAGTTCCCATTCCCTGAGCACCGTGGAGTAGGTCTTATATACTCCAACGCACAATCATTTGTGCTATCTGGTTAGTGCATTATACACTTATTCTTTACAGCCATGACAGTCATGGAAGCTACTATCTTCACATTGAATTTATCACCATTGTCACGTTGCACCTTATGGACTAATTTCTTGATGCCATACCTACAATAGTGTTCAACTACCTTTAATATGTTTTAATACTTTTCAGCGCTGCATTTATATATATTTATTTGATTTCCAAAGGTGAATTTATCCTTTAACGCATTAATTTCTGTTGTTCAACCACCCATCCCATAAAATCTAGTTATTTAGCTTTGAATATAAAATTCCATATAAAACTGGACTGGTTTTGGAGTAGAGTTTCTTCCATCCATGGGTGTCTTCTAAAATGTAAATGCTTTAATATCTTTTTCTCCCCCCAAGGGAAGCGAATGTGCTTAGGAGATGGACTGGCTCGTCAGGAAATTTTCCTCACTCTCACCACACTTCTGCAGAACTTTGATATTTCTTCACCAGTGGACTTCAAAGAGTTGGACATCTCACCACAGATGGTTGGTTTTTCCAATTTCCCAAGACCTTTCAAGATAAGCTTTGTCTCACGCAGACTCTGAGACAGTAAAGGCATTTGTGTGATAAGAAAGTCACCCCAGAAATAATAAACTAAGAAAATTAAATTTTAGGATTTCATAGGAAGCTACCACCTGACAAGCTAAAGTGTAAGTATAGCTGTGATGATAATGAAGTCTGATGAACTCCAAATTGTGTGGATTGAATGGGGAATCACAGTGAACACAGCACCTCTCTCTTTTCTCCAAAATGGCGTGACAAAAACAGTCAAATTTAAATCCCATGTCTATGCTAGACAATCATGTAAGGTAACACATTTGACAATGTACAGCCATCTTACAGCTGAAGTTTAGTATATTTTTTGGGATGCAGCACCAAACACATAACATATTCCTCCATCCACATGGGGCCAGCTGTCAAAATACCAAAGCAGTGCCTGGAATTCAGTGAAGGAATGTTGGGTGGGAGACAGTGCCCGATAGGGTCAAGCACCAATTTAATTCTGGCCCGTACTTCAGAAACCATCCAAAATGTGCTTCATGTTCAACCAGGTTAAGAGATGTTTTACTAGGATTATATGATGTCCTCTGCTTTTTATAAAACAGCTCAAGCTAGAAACAATGTCATAAATCTTCATTAGCCAGCTCCTCAAAAGACTCATAATGCAGCCCTGTCGTAAATAGCCAGGTCATAAATAGTCTGGCGGAAAAACTAAGTAATAAACATCCTGTGTTTAGATTTTTTGATTACTAGAGTCAAAATGCTATCTATATTCATTAACGCAGTACCTTTTAAACGATTTACCTCGTTTAACTTGTTACCATCATAAAAAAGTAGTTGCACTGATGTATGGGAAGATGACAACCAGTTAGACACCAAAAAAGTCTATACTACAAGGTCCAGCAAAAAACACATCAACCCTTCTAAAGTGAGATGTACAATATATTCATCATATTTGTTCTCTAACAAATCATTATTTCATTATGTTCAATACTATGTTGGTTGTTGGGTTGTAAAACCTTGATGGAAATAAAGATGCATTTGGAAAAAATTACATTACAGTTGTGCCTCCTGGAGCATGCTAAAATATTTAAACAACCCTTCAGCACACCCCTAAGAAATTTGGATTGATAGTGTTTACTCTGTGAATGCCCTTATCAGGGACCAGAAATGATGCATTTGCAGCTCTGTGCTTTCTTTTGACATTAAAATTAAGGATAATGAAAGTTATGTTTCTGAAAGCTAGTGAACACATCAGATTTACTCTGCAAGCAAACTGGATTCTACATGGGACCAAATACCCAGAGGAAGTGTGCCGAAGTAGTTTTCACAGTTTGTTACTGTTGCTTATATCTGTTTTTTAATTTCTTTTCTGTAAATATGTTGCCATATATTGGTTGTATTAGAACAGGTTAGTATATTGGGGGGTGGTGTGGCTAGAGGTGCTCGGATATAAGTTTAAATGCAACAAATGTATAATTTCATCTACATTTGCATTTTTTGCAGAGGTAAGTTATAGCTTACTGGTGCATCCTCCATGCTGCTCAGTCTTGGGAACTGCCAGATTGTGCCAGCTACAGCTCACAGTTGGTTAACCTATCACAAAATTTTCCTGCGTCAGACACACTTCAGGCAAGGACACGGGCCCCATGATCCCCTATTGCCCGGAGGCCCCATGAGTTGTCAGTCCGCCCCTGCTTGATTAAACTATTTTACCATGAAAATTGTACAGCTTAGGTCTTTCAAAAAATAGTGTTTTCTGGAGGTCTACTTTAGGTCCTTGCTAAAAAGATCAGTATGATCAAATGTTTTTTTTTTTTTAAATATAACTTTAACAATATCGATACTTGCATGGTAATATGTACAACCTCTTACATAGACAATAGTGTTTTTTATTCACAGAATTGATGGGACTCTGTATCTTCCACTGTACTTTAAAACTTTCATAATTTTGGTTTGTGATTTTATTTTATAATGTCTTCATGTAACAGATATTTCATAGCCCAAATTATCCAGTCTCTGAAGGATCAGTTTGGAACTAGAGCAACCTATTCTCAGTAATTTTGTGAGACGCATGCAAGAATAATATGTTGCACTACTCCCTTAGGGGTTGCCTGTACAGCCAGGCAACATGTACTTTCACAATAACTTGCATCCAGGAGACAGTAACCACTCCTTGAGCTTTGATTTTAAGTTTTATTAGGGGATTTGAACTGGAATAGAGTTAGGGGTGTATGGGATGCCCAATGGAACTGCAAAACCGAGGACAACTCCCTGGAACTATGTACAAGTTTTCTTACAGCAGAAAATCCTCTTCTTGGAGAGCTAGCCAGCATCTCTGGTTGTACCACTCCAAGACCCTAGATTCTCCTAAACCAGCCGATCTGGGTGAGTCCCTGAGCAGGGTATCTAGTGCCTGTCATTTTAAAGTCAGACAGTCCCAGTTAGTTGCTAATCTGATTTCCCACCAGAGTGCTCCTTCCCCTATCTGGCCCAGGGGGTGCAGGTTTACTCACATAGTCCTTTTCCTGTTTTGCTGGTGGGTCGGTGGCTGCTACCAGGCCTTCTAGCTGGGATGCTCCTTCCCGGTCACACAAGTGGTCCTCTCTCAAGGGCCCGCTGAAGTCCCAAGTTTTCCTCCTTCCAAGATCCTCCTGCCTGGAGGTGAGCGCCTCTCCCATCTGGGCCCCCTCCCTGGTTCCTGCTCTCCAGCCTCACTTCCTCATCTTCCACCCAAACTCTCCTCCAACTCTTCTGCCGCTGAGCAGGCTTAGTTACTCTTAAAAGCTGTCCTGGCCTCCTGTTAGGGATTGGCCAGGATCCTCTAAGAGTACAGACCAGGCACTTCTCACCTCTGCTCACTGCTTCTACATCTTTTTCCAAAGTTCTAGAGCAGGGGGAAATCCTAGAGAGCTGGTCTAAAGAGCCTCTCGGCTCTGACCGCAATTTGACTTACCTGGCTATAACACCCAGGCTGCTACTCAGCCTCTATCTACCAGGTAAAGCTAAAGCTCCCCCTGCTACAAATATTAATGATCCAGATTTGTTTCTTTTGTTGGAATGCAGGTGGTATTTAAACCGCACTGTGGAAGGTGTATAGATACTGTTGTAATAAACAGTTTATGGATATTTTGTCTTCTCTGAGGTTCTCTAAGGTTACATGATTAAAACAAGTTGAATGTTGATGAGTAATAAGTATATATAGAACTATGGCTGGGATTCCATTTCTATGGATCATGTGGTTTATTGTGGGCAAGAGAGGCTTTACCCAATGAGAGGCAGAGTACTAATAGCTAGGATTTCTTCTTACTCATAGCGGCATTAAGCGAAATATTAAGCCCATTTTGATTGTTGGATATGTATTTTTTACCCCTGGAGATTTAAAACTATGTCAGCCTGATACCCTTTTTGATGTTTAATGCACTATCGAGTAGTTTTTGAGCCATATCATTTGTTTACACAAGGGTGTGGATCCTGAAGAAGCAAGAATATCACAAAATGTGTCCTTCCACTATGCCATCTTGGAATTGCAAATATGTGTCTGTTGTATCAAACTTGATATGGCAATTGACATAGTTTCTTGTCATTTTAACAAGATTTTAACTACATAATAAAGTTGTTCATATTTTATTGATTATGTCGTGTACAGTATGTCTTCCTTTTTAAGGCACGTTTAATGTCTCAATTTACTCTCATCATTTCCAGTCAGTGGGGTTGTGGAGAAAGACTATTATAGTACTTGGAAAAAAGGGATGGTGCCATAAGAGGTCCTACCCTTGGCCCTAATTGTGTGAGTGTGTGTACATGTGTATGTGTGTATATGTATGTGTATGTATGTATGTATGTATATGTATGTATGTGTGTAGGCTGGTTTGTAATTATGGTACTTTGTATGAGTAAATTATTTTTAGATAACCATCATGATCTCTGAGAGATTTATGGTAGAAAGTGCACTTGTGTTAACATAAAAGGCCAGGCAGAACATGGAGTGTTTTCTATGAATAAGGTTGTTGGAATATCACTGGCTTGTGTGAAACCTCTCACTTTCTTATAATTGCATGTTTTGGAAACTTGCAAAAGGGTCTATGCACACTTAAGTGTTTGAATCTATGTATCCATCCTATCCTTCATGGGAAGAACAAAGAGTCAGCTCAATTCATCTTATAGTCAGAGATAAAACGAAGATTCATTGGATAAAATTCTGATTCATGAGAAATAACATCTTTCAGTGTTTCATTATTTTATCTGAAGGTGTAATCATCCCACATTTATGTATTTTTAACATTTGTGAACTCATTGTGAAAATGTTTGAGCCCACCCTCATATACATGCACATTCATATATAAACGCACATGGTGGGGGCATCAACATACAAAAATGTTGATGGCAGTAAACCTGTTACATATTGCCACACACCAGAGTGAGAGCAATAATTCTATGACCATTATTTACGGTTAACTCTAAAATGATAACCTGCAATGGCATTAAAGTGTCATCTATAGGAAATTTTTGGTACCAAAGTTTGTCATTGGGCAGGCCCAATTTTAAGACTTTGTGTTGGGTATCTATTTACTTAGCACAACTTCATCTTTCATATTTCACCAAACAATTTAATAAAAGCCTACATTTGTGTGCACTAAAAGTAACTCTAAACTATCTTTTTACTGACAATTTGAAATTGCTAAATCATTATGCTAACATTGTGTAACAGAAAAAGTTGCAACTATCAAGGTTTTTTCTTTCAGAAAATATACTTTATACTGTTTGGGTGCTTTAACTACCGGTAATCTTCAGGCCTAAAATTATTTTTCTAATATGTGTGCAAAAAACAAAAAAAAATGGCTCTTGCAGCAAAAGGGTTAAAGGGACTATTTGGTGGCCCTAGATTCAACAGTAGCTATCTGCCAATTACAATAGATCATTTGATTACCTGTATTGACGTCTCTAGATTTTGCAGCAGAAGCATCTCAATAGAAATTTGTACCTGTTCTCTAGAAGAGACATCACAGGTATCTTCAAGGATCTGAGTGATAGGTCTCAATGCAATGTTCATCTGATAGCAGATTCCTTGAAGCTCTCCTGGGCAGTTTGTTTGCAGAGTAAACTTGAGATGCTCCAACAGGCAGCAATTTTCCTTTTCCTCTAGGCTCTAACACACCAGCTTAGATTCCTTGGACCTTGGTGCTAAGACCACTCCACACTAACATCCTCTCAAAGCAAAGGCCACCATGTTTGGTTGAATACATGCATCCATAAGAACAAGTTCCTGATTTAAGTTAAGAAAACTTTTATTGCGTGAGTAAATGAACTTTAACTTTGTTAGGTCGTTTAAGCAAGGTGTGAAGAGTTGAGTGTATATTTGTGTTTATATATTATTGTTTATTTTGAACATTTTTTGTTACCCTGTTTTTCATTTTTATATTTTTAATCCTTTCTTTGGCAGGCCCTGCATACCACTTTTAATTTCAGGTGGCCTGACTGGTTTTCTTTTCATATTTCACTTGCAGCTTTCCGAGAAGACCCACAAAAGTAATTATTAGCTAATACAAACACAACAAAGCTCACTATACCCACTAAAACTGTATCTAGTAGACAACAAATATTTGTATAATGTGAGTTTCACCTTTTTGCAAAACTGAGAAAATCAAAGTTAGGCAACATTGTAAATCACGCAAAAAAATCTGGAGGTTGGCCTCACATATGCATTGTGGTAAGGCCTGATATACAGTGCCATGTGTACTAAGTGTTGCGTTTAAATGATCCAGGCAAACATTATATCTTAACACAGCTCATTATAATGTGGGACAATGCATACAGTTGGATGAATGTATTTTTTAACCTCTTGCTGGCCGCGCTATAGCCGAATTACTGCTACAGTGCGGTCATCCAGTTTTAGAAGGGCATCTATTGACGTCCTCCCGGAACCCCTCCACCGTGGCATGCAATGGTGCATTCTGTTATCACTGTGTTTTTCGGACATAGCTGAAAACACATTGTAAACAGGATTTACTGGTTATTGGCAGTCCTCTCTTCAAACTGACAGCGCGTGAGGAGAGGAGAGTGGGTAAGAGGCAATCCACACAGGGGACATCACTGATAATCAGTGCCCTGATTATCAATGTAGCCCCATCAGTGCCCAAGAGTTGCCTATCAGTACTCGCCAGTGCTGCCTTTCAGTGCCACCTGACAGTGCTTCCTCATCAGTACAGTCTATCAGTGCCACTCATAAGTGTCATCTATCATTGCTGCCTCATCGGTGCCCAACAGTGAAGCCTACCAGTGCCCATCATTGAAGAAGAAAAATTACATATTTACAAAAAGAGCTAAGCAAAAAGAATTTTTTGTTTCAAAATGTTCGGTTTCAGTTTTTTTTTTGTTTAGCAAAAAATAAAAAACTCAGAGGTGATTAAATACCACCAAAAGAAAGTTCTATCGGTCTCCAAAAAATGTCAAAAATCTAATTTGGGTACAGTGGTGCATGACCGCACAATTGTCATTCTAAGTGCGCTGAAAGCTGAAAATTGGGCAGGAAGGGGGTATAAGTGCCCAATATTGAAGTGGTTAAAAAAAGTAACAAAAAAAGAAAAAAATCATGCATTGCAATGTGTTGTAATGGCACTCTGCAGGACATATGCACAATGCACACAAGCTGGTGTAAACGGGACCCTACACAATCTGAATTACCGCAATGTGTTTAGTGTACATGTGTATGATGTGTGTGGGTAATTTTGGATATTTTTGTAGGGGAGGGTGGTTTTTTTTTGTCTGTTTTATTCATTTTTTTTTTTGCTTTTTTTTTTTATCAATGCTGTCAACAGGCTTTTAGGAAATATTATGGGTTTAAACAAATCCTTGATATTTTACTTTTGAGATAAAGAAAGAGATTGAGGAAACAGAGCCCTTAGTCATCTTCTTCTTCTCTACAGTCTGGCACGTACTAAAGGACACATAAATGCTTGGTGCAGAGCACTTCTATGTGTAAACTTGTAACTCCTATTTACTATCTCTTCCATTACAAAAACATTGCGCAACTGTGTTCATTTAATGGGTCATTAAATGGGTCATTAAACATGATGATGTGCCTGTAGCACGAAAGGCCTAAGGAGGAGCTGTGCAGAGCGTGACGTCATTCTGCCGCCAGAGCCGCGAGGAGGCCCGGCGGCCATCTTTAAAAGGGTCAGTAGTGCATTTCTTATACTGACACATATATATGCATACTGCCCTGTTTTATCATTTGTGAATAAACTATATTTTGGAACATACTACACTATCTCTGGCACCTGTTTTTTGGGGCTCCTTTGTGGAGCTATTGCCCCTACAGAGAAGGTGCCTTTATTATCCAGAGGAGGGAGTATTATCATTCAAGTGGATTACCCGACTGACCTTAAGGAGATCTCTGGATCTGAGCTGGAGCTCTCACTATATCCAAGCCTGATGACCAACCCTTAGATGGATGCCCACCACCTGGTTCATGGCAGATTAAACATCTAGGAGGATCATTACTACATGCGCATAATCCATGCGTTTCTGGTGAGTGTGCATTGCTACTATTTGAGGCATTACGCTCTGGAACTTTTTCATCTTTCTAGAGAGCACCGTGGATGCTACCTGTTCAATCTGATTGACTTATACGTTTTATCCTATCATACTTTTGCTGCATTTTATTCATTTTTTAGCGCTGCACTTTATTATTCTTATTGCTATTTTAAAGGTATTGTGGTTGCCTCAAGTGTTCTAGCTGCTATACGTATGCGAGAGCGCTCACTACATTTTGCATTAAACATGAAAAGCATCCTAAGGATTGGATCCTCTCCACTGTGCACCCACACCTGCTCACAAGGGACGGGAGAGAGAGGTGTGGGGCAATCTGAGGACACATAACCGCGGGGCCAAAGTCTGGACAAGATTTGAAGGCATGGAATAGTAGAAAAGAAGGAGAGCCAAATGTCCTAAAGAATGCACTTATGATGGTTGATTAGGGGGCATTTGTTGAGAGTAACAACAAGTACATCAAGCAAATGCGTTCCCTTCTTCAGGAAGTCTAGATGCAGGGAAGACCATGAGTGTAGCTCATCATTCTGTAGTAAAAGCAAGAAACTCTTTATCTCAGACAAGAGATGAGCTATATTTTTGGTCTTCCCTGCATCTAGACTCCTTGAAGAAGGAAGAGTCTTCTCTCCCGCAAAGCATTGGCTTGATGTACTTGTCATTAATCTCAAGAAATGCCTCCTCATCTATCATCAAAAGTGCATTATTTCGGATATCAGGCACTCCTTCTTTCCACTATTTCAAGTATATGTGGGGAAAAAACCTCAAGGCTGTACCAGAAAGGCAGCAGCCCAAACCCTAAGAGGGTTTACCGCCAATATCCAACATTGGGTACAACTGACTGTAGGGACATCTCCCTACCCACCCACACAACCACCCACCTACAACCAGTGACTGATCAAGTCAGTCTTCAGCACAAACAAGATCTGAAGGCACACTGAGGTGGTAAAGAACAGGACATGAAAGGGATCACAGTGCAAGAAGATATAGGTGAGGAAAAGTGGCAGTCTGTGCACACTATGGGTGGCAGAGCAGTGATGGTGGAGAGAGGGGTTGGTCACTTGTTTTTGAATGGCTGTGATCAATGGCTTGTCCATAACTGATCACAGTTAGTGATGGGCCAAACACCCCCCTGTTTGGTTTGCGGTCAAACATTCAAACCTAAAGAATGTTTGACCACGAATTTCGAATTTAATGCAAGTCTTTGGCACTTGAACTTGTGAATTAAAAAATGCCCATTTTGAAGGCTTATATACAAGTTATTGCCCATAAAAGGGGTACGGGGACTCGGGTACTGCCCTGAGGGACATGAATTGGTGAAAACTTTTTTTCAAAAAGTACCATTTTTAAAGGGGCAGTCATTTTTCATTGCTTACAGTAAAAAAAAAAAGGGGGATCTCCTTAAACTACCTTCAAAGTTGCACATCTGTACAATGTATAGAACCTGCTGCAGCAGGACTGACATTCTATTTTAAAAATTTAATTTTTATTTGAAAAAAAAAAAAGTGCGTGGTCCTAAAAGCCATAGCAGGCCCTTTTAGGTCTGGTAGGACTTTTTTAAGGGGAACCCCACCTGCCACAAATGGGAAAAAGTGCGTGGGAGTCCCCCAAAAGCCATACCTTTTAGGCCTGGAAGGACTTTTAAGGAGAACCCCACCCCAATAAAATGGGGGGAAAAGCATCCTCCCTAAATTCCTAGCAGACCCTTGATCCAAGCACAGGCCTGTCAGACCAGGAAAGGGGGGAGGGGCGAATGAGTGCCCCCCTGCAGCTTACCAGGCCATGTGCCCTCCAATTGTGATGCTGATTGGGACAAGGGTCTCTTCCTCACAACCCTGGCACAGTGGTTGTAGGGGTCTGTGGGCAGGGGAGCTCATTTGCATCAGAGTATACCTTTAACCTCCCTGGCGATTTTCCCGAGTGTAGCTCGGGGTAAAGTTTCAGCACCACAAGCGGTAACCCCGAGTGACACTCGGGAATACCCTGCAGCGTTGCTCCGGGATGTCTTCTTCACTTACCTTGTCCTGCGCTCCCGCGATGTCCCTCCTGCAGTGTCCCTGGCAATATCCTCCGGCGGATGCCGGCATCTGTCATCTGGGTTTTGTCCCTCCGACGTCGGGACGTACGGGGACAGAACGGTGGGAAATTTTAAATTGACAAAAAGTGACATTCACTAAATTCACTAAAATTACATAGTATAACATTCCTGTATCAAACCATTTCACATACATTTTGTCCCGAGTGCTTTGTCCTGTGCCCTGCCTGCATTTTTACTGTTCTTTCTGCCTGGAAATTGAGAAATGTCCATGGCGTCCAAAAAGCGTCCCTTTAGGTCAAAAGCGGTTTTAGACCAGCTAGAGAACAGCGATAGTAAATCAGAACCACTTGCAGAATTGAGTGATAATGATTCTTGGGGAAATTCCTCATCAGACACTGAAAACAAATTTGCGACTTTGCTCATTATTATATTATTATTTATTAACCAATAGCCGCCCAGCCAATAGCCGTTTGGCGGCCGGGAAAAGGCTGTAGATTTCCGGGTGGACGCCATGTTGTCCTCCCGCACATGCGCAGTTTTCGAGCTTGCAGAGCTGCGCAGCAGCGAGATCTGTCACCGGCCGTGTACCTCGGACACGGCCGATGACATCTGAGTACCAGCCCCCGTTGCCGGTACCGTGTGACCTACTGTGACCAATCACAGCAGGTCACATGACAGTTGTATACAATGGATGGCTTCATTCATGCTATCCATTGTATACTAGTGTCTAGCTGTGACTGGTCACAGCGATCACATGCACGTCATGTGATTAGCTGTGGCCAAATCACAGCTAAGCACAAAAAAAAAACCCTGAATGAATTGATGTTATTCAGGTAAATGCTTGCTTATAGCAAAGTAATTCTTTGCTATAAGCAAATTGGGTAAAAAAAAAAATACTGATCACTTCCCCAAAGTAGTACAATGTTACTATGTACTACTTTAGACATAGTGAAATATGAAAAACAAAAGAAAAAATGTAATAAAAAATATATTTTTTTTCATACTGTCACCAGTGTCCCTGATCACCGCCATGCCAGTTATATGATGATGATGCTGTACTGCACTGGTGACAGTATGTAAAAAACAAATAGTGAAAATAATTTTTTTAATTTTTTAATTTTCCAAAAAATTATGACAAACAAAATACAACTTAAAAAAACTCGCCATGCCTCTTATGAAGTACGTCGGACTGTCTACTTTGCAAAAAGGGGTCATTTGGGGGATATCTGTACTGTTCTGACATTCTTAGACCTCAAGAAATTAGATTGGCCGTCAGTACTTCAGGATTGATCAATATTCAGATCTATACCATAGTTTGTGAACTCTATAACTTTCCTACAAACTAAAAATTACATCCTAATTTGAGTTATTTTCACCAAAGACATGTAGCAGAATACATCTCGGCCTAAATTTATGAAGAACAATTATTTATTTGCAAACTTTTATAACAGAAACAAAGAAAAACGCTTTGTTATTTTTTCTAAATTTTGATTTTTTTAATTTAGCAAAAAATAGAAACCTCTGCAGTGATTAAATACCACCAAAAGAAAGCTCTAGTTGTGTGAAGAAAATGATAAAATGTTAGTTTGGGTACAATGTTGTATGACCGCGCAATAGTCATTCAAAGTGTGAGAGCGCTAAAACCTGAAAAATGGCCTGGGCAGGAAGGGGGAAAATTGCCCGGTATTGAAATGGTTAAATTATAATTTATGATTTCATGTTTCCAATTGTAACATACCCGGGATGTTTACTAGACTCTTGTTCGGACAGATTTTAGTGAGTTATTCCTAAAAATTACAGGCCTACAATAAAAAAAATACATATTTCCATGCAAAAAAAAGGTACCGCTTTGAGCACAGAAATATGGACATAATCAGATCGCTAGGGAGGTTAAATAAGGGAGCACCATGATGCTGCCCCCCCTCCTTGTGAATAAGTAATAAGTACCCATTCACTAAAGGGTTAAATTTAGTAAAAAATAAAGATACCAGTCTTTTGAAAAATCCTTTATTGAAAAAATAAAACCTTTATTAAAAAAAAAAAGTCAAAAATGGTTCCCTTGTTGCAATTCAACATCAGTCACAGCATCCAGCATTATCACAGCAACGCCGACTCGCCGAAATAAAAATAAAAAATCTGATGCCCGCTGACCCATCCACGCCCGCTGACCCGTCCGCACCCACCCTAGACCTTGCTGCAATCTGTGATTTGCCAGTCAGATGTAAATCACCTCTACCCAATTTCACCTGTGGTTAGGTGCATTACTTTGGCCAATCACAATGCACTGTGAAAGCACAGTGCATAGTGGGGCAAGGCGAACTCCAGCCCATCACTGGTCACAGCCAGGGGTGGACTGACAATTCATGGGGCCCCCGGGCAATAGGGGATCATGGGGCCCCTGTGTCCTTGCCCAAACTCAAAAAAGCCTATGAAAAAGGTACCAGGGGCACCTCATGGGGCCCCCTACTGACCCCGGGCCCTCGGGCAGTGCCTGAGTTTCTAAATGGTCAGTCCGTCCCTGGTCACAGCCATCAATTTAATTGTGAGAGTCTAGGGGACACTTCTGTTGTATGTTCCTGGTTGTTGAAGTGACCATGAGCTTATAGCATTATAGCAGAAGGGAATGCAGAGGATACAAGTCTTGCTGGAAGATGACCAGTTCTGACTTAGCTTTATGTCTGTGGCAGTGAAAGGGGTACATCATAAAGATATGCCTTTTACAATTTAGCTCTACACTTTGTCATAGTGGCAAGCCTGTCTTAGAAAAACATGGGGCTAATGTACAAGGGGCATTCAAGTCAAACTGGGACTTTTAAGTTTATATAATAAAAGAACACATTTCAAGGAGTGGAAACTGCATTTATTTTTTTATATACTCCCCTGCTACATTTATACACTTACCCTAGCGTTTAATGCCTGGAAAGCTTTGGCATAAAAAGATTTGTCCGTACACGTGAACTATCCTAGGACAGCCGGCTTCACTTCATCAATTCAGTGCTGAAATGCTGACCTCTGAGGGACTCTTTTAGGGGTCCAAACAGGTGGAAATCACTCAGAGCGAGGTCTGGGCTGTAAGGGAGATGTGGCAATACCTCTCAGCCGGGTTGCAGGAATGTGAATGTAGTGTGCTGAGCAGTATGAGCTTGCGCATTGTCCTGGAGAAACAAGACAAGTATGTACATAACACAGAACATGACAGTAATATTCACTGTTGATAGTGGGACCACAAGGTAGTACTGTGCTCAGGGTGGATACAAATCAATGATTTTTTTTTAAAAATCAAAAAAATTGGATTTTTTTTATTTAAATCGGATTTTTTTTATTTAAATCGAATTTGTTTAAAAAAAATGCTTTTTGAGGAAAATATATTACCACCCAAAGGTTATTCCATCATGAAATAAAGATTAGTTTTTTAATTATGTAGAATAAAGCTGTATATGTTTATTTTTTTACCATATGTATATGGTAAATAAATTCCATGAATCCATTCACAATGTCATGCTCTTCCAGAGGTTTTGTAAGATTATTGGGCAGTTTCTCTGCCTACAAGATATTATCACAGATGATTGGTTTACTTTTGCAGTTTTCAAAACTGAATTTGACTCAGCGGAGATCACATGCCTCTTCTTCACAGCAAAAATGTTATAACATGAACAGAGTTAAGAAAAAGACCTTCATCCTAACTTCTACAAACCTATGAATACAGAATCAACCCCTTCAGTGCTAAGTTTCAAGAAGTTCAGTGAATAGAATAGAAACAATATTTTTCTGATTGTTTGGAGTGGAATAGATCTGCACAAGAAGAAAGTGAAACTAAGTGTGAGGAGGAAGGGGCTGACAGTCTAAGTTTCTTAAAATATATATATTTTGTTTAGCCAAATTAGTTAACAAACATGGATGTTTAAGCAAATACCATATGCTGGAATGTTATTGTTTCAGTTGAATAAATCTATTTAAATTGTTATTATTAAGGTAATGATTATTTTTCTCCTTCCTAATGCAGGCCATAGATGGGTCGAAAATCGGCCAATTTTTCGGCCGAAAATAAAATCGGCCGATTTTCGGATCGTTAATGGGCTATTTGTTCGGCCGTTTTTCGGTATTTTGGCAGATTTTTTTTATCGGTAAAGTTGGAAAAAAAAAAGATAAAAAATCTGTGCATGAGCAGTGACCTGCAAGAGGAAGACAAAAAGAAGAAAAAGAAGAAGAGGAAGAAGAAGAGGAAGAAGAAGAAGAAGAGGATGATGATGAAGAAGAAGAAGAAGAGGATGATGATGAAGAGGATGAGGATGATGATGATGATGGTGAAGAAGAGGATGATGAAGAAGAAGAGGATGATGATGATGAAGAAGAAGATGATGATGAAAAAGTAGAAGAAGAAGAAGAAGAGGATGATGATGATGTAGAAGAAGAAGAGGATGATGATGATGATGAAGAAGAAGAAGAGGATGATGATAATGAAGAAGAAGAGGATGATGAAGTAGAATAAGAAGAGGATGATGATGATGAAGAAGAAGAAGAGGATGACGATGATGAAGAAGAAGAGGATGATGATGATGATGAAGAAGAAGAGGATGAGGATGATGAAGAAGAAGAGGATGATGATGAAGAAGAAGAAGAAGAAGAAGAGGATGATGATGAAGAAGAAGAAAAAGAAGAAGTAGGATGAAAAATAAGAGGAATTCCAGTCCAGCAAAAAGTGTCCCTGCAGAGAGCTCCGCTATTTCTTTGACAGTCCTTTGACAGTTCTTTGACATTTACAGCGGTTGCAACATTGTATCTATTTGTTTCCGAATAAAAACATCTGTATCCTAAATGGAAACAAATAGATACAATGTTGCAACCGCTGTAAATGTCAAGGAACTGTCAAAGAACTGTCAAAGAAATAGCGGAGCTCTCTGCAGGGACACTTTTTGCCGGCTGTAGACGGGATGAAAATCGGCCGATTTTTTTTTACTATTGATGGTAATGTCGGCCGCTTGAACGACCGATTTTTCGTTTTTTAAAAGAAAAATCGGCCGTTTTTCTCCCCGTCTATGGCCTGCATTAGTACAACAGTAAAGTTGTCCAAATATGAATGATTAACCTAATAAACTGGGGATAAAAAAACTAATATGAAAAGTTGTTATTCTAAAATTCTTCATCTACTTGCATATTAAAGTTATACCAGCAAGAATTAGTCTTTATGTAGAAAACTAGGATTTAAATCAAGCCTTACTGACTAGTGATTTAAATCGGGATTTAAATCAGTTTGATTTAAATCAAATCCACCCTGACTGTGCTTGAAGACTTCTGTACATATCCTGCTGGTTTACTCCTTTATCACTTCATCACCAGATGTTGTTCCACGCACGCACTATCACTGTTGTCTGCCATCTTGATTACTGGTCTCTGGACTGGCCCGCGCCATATGCGCCAGCTATCAGTAGTAGGACACACTTGCCACTCACTACTGTGTGTAGTACCACCACGCTAGCATTCCTTTTTATACCAGTACAATTAAAAGTCCCAGTTGAATTGAACACCCCTTGTATAGAGCAGATTTTGATATCTGGCTTGTCAATTGTAAGGCATACTGATGGGCTGTCCTTCGGTTTATGACATAAGACCGATGGCTTTACAATTGACCTGGCCCTGTAAAGAACTGTTGCTTCTCCTGTATCAAAGTAATAGCTATCCTACAGATATAGGAAATGTTAGTTCACAGAACCATTAAACAACTGTATTTGTTATCTATAGAGGAGCTGAACTCACTTCACTCTCTGATAATACAATGATTAACTTTTGTCCACTCCTGTGATTAGAAGACCTGGAATGGCTGCAGTGCCGTGTATTAGATGACATGATAGAAACTTTTTATCAAAAGGTCTCAATTGAAACTTAAATCACCTTTTGGAAATACATTGTAAGCACATTTGAACCCGACACAGTTTTTTCATATCACTGAGCAGATAAATATCCTGTGCCATTGTGACTGTGCTAGGGTGAGCCTAGTTTACCATATTAATAGGATAGAGTGACCTTCTGGTTAATCATTATTCCAATCAGAGAACAGTGTGTAATCACAACAGTTGTTTATATCATTCTAAGGTCCACATTGGCGTAACTGCAATTTTGCTGCTGGCTAGTGATGGCCTTGATGTTTGAGTCGAACATCGGCCATTCAAGTGTTCGGTGAACACACAAACAGTAAGGGCGTTCGGCAGGCTGTTCGCTCACCATGCCCCACAATGTCCTATGCTCTGACAGTGCATTGTGATTGACCAAAGCAATGAACCTGTGACCACAGGTCAGGTGCAATGCTTTGGTTAATCACAGCACAATTGGTCAGAGCTAGCGGTTACATCACCGCTAGCTCCGCCCACATACATCTGACTGGCAAATCACAGATTGTGGCAAGGGCTTAGCGGGTGCGGACAGGCCAGCGGGCATCAGATTTTATTTCAGCGAGTCGGCATCGTTGTGACAATGCTGGATGCTGTGATTGACGATGGATTACAACTAGAGATGAGCGAATTATTCAAAAATTCGATTCGGCTGATTCGCCGAATTTGCGGGAGAAATTTGATTCGATGCGAATTTATTCATTGCGAATTTAACGAATTAAAAGGGTTTCTAGGCTTCAGAGAGCCTTTATATTAGTGCAGAACACTGTACCTTTAATTTAAATGCCCTTGGAGTCTGCTGGGGAAGAGAAATAATACTGTCAGTCAGTATGACATGCAGATGAGTGCCGTCGATCTTAGAATCACCGCACACTTCACTCATTTGGGCAGTCACGGGGCACGACGAAGGAGAAGAAGAAGAAGAATGAAAAGAAGAAGAAGAAGAATGAAAAGAAGACTGAAAAGAAGAATGAGAAGAATGAAAAGAAGAATGAAAAGAAGAAGAAGAATGAAAAGAAGAAGAAGAATGAAAAAAAGAATGAAAAGAAGAAGAAGAAGAATGAAAAGAAGAATGAAAAGAAGAATGAAAAGAAGAATGAAGAGAAGAATGAAGAGAAGAATGAAGAGAAGAATGAAAAGAAGAATGAGAAGAATGAAAATAAGAATGAAAAGAAGAAGAAGAATGAAAAGAAGAATGAGAAGAATGAAAAGAAGAATGAAAAGAAGAAGAAGAAGAATGAAAAGAAGAAGAATGAAAAGAAGAATGAAAAGAAGAATGAGAAGAATGAAGAGAAGAATGAAAAGAAGAATGAGAAGAAGAATGAGAAGAAGAATGAAAAGAAGAATGAGAAGAAGAATGAGAAGAAGAATGAGAAGAATAATAAGAAGAAGAAGAATGAAAAGAAGAATGAGAAGAATGAAAAGAAGAATGAAAAGAAGAATGAAAAGAAGAATGAAAAGAAGAAGAATGAAAAGAAGAAGAAGAATGAAAAGAAGAATGAAAAGAAGAAGAAGAAGAAGAATGAAAAGAAGAATGAAAAGAAGAATGAAAAGAAGAAGAAGCATGAAAAGAAGAAGAAGAATGAAAAGAAGAATGAAAAGAAGAAGAAGAATGAAAAGAAGAATGAGAAGAAGAATGAGAAGAAGAATGAGAAGAAGAATGAGAAGAAGAATGAGAAGAAGAATGAAAAGAAGAATGAGAAGAAGAATGAGAAGAATGAAAAGAAGAAGAAGAATGAAAGAAGAATGAAAAGAAGAATGAGAAGAATGAAAAGAAGAATGAACTATATTACTATATCAGTCTCTAATGGATGCTGGAGAGTTAAACCCCCTAACACCTGCTGCGCCCATTACTAGGGGTTCCCACCATCCCTGTGCTGAGGTTCTGGGTATGCACACCTGCTGTGCCCATTATGAGGGGTTCCCACCATCCCTGTGCTGAGGTTCCAGGTCTGCACACCTGCTGCGCCCATTATGAGAAGTTCCCACCATCCCTGTGCTGAGTTCCTGGGTCTGTACACCTGCTCTGCCCATTAGGAGGAGTTCCCACCATCCCTGTGCTAAATTCCTGGGTCTGTACACCTGCTGCGCCCATTACTAGGGGTTCCCACCATCCCTGTGCTGAGGTTCTGGGTCTGCACACCTGCTGCGCCCATTACTAGGGGTTCCCACCATCCCTGTGCTGAGGTTCTGGGTATGCACACCTGCTGTGCCCATTATGAGGGGTTCCCACCATCCCTGTGCTGAGGTTCCAGGTCTGCACACCTGCTGCGCCCATTATGAGAAGTTCCCACCATCCCTGTGCTGAGTTCCTGGGTCTGCACACCTGCTCTGCCCATTAGGAGGAGTTCCCACCATCCCTGTGCTAAATTCCTGGGTCTGTACACCTGCTGTTCCCATTATGAGGGGTTTCTACCATCCCTGTGCTGAGGTCCCAGGTCTGCACACCTGCTGCGCCCATTACTAGGGGTTCCCACCATCCCTGTGCTGAGGTTCTGGGTATGCACACCTGCTGTGCCCATTATGAGGGGTTCCCACCATCCCTGTGCTGAGGTTCCAGGTCTGCACACCTGCTGCGCCCATTATGAGAAGTTCCCACCATCCCTGTGCTGAGTTCCTGGGTCTGTACACCTGCTCTGCCCATTAGGAAGAGTTCCCACCATCCCTGTGCTAAATTCCTGGGTCTGTACACCTGCTGTTCCCATTATGAGGGGTTTCTACCATCCCTGTGCTGAGGTCCCAGGTCTGCACACCTGCTGCGCCCATTACTAGGGGTTCCCACCATCCCTGTGCTGAGGTTCTGGGTATGCACACCTGCTGTGCCCATTATGAGGGGTTCCTACCATCCATGTGCTAAGATTCCGGGTCTGCCCACCTGCTTTACCCATTATTAGGGGTTCCCACTGTCCCTGTGTTGAATTCCTGGGTCTGTATGTACACCTGCTGTGTCCATTGTGAGGGATTCCCACCATTCCTGCACTGAGTACCTGAGTCTGTACACCTGCCAAAAGAAAGTTTCAGGATTTTGAAGGAGCAAAATACAGTAATACTGGAACAAAAATGAGCTGCGTGGTGGAGTTGCCAGAAGAAGAAGAAGAAAAGAAGAAGAAGAAGAATGAAAAGAAGAATGAAAAGAAGAAGAAGAAGAATGAAAATAAGAATAAGAAGAATGAAAAGAAGAATGAAAAGAAAAAGAAGAAGAATGAAAAGAAGAAGAATGAAAAGAAGAATGAGAAGAATGAAAAGAAGAAGAAGAAGAATGAAAAGAAGAATGAAAAGAAGAAGAAGAAGAATGAAAAGAAGAATGAAAAGAAGAATGAAAAGAAAAAGAAGAATGAAAAGAAGAATGAAAAGAAGAATGAGAAGAAGAATGAGAAGAATGAAAAGAAGAATGAGAAGAATGAAAAGAAGAATGAAAAGAAGAAGAAGAAGAATGAAAAGAAGAAGAAGAATGAAAAGAAGAATGAAAAGAAGAAGAAGAATGAAAAGAAGAAGATGAATGAAAAGAAGAATGAAAAGAAGAATGAAAAGAAGAAGAAGAATGAAAAGAAGAAGAAGAAGAATGAAAAGAAGAATGAAAAGAAGAAGAAGACGAATGAAAAGAAGAAGAATGAAAAGAAGAATGAGAAGAATGAAAAGAAGAAGAAGAAGAATGAAAAGAATGAAAAGAAGAAGAAGAAGAACGAAAAGAAGAAGAAGAAGAATGAAAAGAAGAAGAATGAGAAGAAGAATGAGAAGAAGAATGAGAAGAAGAATGAAAAGAATGAAAAGAAGAATGAAAAGAAGAATGAGAAGAATAAGAATGAAAAGAAGAATGAAAAGAAGAAGAAGAATGAAAAGAAGAAGAAGAATGAAAAGAAGAAGAAGAAGAATGAAAAGAAGAATGAAAAGAAGAATGAGAAGAATGAAAAGAAGAATGAGAAGAATGAAAAGAAGAATGAAAAGAAGAATGAGAAGAATGAAAAGAAGAATGAGAAGAATGAAAAGAAGAATGAAAAGAAGAAGAAGAAGAATGAAAAGAAGAATGAAAAGAAGAAGAAGAAGAATGAAAAGAAGATGAAGAAGAATGAAAAGAAGAATGAAAAGAAGAAGAAGAAGAATGAAAAGAAGAAGAATGAAGAAGAAGAATGAAAAGAAGAAGAAGAAGAATGAAAAGAAGAAGAAGAAGAATGAGAAGAATGAAAAGAAGAATGAGAAGAATGAAAAGAAGAATGAGAAGAATGAAAAGAAGAAGAAGAAGAATGAAAAGAAGAATGAGAAGAATGAAAAGAAGAATGAAAAGAAGAAGAAGAATGAAAAGAAGAATGAAAAGAAGAAGTATTCCAGTACAGCAAAAAGTGTATCTGCAGAGAGCTCCGCTATTTCTGACAGTTCTCTGACAGTTCCTTCACATTTACAGCGGTTGAAACATTGTATCTATTTCCGAATAAAAACATCTGTATCCTAAATGGAAACAAATAGATACAATGTTTCAACCGCTGTAAATGTGAAGGAACTGTCAGAGAACTGTCAGAAATAGCGGAGCTCTCTGCAGGGACACTTTTTGCCGGCTGATCGGGAAAAATCCGATTCGCGCACCCGAAGTTGGCTAATATTCGGATTCGGCACGAATCGAATTTTTCCTGAAATTCGAAACGAATTCCACTTCGCCTGGTTTGATTCGCTCATCTCTAATTACAACGATGGAACCATATTTGTCTTTTTTTTTTTTTTAATAAAGGTGTTTTTTTTGTCAGATAACGGCAAGTGCCTTTAAAAGGAGTACTTTTTAAAAAATTTTATTTCACTGGTTCATGTCCCTCAGGGCAGTCCCCATACCCCTTTTATGGCCAATAACTTGCATATAAGTCTTCAAAATGGGCACTTTAGAATTTACAAGTTTGAGTCGCGTAGCATTAAGTTCAAAGTTCGCGGCTGAACTTTCGTTAGGTTTTAATGTCCCACCGCAAACCGAACAGAGGGGTGTTCAGCCCATCACTACTGCTGGCTACATCACCAACATGCAATTGCCATTATCTCAATGGATGTGACTCCTTCATTGGCCTATATACTGTAGAATCTCCAGTTTCTGGTGAAGGACTAGTTGTAGAGAAATACCTCACTAGTTCAGATAGGGGTTGATGTTAAATGGGCTTAACGGCACCAAGATTTAACCTTACAATCTAACAATGCAGAATCTACTGTTTGATGGCCTAGGAAGGGAGTAGCAGCATTAATATTTGTGGTTAAGACCCTGATCATTGAGCTCTCTGTATTAATACAATGGCCAACCATTTTTTTCTGTACAACTCTACTAGAAGATCAAATCAGTACTGGACCTTGTAACACAAATTTTCACCATCTGATAACAGCAAGCCATAGGAGGTGGCAGTCAGGAAAATGTGTTTTACTGCTGAGGTCCAAGAGTGGAAGTACAGCAATTTTATTACACTATGCTGCATGTATGCTAAGGTTCGATTTGTGGGCAACTTCAGCAAACACGGCCAAAAATTCCTCAAATTGTGCACTGTAATGTGAACCCCTTTGAAGCCAATGAGAGGCAAATCTGGGGAATCAGTGTTCACCATTTTCAAAGCAAATAGGCAATGGCATGGGGATCTGGGCATTGCCAGAGTGCGACACGTACCAATGCAAAAAAATAGCTTTTTTGTTTTTTTAAATATCATTAAGTGGGAAGCAGCTCTTTCAATAATGCTTAAAGTGAAACATAACAAATGCACAATTTCTTTAAATATCATGTTTGGGGATAGCCAACTCCAGAAAAAAAAATCAAAAAAAAATCCATTGTTACAGTTGGACACCAGTACTGTAAGGGTTAATTGCACAATTAGTCTAGGGGCAGAAGATTTGGGAGTAAATACTTACTTCTCACTCCAGCACTACAACCAGTCCCTCACTGTTACCTGCTCTAGTCACACTTCAGCCTCCTCTTTGTACCATACAGGGATAATGTTCCTGTATTGTTTGTGATGACTCCAATGCTATGTCCGCAGAATGAAACTTTGGGTGGAGGAGGAGAGACTGAAACCAACTGGAGCAAGAAATCAAGTAAGTGGTAGGGCCTCTTGTGAACCCCCCTAGACAGAAGAAGTAATTAACTCTTGTAGTGTGAGAGATCCCCACTGCAAGGGAGGATTTTTAAAAATGTTTTGGAGTTGATCGTTAAACCTAACTGTGAAGTGGCACGCCTCTAGGATGTACTAAAGCAAAAGTGACATTTAGAAAGAAAAAATATATATAGTAAGTAAATGTGTGGCCATTAACAGACTGAATGCACATTGGAGAGGTTAATAAAAAACAGGAAATGTCTACAGAAACAGGTGGATCTATGAACTGAAAACACCCCCACAGCCTTAATATGGAGTGTAATATCAATTAATTCTTTATTAATAGGTAAAGAAGAGTGTCCTCTGAAGTTTTAAAGTGGCTGTGTACCCTTGCATATACCCAGTGAAGTGACTGAACTCAGGTGATACACAGAGATTTAAAAAAATCCTCCTATATACGTTGTACCTGTTTAACTACAGTCTTCAACTCTCTACATCCATCCAAAGTCCAGAATTTAAAAAAAAATATTGTCTGAGCTTTCAGAAAATAAGGGTGAAGAGATGAACTGACACACTGCAGAGCTGAAGGGAGCTCTGAGAGCTGATTGGAGGGAAGGGGCACACTCCCCTTCACACAACACGCAGGAACAGAGCTGACGCTGTCAAACACAGACTGTGTGCTGGATGTCTCTCAATTGTGTTTTTTTTTCTCTTTATGTCAGGAAAACTTGTCAGAAGTGACTCAAGCTGATAGCAGAGGAAGGAGGCAGCAGACAGAAATGACACTTAGTGCTCTGGATGGAGACAAGTACACACTATAGTTGGATATACATTGTTCATATTTCATGTCTGAGGTTTACAACTACTTTAATATGGTTTATCTTATGTAGTTTTAATGTTCTTTGTACTTATTTTCATGCATACATGCAGTGATGGCAATTATGTATGTTATATGTTATAAAGATACCATGAGTACTATACCAAAGATAGGGGAAGCAGTCTATTATTTAAAATATCTATTACGTGGACATAATGGACATAGTGGCATCCCTATGTTATCCCCTGATTTATGTCCATTTGGATTTTTCACGTTGGAAGAAGCTAGGCCAGTGACGTTATTAACTTTGTCAGAGCTCTGTGAGTAAATCGGAAATAGTGTAGCATCGTGCTTTTTACTTTTTCTTTGCTGCTTAACCAAGTGGGATTTTGAAAGCAGTGTATTGTTTTTAGAACAATCTAGAACGTTATTTGAACTATCATAAACTTTTTTCTCCTTCATGGTATGGTACTTGGAATATTCCTTTATTGAGATGCTTAGTTGCTGTCTGATCATCACCTGAGAATTGATGGCATAGCTGCAGAGTTCATTCCTGCTGAATTGCTTGTACATACCTATCTGGATCAGGTGATGGAGAAATGAGAGGTGCCCATATGTCTGTTATATGTTCTAACAGCACTGGGTCTCTTCTTTGGTAAGTGTAGTCAATATGCACTTACAGGCCCCCAGTTATATGTAGGGGAAAACCATTCAGTATGTGTTACTTTCAACTATTGGTGGTGATGACCAAACTAGACCTGAGTGAAGTCCACAGCAGCACCTAATTTGGAAGATACTTTGTTACTATGTTATGATATTCATATAAAGCGTAACATTTTCTACAGTATTTTTATTTTTTGGGACTGTATGTCATCTCTTAGATTTTAGCTGCTACATTATATAATGTTGGTTCTCTTGCTGATCCCTTCTGGAAGATTGCAGACTTTCCAAATTTAACTGATTTTTTTTTTAAGTGCAGAACAATGCATGGTAAGTCAGTAATTGGGAGTCCAGTTCCTTATTAATGCCTGAAAGTTTTGATAATACTTTTGCAAGTCCCCAAAATATTTCCCATATTTCTACTGCTAAAAGAGACTAAAAGTATTTGCAAATTTTGGTACTGTAACAGGATGTGTTATCTGATGAAAAACCAATGAAACGTCTCATGATTTACATCCACTGTCAATCATGTCATCTAGTGATGTAGATCCACATCAATTACGATGCCTGCCAACCCACCAAAAGAAAAACACACTGACCCTTGAAACACACCTTGTCTCGCCACTTCACTCCCACCAAATGACAGATCTAGTAGATGCCAGCTGATATAAAGCTGTTATAAAAAAGGTCAAGGTCTTAAGGGCCTTGTATGAATTAGGAGGGAACCCTGTGGCTTTTAACTATACCCCACTCCTTTAGTAACCAGAAAATCTCTCTTGCTGCACCCAAAACAGAATAGTGCAATTGCTGAGGAGCCGCCCTTGATAGATCTTGATACTAGCAGAAAAAAACAAAACAGGGTGCACTCTCCTCGTGCATTAACACAAAAAACAAAAATGTATTAAAAAGATGCAAAAACATACTCACAAGCCATAAAGGTCATAAAAACCGAGACAAGTCAAAGGTGCCAATCGTGGACAGCATGTGTCCTCAGATAAAGTGCTAATGCGTTACAGGAGTCGAATTCCCTTCCTTCTATTGCTCTGAGGAAGGGATTTCAACTCCCAAAACGTGTATGACCTTTATGGCTTGTTAGTATGTTTTTAAATCTTTTTAATAAATGTTTGTTTTTTTGCGTTAATGCACGAGGAGGGTGCATCCTGTTTTGTTTTATACCTCACTCCTTTGTCTACATGGCCAGGGATTCCTGGCCATGTAAATGAATGGGGTCAGTGATGTCATCAGTTGTTAAGGACTTTGTGGCATCCTTAACAAACGCTGACAGTGGGAAGCAATACCGCTAATATGCATGATGAAAAACTGTACTGGGAACTGTAATAAGAAAAAGTCTTATATGGCACGTGCCGCCAATCTTCACTGTGGCAGAGCTAGAGTGGCTGTAGAGTCTTCTGTGAGTCAAAAGGATGGAATTGGGATATAATGTAAGTGGAACTAGCTGGAGGCGAAGTCACTTAGGGGTGTGTTCTCTGGAGTATAGTGTTCTCTTTTTGTTCTATGGGAAAGGAGGAAAGACCACACATTCTGTTAAGTGATTGTGAGTGGTGGAAGAAGTCTACCTATGCCGGCCCCGAAATTGGAAATGGAGGACTTTTAGCCATATATATTTGTTTAAGCCAAAGGTATTCACAATTGTACAGCTTGGACCATTGTACAGCCTACACCATTTTAAAGCCTGCACCATAGTACAGTCTACACTAATGCTTTAGTAATAGTTACCTCAAGGAGACTATAGCTATTATCAATTT
Organism: Staurois parvus; assembly: GCF_062004578.1. Lineage (NCBI taxonomy): Eukaryota > Metazoa > Chordata > Amphibia > Anura > Ranidae > Staurois > Staurois parvus. Next base: position 5,216,088 of record NW_028318542.1, on the reverse strand, counting down.
CATTATCTCAGAAAAGTTGAGTCCCAGTGTCAGTTGTAATGTGAATACCTGTAGAAGACTTTTCTGTCACAGAGCATTGTAACATCTATGTACTAATATCTTGAATTTTACCTTAGTTTGTTTATTCTGCAAAGTCTGGTCCAATCACTTGATGAAGATGGGCAAATGTGTGCCTCTACAGTGTATACAATAAAGGGAATGAGGAGTAAATGAGTAAGAGTGATTATGTGTTCATGTGTAACATTGGTGTATGAAAGAAGAGCAGCCAGTTCATGGCAGAGATGTTGGTGGCCATTGATAAAGAGTTCCAGTTGGAAGGGTGGTTTGGTGATGGCCTTCTTGGGTCTCTATCCCAGGGCCACTGTGGTACAGAGCTTTCCTAGGGACAGGGTCTGGATAACAGAAGTTAGGCCTTGCATGTGAATAGTGTTCCCTTCCATGCCTATCGGTTGGAGCAAGACAAATACACAGTGATGGAGAACTGGTGGAGTATAGTTAGCATTCTACAAACTTGTTAGCCAAATGGTAGTTTAATGTCTGAACAGAGCCATGTCACTGGCTGAAGATAAGATGCTGTCCTTCTGGCATGAGGCCTGGAGGAGTGGTTTGACAAATGGACATTTGTGTGTGTCAAACCACACATTTATTATCTTTACTGTAGTAGCACATGCAGGCAGCATGTGTAGCATGGTTCCCTCATGTCACTAGGGCAGGGGTCCCCATTCAGTTAAGTTCCCTCCTACTGGGAAGTTGCAAAACACAAGCTCATGTAACAACAGCTTGCAGTCCATTAGTAAAACAAACCTTACAGTAGTTCTAACTTTTTTGTGATTGTTCATGATTTTTTTTGTTACTGTCTTTGTTCATAACAGAGATATTCCCCTGTTTCACTGAGCCCTCAAAACCCCCTCCTAACTCCTGTCACTGAAATAGGTATTGAAGGAAGACCTTCTGAATACAGACAACAATAAAACCAGGCAGAGGTTCTAACCCTTTCACATGCTTAAGTTGTTTCAGATTCAAGATTTTCGCGCTCGACTGGAGTGTCATAAAACATAAGCCAATCCACATAGCAAGTGGAAGCCTTGGAAGTCATCCAACTGCAGTATAGTATTATTTTCGCATTATCCAGTGAAAGCGTCCTATTCACTTGATGGAAGAAGTCAAACAAGTTCATGCTATTTAATTTTTTTAATACTGGTAAGTGACTTACCCTTTTGTCAATCAACATTCCATATCAGATATTGGGTGTGAGATTTCAGTGGACAAAAGAACTCAGTTCACATGTCACCAATGCCAGTAGATAGCTGGATCTTGAGTAATCCATTTGGTGTGCCAATTTCAGCCCTCTCGAGCTGTTCCCTTTATAAATAAGCCTGTAGCAGACTGAAATAATATTACCTGCATTGCAGGAGAGCTTAGTGCCAACATGGAGATCTTTAGCACAACCACGCTGTTATTAATTGTCTGTTTGATCTTCATGATATTGAGTATCACACATGCTAGGAAGCACCAGAACAAAGGTAGACTGCCACCGGGGCCCACCCCACTGCCCATCATTGGGAACATTCTGCAACTGAATGCAAAAGAGGTCTTCAAGTCACTAAATAAGGTAAGTTTATCCAAGGCTGATTAAAGGTATCAGTTACAAGCTTGGCAGCTATAAAGCATTACTTTATATATTCCATGTTGTCACTGCACAGTCTGTTGAATCACAATATAACATGTTGCAGTGACCAAATTTTGTCTTTTCCTAAATTCATCCTATGATTTTAAATGTCAACAAGGGTTTTGAAAATACAACCTTCTCCTATAGGTCTATTTCTAAAACATTAATTTGACGAATATCACAAGCATTCGCCCAGCCAACACACATTTGCCCTGTATTTTCTCTAATACAATTATTACCTATAACTGTCAGCTCTATCTAGTGGCCAAAATGTGTTATTTTTTTCTAATGGAGGTATTTCAAACAAATAATTATATTATGGTCAGGAAATGTTGTAATCATATTAAAGAAAATACAAGGACATTTGTGCAGGCTGGACAAATGCTGGTGACATTTGTCCAGTGAATGTTTAATTATTAGACAACAAGTGATTTTACTGCTGTTATATGCAAGGGAATATTTTTAATTATAATTTTTGTTCCCAGAGGTAAGCTTTAAAGTGTATGTAAAATCTTTTGTTTTCACTTTGGATAGCATAGAGAGGTGTTAGTAAGTTTTATTTCTTTTTGTTTCCTTGCTGAGGAGATTCATTCTCTCCTTACGTCCCTGTGCTCACTGACCTAAGGACTAAAAGTGATGCAAAATCCAAAATGTCACAGTTGTCACCAGAACATGAATACAAGGGAAATTTACAATAAGGAACCAGGGCTGGGACCAGGGAGGCAGAAGGGTCACAAGCCTTGTATATTGTGGCTCTATGTGTGGCCTAGAGGGGCGTTGGGAGCTCTAATAGTTCCCTTCTTCCTGCCTGCATGATAGGAGTGACTGCAGTGTCATTCCTGTCAGCAAGGTTTTTTTCATCCAGAGAATACTGATACTCCGTACTGCTACCTCTGGCACTTGTAACGTCCTTACAGGATGTCTTCAACTTACAAGCCGACCTCAATGCACTAATTGGGCAACTATGTGGCAAATAAGGTTTAATGTTGATAAATGTAAGTTTATGCACTTGGGGGCTAAGAATATGCATGCATCATATATACTAGGAGGGTACAACTGGGGGAATCAATGGTGGAGAAGGATCTGGGAGTTCTGGTAGATCACAAGCTTAATAATGTCATGCAATGCCAAAATGTGGGTTCTAAAGTGAGCAAAATCCTCTCTTGTATTAACAGAGGTATAGACTCCAGAGAGAGATATCATTTCCCCGGTACAAATCATTAGTAAGACCTCATCTGGAATATGCAGTTCAGTTTTGGGCACCAATTCACAAAAAGAACATTGGGGAACTGGAGAAAGTACAGAGAAGGGCAACCAAACAGAAGAGGCATGGAGGAGATCAGCTATGAGGAAAGATTAGAGGAACTGAATTTATTCTCTCTTGAGAAGAGGAGATTAAGGGGGGATATGATCTCCATGTATAATACATAAGGGGGATATGATCTCCATGTATAATACATAAGGGGGGATATGGTCTCCATGTATAATACATAAGGGGGATATGATCTCCATGTATAATACATAAGGAGGGATATGATCTCCATGTATAATACATAAGGGGGATATGATCACCATGTATAATACATAAGGGGGGATATGATCTCCATGTATAATACATAAGGGGGGGATATGATCTCCATGTATAATACATAAGGGGGGATATGATCTCCATGTATAATACATAAGGGGGGATATGATCTCCATGTATAATACATAAGGGGGATATGATCTCCATGTATAATACATAAGGGGGGATATGATCTCCATGTATAATACATAAGGGGAGATATGATCTCCATGTATAATACATAAGGGGGGATATGATCTCCATGTATAATACATAAGGGGGGGGGATATGATCTCCATGTATAATACATAAGGGGGGATATGATCTACATGTATAATACATAAGGGGGATATGATCTCCATGTATAATACATAAGGGGGGATATGATCTCCATGTATAATACATAAGGGGGGGATATGATCTCCATGTATAATACTTAAGGGGGGGTACGATCTCCATGTCTAATACTTAAGAGGGGAAATTATCTCCATGTATAATACATAAGGGGGGATATGATCTCCATGTACAATACATAAGGGGGATATGATCACCATGTATAATACATAAGGGGGGATATGATCTCCATGTATAATACATAAGGGGGGATATGATCTCCATGTATAATACATAAGGGGGATATGATCTCCATGTATAATACATAAGGGGGGATATGATCACCATGTATAATACATAAGGGGGGATATGATCTCCATGTATAATACATAAGGGGGGATATGATCTCCATGTATAATACATAAGGGGGGATATGATCTCCATGTATAATACATCAGTGGTTCATATAGTGAACTCGGTGTAGAGCTATTCATCCTGAGGTCATCACAGAGGACAAGGGGGCACTCTTTATGTCTGGAGGAAAAGAAATTAAATCTCCAATTACAGAAAGGTTTCTTCACAGTAAGAGCTGTGAAAATGTGGAATAGACTCCCTCAAGAGTTGGTTGTGGCCAGTTCAGTGAATTGCTTTAAAAAAGTCCTGGATTGTTGCTTGGATACACAGAATATAACTGGATACTAACATTTATATATTAAGTTGAACCAGGGAATATCCAATTGCCTATCGGGGTATCAGGAAGACATTTTTTTCCCCTGCAGGAGCAAATTGGATCATGCTTTGCTGGGTTTTTTTTTTGCCTTCCTCTGGATCAACTGTGGGCGTAGGATTATAACTTTTTTTTTTTTTTTTTAATGGTTGAACTAGATGGACTTCTGTCTTTTTTCAGCCAGACTAACTATGTATGGTAACAATGTAACTTGCCTTGAGCTTGCCACTGTCACTTGTTCTGAAAGCAGAAGTTGGCTTCTTGTGCTGTCTTCTGTCTATGAGTGACAAAGTACACCAAGTAATAACAAAGTGATAATAATTGTGTGCTGCCAAACCCAAATGAGTGAATAAATAAACATTCAGTGTTAAGCACAGCTGCTGCAATCACTAGTTGTGACTGTTACACAAATACATCAAAATAAAACAAAAACAATTTGTTGCACTGCTGTGAAATACCAAAGAAACTATAACCTATAGTCCATTGGGTGCATAATACTAGTGTTGGGCTGAACACCCCCCGTTCGGTTTGCGGTCGAACATTTGATCCTACAGAATGTTCGACCACAAACTTCAAACACGAACAATTTGCTGAGCGGTATCTTACTGCATCTGAGTATGTGCTAACATACCGCTCAGTTACTACAAGGCCGCATGAGTTATATTATGAAGTCATGCAGTATTTTAGTAGTGAAACATTTATTCATGTTTCACCTGACAGCTGAATGTAAAAAGAATTGCCAGCATTGCCCGACAATTAAATAATAATAATAAAAAAAAAGAAAACAGCATGGGGTCCCCCCTCCCATTCATGCCAAGTCTTTTGTATATGGTATGGATTTTGAGGGGAACCCCAATGCCAAAATTAAATAACAAATTGCATGGGGTCCTCCCCAAAATCCATACCAGACCCTTATCCGAGCATGCAGCCCAGCAGGTCAGGAAAGGGGAGAGTGAGTGAGCATCCCCCCTCCTGAGCCATAACAGGCCACATGCCCTCAACATGGGGGGGGGGGGGGTGTTTGGGGCAGGGGGCTTCACCCCAAAGCACTTTGTCCCCATGTTGATTGGAACAAGGGCCTCTTCCCTACAAACGTGGCCTGTGGTTGTGGGGGTCTGTGGGCAGAGGGCTTATCAGAATCTGGAGCCCTCAAATCCCGCCCCCCCATTTGAATGAGTATGTGTAGTGTAAAAATAACGGGGACAGTCTTTGAAAAGTCCTTTATTAAAAATAACAGTTAAAAAAAAATGTCCGCTGAATTAGCTCCAACATCAATCACTATGCCCGCCACCACCCAAAAAAAAAAGCAGTTATGCTGGCTCTTGGCCAACTGACAGCTGCGCACCGATGACAGTTCTTAAATACTGTCATGACATCACAAGGGTGTGGCGTTCACCCCGTCCCTTGTGACATCATACTGTTCTGTGATTGACCAATCACAATGCACTGTCAGGGCGCAGTGCACTGTGGGGCTTGGCAGGGAAACAGCCTTCCCAACGCCCCTATGGTTCATGTGCTCAGTGAACACAGGATTGGCGCATGTTCGAGTCAAACTTAGGTTCAACTTGAACATAGAGCCCAACACTAGTAACCACATCCAATAGCACAGTCTCTCATATATCCTGTGCAAATGGGTATAAATCTGTACACGATCTTGAAATTGATCCTCCTGCTGATGTTTTTACCCTTCTCTCCGGTGCTGTCAGCAATCCATGCAAAAAGTGCACCACCCAAAAAGTGTCTGAAATGGACTCTCACCTCCACACACAGACCTATTTAATTAAAAATAGGTCAGAAGCTCTTCCTCCCCATCTGTGAGGAATGGGTATGGCGTCTCTGTGGATCATAGGACTCTCTCTCCTCCACTGCATGCTGGTGTGAGAATGTTCCTGTAACTGATGATCTGCTGGGTGCAACTCACAAAACAAAGGAACCTGCCACAGTGTAGTGTGTAAAATACCCAGTAGTTTTATTAAACTTGCACTTACATTCAACAAGATGAAATGCTGCTATAAAATGCTGATAAAATCCCTGACCTTGGACAAGACCCGTGATGAATGCAACGGGACCTGAGGAAGTCACCTGAGGAAGTCACGTGGGGAAGAGCTTGGGTGACAGGAGAGCCAACGGGTTGCATTCATCACGGGTCACGTCCAAGGTCAGGGTTTTTATGACAGTTGTAAGCATAACCAGTGGACCCAAAGTAATGTTTTTTAAAACATAAACGTCATTAGCATTAAAATTATGATCACATTTCTAGGGCAAAGGCAACTTCTTCAAAATCTAGGACTGTCCCTGGAAAAAGGGAACAACTGACAAATACAGTAGCAGTTTGTGAGTTGCCAGAGTAATAACAGCCACCAGTGTGACCCGGTGGGTGTCCTGGTTCTTATGTGGAATGCATTGCATTGGGAAGCACCTTTCTGAGGTTTTAGAACACTGACGTCATAGAATTTCAAACTAAAATTAATATTTTGAATTGTATTTGTCCTGCAGCTGAGTGAGAAGTATGGCCCAGTATATACCCTTCATATGGGTATGGAAACAGTTGTCGTGCTCTGCAGCTGTGATGTAGTCAAGGAGGCCCTCATTGATAATGCAGATGATTTCGGTGCTCGGGGACGAATGCCTCTACTGGAAAGGATAAGCTCTGGAGGACATGGTAAGAACCAATTTATATTAAGTATCTGTTCTTTTCAAAGGGCCTCCTTTGAACAGGAACTGACTAAGGCCAGGAATTTCATTTCAACATACCACATGCAGCACTCTCTTTACCAATCTCAGGATGTAAGTGTTATACAGTAGAAGAGTGAGAGCAGGGAAAAGAGCAAGTGGTCCATTGAGTCTGTCCTATATTTTTTAGATTATCGCAAGGTCAACAGCTCTGTTCTGGTCACTAAGCAGGGAGGTGGGATGGAAAAAGGTACCTTGCATCACTTCTATGGGTCTTTACCTCAGGTGAGGTGGTCAGCCATATCTCATCAGTCAAAACTCCTGATGGAGAAAAACTCTCCTCCTCCGTCTTCATGACAGGGCAGAATTATATTTACATTTCTTCAGTGATTTTAATACAAGAGATGAGCGCTGTTGCCCTGTTGAAATAAGGCACTTGTAGGATCACTGGGTGTTTTTAAATAGGAAGCTGAATATCCAGGGGCCCCCTTACTTTAAAGGGGGCGTCTAGGTTCCTATAAGTCTTGCCAGTAGACCTCCACATCCAACAAGCCAGGGAAAAGGGGATAAGGCCCTTGTACCCATCACCATAGAGACAACATATTGTTGAAGGCATATAGCCAGGCTCACTGCCCCTCTCTTTGATGGCCACTCAGGCTTCATATCAAATCAAGGGTTTGGTATGGATTTTTTTCCACACTTTTGTGGAAGTACATCTTACAGGCGCACCAATTCATCTGTGAGGCTAAAGTAACCCCCAAGCAAGTTATTTATATAATGTGTGTGTAGCACCCTCCTAGATAGGTGCTAGGATAAGTAGATTAGTTGGTTCCCCTGCCTATCAGGAGAACTGCTAGGAAAATCTAATCAGGTTTTGTGCTTAATAGAGAGCTGTAACTGTTAGCAGTGTTTGCTCAGTGTTTTCAAGTGCTGCTAGGTCTGCCCCTGGCTTCCTCTGTATCCAGGTAACCTAAGAAGGTTCTGGATGTATAGGTGGAACTCATGCAGAACACAGCATGAATATTAATACCACTCCAACCAATCCCAGGGAATTCAGCCCTGATGCATGCTTGGAGAGGGTATTTATTCTTTGGGCATATTGAATTCTGGGCTTTCCTGGAGAGGATTGTACCAGCCTCTGGGAATGCACACTGACTCCCCAGGCACTTGCTGCCATGCAGCCTTAAGTGGGCTACCTGAGGTCCTGACATAAGAGAGAGTGACTCTGGTTCTTCAGAAATATGACTGAGGGGGGATTTCTGCCATAGATCTATCTGATATTACTGGAGGGCATTGCTGAAAGATTGGAAGAAGGCTACCATTCTGTCCTTGGGCCTTGTGAGTACAGACACTGGGATCTTGGGGACCTGTGTGCTTTGCTAGCCCTCTGGTGCTGTATATTCAGCGTGGGTCTGAAACAACGGGACTCCGGCTATTGTCCTGAAGAACACTGTCTATTTAACTCCTTCCAGACATTGGGACTTTGCTCAAGGCTGATACTTAACCTCCCTAGCGGTATTCCCAAGTGTAGCTCGGGGTAAAATTTGAGTACCAAGAGCGGTAACCCCGACCTACACTCGGGCTTACCATGCGGCATTGCTCAGGGAGTCCCTCCAGCGCTTACCTTGTCCTTCGCTCCCGCGATGTGTCCCCTGCAGCGTCCCCGGCCATCTCCTCCAGCCGATGCCGGCATCTGGCTTCCGTGTTCCGGTCCCTGTGACGTTGGGATGTACGGGCGCCGGAACCAGCGGCAAATTTAAAAATTTTTAAAAATGTCATTTTTTAAAAAATAATTATTACATAGTAAAACATTGCTGTTTCAACCCATTTCACATATATTTTGTCCCTACTGCTTTGTCCTGTGCCCTGCCTGCATTTTGACTGTTCTTTCTGCCTGGAAACTTAGAAAAGTTCATGGCGTCCAAAAAGCGTCCCTTTACGTCAAAAGCGGTTTTAGACCAGCTAGAGAACAGCGATAGTAAATCAGAACCACTTGCAGAATTGAGTGATAATGATTCGTGGGGGAAATTCCTCATCAGACACTGAAACGATTTTGCGACTTTGCTCAGCGATGTGCGAATTTGCCTCTGTATTTCAAATTTCAGTGTTTTTGGTTTGATTATATTATTGAATTAAATTTATTATTATTATTTTTTATGATTATTTATTAAATTATAATTTATGATTTTGTGTTTCAAATTTTATCCTACCCGGGATGTTTACTAGACTCTTGTTTGGACAGATTTCAGTGAGTTATTTCTAAAAATAACAGCCTACAATAAAAAACTACATATTTCCATGCAAAAAAATGGTACCGCTTTCAGCACCAAAAATCGGAAAGAATCATACCACCAGGGAGGTTAAGGAAGTTCTGTCCTCAACTGTAATTAATTCTATTCCTGAAGTATCCTACTAAATTCCCCATCCCTATCCAAGTTCTCCAATAATAAAACTACAAAAACAACAACCACTAGACTGATCATTGGAGACAACTAGTGAAAGTGTGTGTACCTGGCCGTGAAACTACCTTGTGCCTGGATAAGGGATGAAGTTAGGGAAGACCTAGACAATAATTGCAGATTTTTCCTACGGGGGTAATGCTACATGTATATTTTTAATGTTGCCTTTTAAGCTGCATTAAAAGACCCAGTCTCTGCTGAACAGTATTTTTTTAATGTCCCCATGGCAGTGTATTTTTAATGTTGCATTTTAAGCTACATTTAAAGACCCAATCCCCGCTGAACAGTTTTTTTTTTTTTACATCCCCGTGGCAGTGCCCTACTACCCATGCCCTTTTTTATTTCAGTTGTGTTTATTGAACAAATGGAAGTTTGTTCAGGTACTGATATAACACATTTTTTTATTAATACATCAAGAAACAGTGATACCATCTGACAAGTTATGAGAATTTGCTGAAAAGCTTTTGGTTAAAGCAGTATGTGGCTCCCAAATTCTGTAGTAACAATGGATGACAGCCAAAAGGAAATATGTAAGTAGTTGTGTCTCATTGGTTCCATACATCATTTTCAGGAGTGGTTGCCAGTAATGGGGAACGATGGAAACAGTTGCGACGATTTTCTCTGATGACCCTCAGAAATTTTGGAATGGGTAAAAAAAGCATCGAAGAGAGAATACAGGAAGAGGCCTATTTCCTTACTGAAGAATTTAGGAAAACCAACTGTAAGTAAAACATATAGAATTATAAGGCAGCCATATGACCAAAAAAAAATTGACTCCAAAGCAAGCATAGACCCATTTTTGTAAATAGGATTGTGCATATACATGTCTTTCATCACTTGTATACTTTTTATTGCATATATTTGAAAACTAATTTTTTCATTAAAATATTTTATATAAAAAAAATGAATTTGGTTAGGTAGAGAATCAAGTCACATGAAACTGTCAAGTATCTCCTCCAATCATGGAATGAACTCTGCAGTGTTATACAGAGTTAACTGGTCAGTTGGGGGAGCGGGCAGCTTTAAAAAAAAGTCTATTGGAAGGGAGACTACCATGTCATTTTAGTAAGTGCACTTTTTTATTGTTCATTATGCCTAGCCTTAGCCCGACCTGACTTGGAAATCTTTCCAGTTCCCTTTTGTGACCTATACCACCCTTCCCCCAGTGTAATGGGGGTAAGGAGAAGGGAAGGTTTTTGTAGTCCAAATCAGGAAAACAACAAAGGGTGAAAAAGATGTTCCTCCATAAGTACTATATAGTAATTGAGGGTTGCCACCCTAAGGCAGGAAGTGTGTTACTGGAAGGATCACCAGATAAAAATAAAGAAAGCAAAAGTCTGAAACAATTAAACTAATGCAGCCACCACATTTACGGACTGGTAAGCTGCAGCATGTTACATTTCTGGTTTTGGGTATATATATGCTTTAACTCTGAAACATGCAGTGTCAGCTTTGGTGGGAATCACCCTGTAATCCTCTATATAGTAAATTAATTGTAATGGTTTGTTAAGTCTTTACTATGCCTCTTTTGCAGGTCAGTCTGTGGATCCAACTTTCTATTTTTCCAAGGCAGTTTCAAATGTCATCTGCTCAGTGGTGTTTGGAAACCGGTTTGAGTATGAAGACAAAACATTCCTCCAGCTGTTGAGCTTTTTAAATGAAAGTTTTAGAGGTTTCAGCTCTATTTGGGGACAGGTAAGTTAAGAGCTTCGGACCATCTACAAAGTAAATGTTTGCATTAATGAGATTATAAATATGTTTGGGGAAGGAAACCGAGACTGGCACATGTGAAAAAGTGCTCCAGTTTCTAATTTGAAGCTTAAGAAAATAAACACAGAATAGAGATTAAAAAGAAATGTGGAATGAAAAAGGTATTTAGGCCCAAAGTATTGCAAACGCTGGATCCAGAAACCCTCCCTTGAACTCTACTGGAAGAATACACTTCACCTGACCAAGTCATGTTAGATGTTCGATGTATATTTATGTTATTGGATACATTTATTATGTATCACCAGCAAAGTCCAACATTGTATTGAATACAATGGTCAGATGGTTCTATTGACCTGTCTATTTTATTGTCAGTTTGATGTGTTTATGAAAAAAATATTTTTATAGATAATACATATTATTTTGCTCCCAGGGGGGTTTCTGGATCCAGTGTTTGCAATTGTTACATTTGGGATGTTGGCAGGATACAAAATGATTAGATATCACTCAGCCCAGTTAACATTTTGTTAGGCCCAAAGTATTAATACCAATTAAAAACCGTGTGATGTCACCTCTTCTCCGCCTCTTTCAATCAGAGAGGGCTTTGCATTTATTGAATAAATGCAAAGCTATCAGAATGGCAACTGTGCTGAGCAGGCTTCATGCTGTGTTCATAAACACGAATCTCAAGGAGATCACTGGAGTAGCATTGCCTACTACAGTGATTTGAAGCCTCTAGTGGGATCCCACACATTTGGTATATGCAGAGTTACATTAGTTCAAGCTGGACCAATGTAACCATGTAAAAATATCCATATCTGTAACCCTTTAAAAGAGAAGGATGGCCGAAGCTCTTTTGGCCATACTTCTGTAGGTCACAGGAGTGCACTTAGCTTGAGATTCAGCTAACAGCGGGCTAATGCCTGCCTTTGATTGGCATTGCTCCGCTGGTCTAGACCTTGGAGGGATCCCAACTTTAATGTTGAGATCCACCCAGAAGTTTGACCAGTAGCTGGCTCAGCCTCTCAGCATGCCTCTGCCCCCTCCCTGCCCCTCCACAGCCCAGCGCTGCAGTGAGCACTGAAGGATCAGAGCAGAGAGCCAGTGATTGATTGTCTTCATTCTCTGATCACTGATGACCAAGAACTGAGCAATCAGTAGTTTTTTATAGCTCAGTTCTCAGTCTTAGAGGCAGCAGGGTAGACAGATGCAGCATCTGATTGATCTAGGTGAGTATGAAAGTTTGTTATTTTAGAAATCCCATACTTTTCTGTTAGTTTCTTCCAAGTAGGCTTATTGGTTTATTAGTTTGGTGCGCACACTTCCATCCTCAATTCTTTGCTGTAAATCTGGTGCATATATGATATTAATTCCTCCCATTGTGTTTGGGTCATGATCTTACACTACAAATATCTCTTAGATGTACAACGTGTTTCCCAAAGTGGTTGGAAAGATTCCAGGACCTCATCAAAAAATGTTTAACGCAATTGATGGCATTCAGAAATTTATTGGAGAAAGGGTGAAAATGCATAAAGAAACCCTGGATCCAGGTTCTCCTCGAGACTTCATTGATTGCTTTCTCTTAAAGATGGAGCAGGTGAGGCAATTTATTCTGCTGGGGTTTACTGGTAAATTTTATTTTTTTGCTCGCAGATGGAGTCTCACAAAAAAAAAAAAAGTTAATTCGATACCCACTGAGCTTTAAAAAAAATTGCCGCCTGTGTTTTGGTGCAGCATCGCGCTGCGGCAGTGATAACAAAGAGCCCAGTTGCAGATAACTCCAATTCAATTGAAGAAAATGCTTAACTACAATCAGTCCAGCGGGAAAATTCCCCACTGGGAAACACTCACAGTTCTGTGCAGTATGGTATTACAGCAGGTAAGATGCACCGATAGCATCTGTCTCAGAGGGTGGAATGTGGACTGGCCAGTCTGGTCCCAATGGGGAGGCTTCAAAGGATGGCATGTCCCTAGCCTGCCCCTACTCTTCAGGAACCTTTCTCTGCTGCTAACACTTTCCCTCACAGAAGGGTGGTCTTTCCTTACTCTATCCACTTCGCAAATGCTTGCCAAAATCCGGGGGCAGGGACTTAAAAAGACTCTGCTTACCCAAGATGGCAACCAGGGGTCACCTGGATGCAGAGTAGACAATCAACACACTGCCTCAGGAGGCCCAGAAACCATAAAGAAAACTAAGTTTCTCCTGACTTCCACTTCTGTAGTACCACTCTGGACGGGCACCACCCACAGTAGAGAAAGCAGACTGCACCTGCCTATACGCCATTGTATTAGGAAACTGCCAATCTAACTTACAGCAAAATAACACAAACGTTTATCTGGCACCTAAAAGATCAAACATTAAAATATATCCGAGACCAAAAGTTTTTTGTTTTGTTTTCAAAATCAACATTTTGGATTGGAACAGGAATGGAGGGAGACCTCTTCCAATGAGGAGGTCTGTTCCAATGACAACTATCTAAGGCACAGGTGTCAAACTGGGGACCCTCCAGCTGTTGCCAAACTACAAGTCCCATGAGGCATTGCAAAATTAACAATTATAGGCACGACTCCCAAAGGTAGTGGCATGATGGGACTTGTATTTTTGCAATAGCTGAAGGGCCACCAGTTTGACACCCCTAATCTAAGGGCTTGTTCACACTTGACTAATTTCTAACACTTGCCAAACTCCCCTATAGCTTTTTACAGGCATTAGACAGGTGTTTGGAAAGCATTTTTAATGCTCCCCAAATGCCCTATGTGCGTATTTGAAGCATTTGATAGGCATTTGCCAAGCGTTAAAACCGCACCACATTTGCCTATAATGAAGTTTAATGGTAGTAATGCTCTGAAAACGCTTTGCAAACACCCCGCAAACGCCTGCCAGGCATTTGAGGAGAATCATCATAGACTTGAATGGGAGGCTTCAACTCCTCTTGACTGGACACGAGGCATCAATTTTGCCATAACGTTAACGCTTCAGTGTGAACAGCACTGTGTGCTGCCATGTGTAGAATTTTCATAGGCATTTAAGGAGCATTAAACACTGCCCAAACGCCTGTCTAACGCCTGTTAACAAAGCTAGTGTGAACTTAGCCTTAGTGAACAGTTCCCTTACATTGGATAGATTTCCCCCTACTTCCTGTTGTGACTGTGTTGTGGCAGCACTGGACTGGAAAGTTCTAAAGATTATTGGTAATAAGTAAATCCAAGTAGGTTAAGGCTGCTCAGGAAGCAGTTCATAGTGGAAGTCCTTTTAAAATGGTATCCAGATATAGATGTTGTAAGTATGGTGTATGAGGTATCAGTGCCAAAAGTAAAATAGTACAAAATTAGTTTTTTTAATCTATGAAAATATCACAAAACATATTTTGGGGGCTTTAGGCTTTCAATTTGGAATGAAATTAAGATTCACTCTATTTTTCTCGAATCAGCTTAACAGGCTGCATCAACAATGTGTTGACGTTCCATGTTGAGCTGATACATACAGTGTGATCCTTGGCTTCTATTTAATTTTTACTGTATCTTTGGATAGTGTGGAGAGGGATTAGAACACCTCTCAGGTTTTCATAGCTGTCTGTGTCCCCGTTAGAGAGATTCACTCTATCTAATTTGTCATGCTTACCATCATCACTGAAAGAAAAACCTTAAAAATTTCCCAAATTTTGGGTTATCCCCAGAACGGTGATAGAGGTGAATTATTCCAATGGGGACAATGAGGGATTTCCTCCAACTTCCTCTTTTGATTATGGGATCGGAACTGAGGAGAAATCTCCCCTATTGGAAATGGCAAAAAAAACTTCACAGGAGTTATATCACTTTCTTACTCTATCCAAAATGAAAAAAAAAAGTTTTAGTTCTACTTTAACCTCCCTGGCGGTATTCCGAGTGTAGCTCGGGGTAAAGTTTCAGTATCACAAGAGGTAACCCCAAGCTACACTCAGGCTTACCATGCCGCGCTGCTCCAGGATCTGTTCTTCACTTACCTTGTCCTTCGCTCCCGCAATGTTCCTCCTGCAGTGTCTCCGGCAATGAAATCCAGCGGATGCCGGCATCTGTCATCTGCGTTCCGTCCCCTCCGAGCGTCGGGACGTACGGGGGACGGAACGGCGGGAAATTTGAAAATGCCAAAAAGTGACATTCACTAAAATCACTAAAATCACATAGTAAAACATTACTGTATCAAAGCATTTCACATACATATTGTCCCTAGTGCTTTGTCCGGCGCCCTGCTTGCATTTTTACTGTTCTTTCTGCCTGCAAACTGAGAAAAATCCATTGCGTCCAAAAAGCGTCCCTTTAGGTCAAAAGTGGTTTTAGATCAGCTAGAGAACAGCGATAGTAAATCAGAACCACTTGCAGAATTGAGTGATAATGATTCGTGGGGGAAATTCGTCATCAGACACTGAAAACGATTCTG
The DNA here is from genome assembly GCF_062004578.1 of Staurois parvus. Classification (NCBI taxonomy): domain Eukaryota; kingdom Metazoa; phylum Chordata; class Amphibia; order Anura; family Ranidae; genus Staurois; species Staurois parvus. The sequence goes on along the minus strand of NW_028318542.1, from coordinate 5,200,536 downwards.
CGACTTTGCTCAGTGATGTGTGAACTTGGCGCTATATTTCAAATTTCAGTGTTTTTGGTTTGATTATATTATTGAATTAAATTTATTATTATTATTATATTATTTTTTATGATTATCTATTAAAATCTAATTTAGGATTTCGAGTTTCAAGTTTTATCATACCCGGGATGTTTACTAGACTCTTGTTCGGACAGATCTCAGTGAGTTATTCCTTTAAAATTACAGGCCTACAATAAAAAAAAACATATTTCCAAGCAAAAAAATGTACCGCTTTGAGCATAGAAATATGAACATAATCATACCGCTAGGGAGGTTAATAGAGATATATGCATCCAGATCAGTTTTTAAAGTGGTTGTAAAGGCTGCAGTCTATGCATGAAGGTAAAAAAGCTTCTATGTGCAGCAGTGCCCCCGGCCCCCTCAATGCTTACCTGAACCTCGAGATCCAGCGATGTAAATTACAGCCTGGGCTGCCCCCGGTCTCTGCCTCCTCATTGGATGAGACAGCAAGTGGGAACCATTGGCTCCCACTGCTGTCAATCACAACCAGTCAGCCAATGAGGAGAGAGAGGGGGTGGGGTCCAGCCACGGCTCCATGTGTGAATGGATATACGGAGCAGCGGGTGCCCCCAAATCAATCTTCTTGCTGTGGGGGCACGCCACAGGAGGTAGGGGCCAGTAGAGCCTTCAGGGGACCCAAGAAGAGGAGGATCCGGGCTGCTCTGTGCAAAACCACTGCAGACAGCAGGTACGTATAGACATTTGTTATTTTACAAAAAAAATGAATCTTTAGAATCACTTTAACTTTGTTTTCATTTTTGACATCTACATTTTCTTCTTATGTCTTTAGGAAAAAGATGTGCCACAAACTGAATTTCACATGGAGGGTATTGTGAATACCACATTCGATTTGTTTGGTGCTGGTACAGAAACCGTCAGTACAACATTGCGTTATGGACTGTTGATTCTGCTCAAACACGCAGATGTTGAAGGTTTGTGAAGTTTTTTTAAAATAAAGGACTAAAAAAAAAATGAATTTTTTTTTTTCAAATTATTTGTATTGATTTTTCTTTTTTAATCAAGGCTACAGAGCTGTACATTACAATGAGGGATACATAAGGATGTGATATGGCAGGGATGGCAATCCCCAAGGTCCCATGTTACCAAAGAAGATCTAAAGTAGATCGTATGGTGTGTTAAGATTTCAGCTTCTCAAAGTGAAACCATTACGAGGCAAAAAAAAGCTTGAGTTGTCTAATCTCACCAGGACCTTCAGAGAAGGTCACCCAGTGGAGAAGGATGATGTTCAGTGTGTGTCAGAGTCTTTTATGGGAGACTAAGGTACTGCCAGGAAGGAAGGGGAATATAAGGGGGAAGTAGGTGTGGAGACTGTGGAAGTGGAAAGCATAGAGGAATTAATGTCAATAAGGCACATGTGTTGGTTATGTATGGAGAGAAGATAGTGGAAAATGAGACGGAGGAGGTGTGTGAAATTTGTGATCTTGGGGAACATAGGGATAGGGAAGTGGGAGGGAGGGTAGGAAAGGGCTTCAACCACCCAAGCAAGCACTTAACAAATATTCTCATCCAGATTTTGAGTTGTGATGAGCCACATTTGTTTTATATATGAAATATTTTATACTAATGTTTGACATTTGACTTTTGCACCAATGGGTAAAGCTTTGGTCTCTTCTTTATTTATTTAATGTACAGCCCATTGTTTACAGATCTATAGAGCTTAAAGTGGTTGAAAAATATATATAAAAAAAAAAACCATGGAACACTTACCCACTCTGTGTAATGGTTTTGCACAGAGCAGCCCCAATCCTCCTCTTCTCTGGTCCCCTACCGGTTGAAAAATATTTTTTTAAAAAGCAACGTTATACTTACCTGCTCTGTGTAATGGTTTTGCACAGAGCAGCCCTGATCTTCCTCTTCTCGGGTTCCCCCACCGGTGCTCCTGGTTTCTCCTGCTGCTGAGTGCCTCCATAGCATGCCTTGTGCCATTGACACACACAGTGAGACTCAGCCCTGCCCTCCACTCCCTCCTCAATGACTATGGTTGACAGCAGCAGGAGCCAATGGCAGGAGTTTAAAGGCAGAAAAGAAAACAACACTTGCACGCTCTGAAGAGGAACAATACATTTATATCTTGGCCAATAGAATGCATTAACGCCAAATGCGTGAACGGTCATGAACATGCATAAACGCACAAGCAAAAATGAGGATTTTCTGCGTATTTCTGCTGCTTTTCTTCTGTAAGAAATGTGTCTAAAGAATACTGTGGCACGTGGCCTCGAGATTTATTTTTGGTTTGACATAAATTGTAATTGCTCTTATACCATATACCATATGAGCAACCATTAATGCTGAACTCCAAACAGCTAAGTACCTAGCTAAATACTTATGTGGTAGATGTCTTAGGTGCTAAATGGTTTGTACTTATGTCCATCAAGCCTTGAGATTTACACAGCTCTGCTGCACAGCAAGGATGGAAGTCTCAGTTTTTCAGGCATTTATACTGATTGTAAAAAAATATATATTTTTTTCCTTCCTAAATAATGAACTACATTCATTCAATCTGGCAACATTTAGTTCTTATGTTGTAAAACATTAAATAAGCAATATTACTGGCTGCCAAATTAACCATTCAAATTTATTTTAATTATAGACTTTTTAAACTTTTTAAAATGATTTTGGAAGTTTCAGTGACCAAATCAGATCATTAAATTAATAATAATTTAGCTCTGAATCACCTGCCTTTTGTTTCCATCTTTGCAGAACGCATCCACAAAGAGATAGACCAAATCATTGGTCGGAACCGGGCTCCTTGTATTGAAGATCGGTCTCGTATGCCATATATGGACGCTGTGATCCATGAAATTCAGAGATTCATTGATCTCGTCCCAATGGGCATCCCACACAAAGTGACTCGTGACGTGCACTTCCGAGATTTTATCATTCCAAAGGTGAAACCACAAGCGACATCCTAGTTTTTTGGGGCTAACGTTATTAGGCAGTGCGAAAAGCAAGGATAATAGGCAAAGTGCAGTCATTCATAGGCCAATAAAAAGTTGATTGTGAATGGTCTGTATTGTTTACTGCACTTTGTCCTTATAAAATAAACAAGCCCGTATGTACTAACTGTGCTCACAATTAGCTTTACTCAAGATGGGTCTTAGGGTCAAGATCAAGTTTGTCTGCCTGTTTTGGAATGCAGCTAAATGCATATATTGGTGACAATACAGTCATTAAGTATGACTACATTTCTACATGCCTACAAGAATTTGTAATACACTGCTTTATATTCTATCATAATTGGGCCTATGCTATTATGATCTCTTTGAATATATAACTGTTTTCGTACAGTTTTTATTTATTTTATGGGCAATGTTTTTGGCATAAAACATTATGATCCCAGTAAAAATAAAATGAGACACCTACTGGACTAGGCTAAAACTCAAACTGGACAAAACTAGAGCAAACCAGTAGTTGTCTTGTTGATATCCAGTATGAAATATGCAGGTACCTGAACACATTGATTGATAGCAATCCTGTAGTATGAATATGGGTGTGATTACATAGTTCTCAGTCTTCAGAAAAGACATTCAGGCAAATGAAGGAAAACCGAGGACTGGGCCCACAGATTCAGAGGGTACACGATGCCACACAGACACAGACAGCGGTTCTTTTAAAACAATTACGTTTACTGAACAGTTATAGTGATCATGTAGCTGAGCATACGTAAACAGAATGATAACAGCGCATAACCATACAGTAAGAATAATACTGTCTAACACTAACCCCGTACTTGCGGACTTTTCCACAATGTCCGGAAAGCAGCCTGGCTGCGCCTGAATGCTCCTGAGCAAGATATAACGTTGGGGTGCACCCTAAGTATTGCGCAATACTATTTGTAATCCAAAGGAAAGTGGAGTATGTCTCTTGTAACTTTCTGGTATATCCAAAATGTCACTGACCACGTGTGGTGCGATGTGCTGCGGCAAAGCCGCACTTACGGTTCCCTGGCAGGCTCTTGGTGCTTTCTCCTGACCCACTCCGGAACCGGACCATACAGTCACTTGTTTCCTGGTCTCGTTGTGGATCTTCCTTAGGTGCCCTCGCCAGATTCCACTGTGAGCCGTAAATCCTCTTCAAGGCCCCACACAGATTCTCCAGACGTCCTCAGCATCCATCAGTCAGACCCAGACTCCACTTCCTCCTCAGCACAGGAACTCCTCCCCTTCCCATAGAGTTTGTGATGCAGTAAGTCATTTCTTAATTGCAGCCTCAAACCTGCATTTACAGTTCACTATGACCCTTCTGAGGGTCCTACTCTGCCCCTAAATTAGTATTCATTAAACTTTATAGGGTAAATAAGCATTTATCTTGTCTTAGCAGAAGTCACTACAAAATCGATTCTTGTACTTTGCTGCCATCTACTGACCAAAGAGCATATTGCAGTTTAACATTACACACCAGTATTAATCCATGCATCACACTCTTACTGACTGACCTTACTAAATAAATATCATGATGACTCTTCTTTTCTTTTTTTAGGACACCACTGTGTATACCATACTGGCCTCTGTTCTCCGAGACCCCAAGCAGTTTAAATACCCCAATGAGTTTAACCCCGGACATTTCTTGGATGAAAATGGAAAGTTCCGTCGGAACGATGGATACATGCCCTTCTCTTCAGGTATGCATCACTAGATCAACATACCAACCTGTGTACTATCTAAAGCAGGGCTGCTGTTAAAAACCGCAGGGCCCCATACAGCCAACCTTACAGGGCCCCCACGCATAAAAAAACACAGTTTACTATGTTTCAGTTATGAATAAACACAGTAAGTGATCGGTACCGATCACCCATTGTGTACTTTCAGGAAAGAAAGGGGCAGACTCCCCAGGGGAGTTAAGTAGAAGAGTACCCATTGTGTAGTAAGGCTTATTTATTAGGGTAAAACATCCAGGTAAAGATATCAGGTATCCAGCCTTACTACACTATGGGTACTCTTCTACTTTAACTCCCCTGGGGAGTATTAATTTGCAGATAACCCAGCATCCAGTTTCCAGAGAGGGAGCCCTTGTACATCTGGTGATCTGACCCACCCATCCCTTAAAGGGATCTCTGGCACCTTTCCAATCCACATCAGAGGCCCCAGGATCCAGACCTATCCAGTGAGGGATTTAACCCTATTCCTGCCCAGATTTGGATGACCTTGATGACATTAGGATTTTAATACACAAATGCGCATTTTAATATGCGTTACAGTGAGTGTGCATTTCTCCTATACCTGATTGCACAAGCACCAAATTCTAGATGAACGCAGGATTCCTATATGCATTGACAGTCACTTTATGAATTATTTATTATATTTTATAGATCATATATTTGATTGATTTTGATGCTTTTTTAGCGCTGCACTTTATTATATCTTCACATAATATTACCTATATCAGATGCTATGATGGCACTCAGGATGCATAAATAGACAGATAATTTGGGTATTACTATTACAATGATGGAAACAGGCAGTTTTATTCAATAAGAGAACAGAGACTTCCACTGACATCAAACAAAAAGAAGAGCCAATGTAATCTTTCAGATAGTTGAGAACAGTGGAAAACTGGCAATGAACCCATAAGGTTATCTTATTGGTATCGCTGTCTTAAAGTATCGATGCCGATGTAAATTCTCTGCTACGTCAGCACACAGCTTCTTCACCCCACAGAATATTCATGGTCTCCTTGGCTTGTAGTGTCATGTAACAAAAATGAAAACTGAAGCCCCGCATCACTGTCAGGAGTTCCAGACCAGGGGCGGACTGAACATTCAGGCACTCGGGCACTGTCCACGGGCCCAGGGTCAGTAGGGGGCCCCATGAGATGCCTCTGGTACCTTTCATAGGCTTTTTCATAGGATTTTTTGGGTGTGGTTTGAGTGTGGGCAAGGACAAAGGGGCCGCATGATCCCCTATTGCCTGGGGGCTCCATGTGTTGTCAGTCCGCCCCTGTTCCAGACACAACTTTATTCCAATAACCAGGCAAACTGCTGCTGACTAGACCTGTGCTTGTAATCACACTGGAGGAAAAAAAATTAAATGCCCTAAAAAGTGATGGATTTTTGACCCCTGAAATGCATTGGCTACTTTTTGGATTATCCCCTTGACTTTTATTGGAATACAGTTGTATCTGTGTCTCTTAGCAGAGAACATGTTTGTATAATTTCCATTTCCATTTTGGTGTGACTCTTTAATTTTTTCATTTCCATCATTCAGGCACTTCGGCTTTGGCTTCCAGTTTTGTCTGGCCTTTGTTGTTGTTGTTGTTTGTCACAATTTACTAACATGTTCAGATATTGTGGAACTGGATACCTGGATCTCTGGGCACTCAACAACCAAATGTTTAATATTGTATATATCATAGTTAGAATGTGATTGCTGACTGTATTTTGGGGGTTTTAAGAACCTATGGGATGAAAGAACCTGATGACAGAAACATAGTAGAAATCTAGGGAAAACCATAAAATCTACGTAAGCACTGTACAGATACAAAGGAGAGCAGGTACAAGGGACAAACATATACTGAGAAGATAGGAAGCATACTGTTATGCCAGCTGATGGTAAATGGCTTTCACCATTGTGTTGGAACTGGAAGCACTTGACCTTCATCAGAGCTATTGATGGTACGGATGAATTTGTGCAGCAGAATAATGCCCTGTCTGCAACTCATAAGATTGCCTAGCTGGACCACCACAAACAGAAATAGAGTTCTAGGACACAGCAAATATAAAGGGACAGAGTTATAACCAGGAGCAACAGTATATGCATATAGATAAGAAGGACAAGACATAAAAGTCAATACAGTTCTGATCAGGAACAGAAGCCAAAGGCAATACAGCTCAGGTCAGAATAAACAAGAAAGTTAAAAAGAAAAGTTGAGATACAACTGAAGAGAGACTAACTAAACAGCCCAGACAGGAAACACACACCAGAATGGAAATGATAATGTGGACACACACCTGACCTCTGTCATCTTATATGTAGCTCCCTCCTAATTTAGCTAGGGGGAAATAGACTCCAATGGTTAGACAGGGCCTTTGCAGCAGCCCAGGTGTAATAGCCAGAGAGGGGTCAAATTGTGGTTTAGGGCTGAGAGGCTCTGGAATTTGCCCTGCTCTAGGGCTTTTGGTGGAAGGCTCTAGAGGCAGTGGGTGGATCCTAGCCAATCGCCAACAAGAGGTTGGCAAGGGGCTGTTACACCCTTAAAAGTGTTGGAGCCTGCTCAGTTGGAGGAGAGGAGAGTGGAGAGTTGGAGGGAGAGTTTGGGTGGAAGATATAAGGCTGAAGGAAAGAGGCTGCGAGGAGGCCCAGTGGGACAGGGCATACCTGCAGGTCTGGAGCTGGAAAGGAGGAAAGCTCAGAGCTCACCAGCCCCCTGAGAGAGGACCACCTGTATGGAAGGGAAGGAGCGGCCCAGCTGATAGGCCTAGTAGCAGTCACCAACCCACAAGCGGTACAGGAGAGGATCTGAGTAAGTACACCTGCACCCCCTGGACAGATAGGGAAAGGAGCACTCTGGTGGAAAACCAGATTAGCCCTCTAGTGACTATTAATTTCTTAAAGTGACAGGAATTAGATCCCCTGTTCAGGGATACCTCCAGGTTGCTGGGTGAAGAGAAGAAATGAATCTAGGGCCTGGGTACACTAAGGAGACGCTGGCTAGCTCTCTAACAGAGACTATGCTGAAGAGAAGACTTGTAAATAGTTCCAGGACATTATTCACAGATTATCAGTACCCTTGGGCATCCTGTACACCCCTAACCCTATCTCAGTTCAAATCTCCTAAATAAAAACACAAAAACAAAGCTCAAGGACTGATTTCTGACTCTGGATGCAAGCTTTTGTGAAGATGTGTGAGGCCTGGCTGTGCAGGACTATATGGGGCCCCAAATCTTCTAGAGATTCCTAAGGGGGTAGTACTACATATACTATCAAAGGATGAAAAAAATTAAAACAAATATCTTCATCTACTGGTGGATGGCCAGTTGAAGACAAAGTATCAATGAGGTAAAAATCTATCTCAGGCCACTGGTGGAAGCTGCCATTATTGCCTTGTAGGCCATATACTACTTCACTAGCATCACTTAATAGGTACAACACTACTGTCAGCCTGTGATTCAGATAATACCAATTTACGACTAAAGATTTTGAGAAATATATTGTCTTTGAGACCTTTTTCCTTTGATCCTTGAAAGATTCTAAACTTCTGTATCAAAATATGGAATGTAGTTAAAAAGTTCAGATGAATGGTGACAATGATTGGTTCTTGCATCAGTTACATGATCAGGAGCCCATTCCACTGGCTCCCAATCAGAAGACTTGAGCGAGATTTGTTACCGACACACAACCCGCATCACACAGCCAGTGCATAACCTCCTGCCACTGTGGATGCATATATGCAAGTAGCTCGGTGTTAAAGGTCACCTTTCTTGCTGGCGTATATATGAGTTACACAGTCAGCAAGAAGTTAAAGTAACACAGTGCATCCAAAACAGGTGGGCTTAACCATCCATAGTGACCCAAGGAAAACTTCAACAAGAGTGGTAAGGCCAACTCCACTATTGACAGTTTCTGAGCAGTATAGTAAACTGAGGGGGTTTTATGCCAAAACTGAAGTGGAGAAAAAGTCACTAGGGGATAGAACTTTTTGAAACAAAGATTTGGTGTCTGCAGATGCTGAGATAATCTAACACTAGCATGCATGCACAGAAGTTACATCATCTCTGAGCTACCAATGACAAAATAAGAACAGGATCAGATGGCAGCGAATGGGGACCTTTCAGCTCTGAAGTAGGTCACGTCTGCCATATTTTACAAGAATGCTAAGCATACTTGCTCATTATGGCAAGATCTCCCATACAACTCAAGCATAGTTTCACTTTTATCTTCTTAAAACTGAAATTTCAATTTTGGAAAGGCTAATTCTTGAATGCAAGTAACCAATCTGCTTCTATCACTGCAGAGCATTTGGTAAAAAAATGTAAAAAAAAAAAAAAAAAGGTTCCAGATTGCTTGCAATAGATCACTGCACTTTGCATGTTGCTCTTTTATTTATTACACTTGCACTTATGTCACCAGTAATTGCCATTTAGCCATTTATAATTATTTTTCGCTTCACAGGGAAGCGGATGTGTATGGGCGAAGGTCTTGCAAAAATGGAACTGTTCCTGTTTTTCACTACAATTTTACAGAACTTCACCTTGAGATCCCCGGTGGACCCACAAGACCTAGACCTTACACCACAAATGAGTGGATTTGGAAACGTCCCACGCCCCTATGAGCTGTGCTTCATTCCACGCTAATAAATAGGACTATGGAACTTTATCATCTTCTTGTTATTTTGGGCTTTCAAATAAGAAATGTTCACCAATACAGTGAAAACATACATATGTACAGTTTTTTCCAGCCCATGTAGAGCATCCTATAATGTAGAAATGTTTTAAACTGTACATATAAATGTTATTTTTTTTAATAAAGCTGAACTACAAGCAGATATAAAACACCATAGCCTGCAATATGTATTATCTGTACAACCTCCAGGTAATTCTTGTACAATGGAAGATTATGGAGTGGGGGTTATCCTCTGAGCCATTGAGACTCTGCTGCATGCACATGTGCTGAAAAGTTACATGCCAATAGGAGGAGAAGGATGAGCTCATAAGAGCGCTGCTGCTTTTTTATTGCCCAATGACAGGCTGGTGGCCAAGCTGTATTACTTATCAGTAGTAGATAAAACTGAGGTCAACGATTTGACTGTTCTGTCTGGCACGGGGTTTAAATCTCTGTACTAGCTGGATAAAGTTAAAAATGGTTTATCAAGTAAAGCAGATTTAATATATGTATTTAAAATGTGCATTTTGCTTATTGTTTGGAGATCAATTTAAATTGCATTCCACTTAGATATTACAATGTAATAAACTGTGTACACATATGACGTGGTTTGTGTATAAAAACTAGAAGCAGAGGTTGGTTCATTCCTTTTTTTTAAATAAACTATTATATTTAATATTGACACTCAATGGATTAATAATGTTCATTAAAGTGACACTAAGTTCTGGTGTTAAAAAATATATTCTAAGTATGTATTCTCAACTCAGAAAAGCCCCTTCTATTGCTCTCAGCCTCCTCCAAATCTCCAAATTCTTTTTTTTTTTGGCTTCTGTGATCTGACTTCTTGTGAGAGAGTAGCTACATTTGTTCTCCATTGCCCCACTGTAGGTAGGAATGTAGCCACCTTCTCTTGCTCGCTCCTTAGACCATAAACTATGGACTGCGGATTTGTAGTATACATAGAGCAGTGCATATGACCGCATCTAACATGCGCTGCATGTTACAAACAAATGGAAATGAAGAGGGAAAAGGAAAGGTCCAAAAGCTCAGAGAGGATGTTACAAAGACACAGAAAAACACAGCAAGAAGTTATTTAATGAAAAAACAGATTACAGGGCCATTAATTAGTGGATGTATATGGATTAATGGATTATTTTTGGAGAATAAGGATATAATTTAGTGCCACTTTAACGGCCTAGGGCAGGAGTGTCAAACTCAACTTCATCGCAGGCCCCATCAACATTATGGTTTCCCTCAAAGTGCCGGCTGTATTTGTAAAACTAGATGTCCAGAGACTCCCCCCTTACATCAGATGTCAAGATTCCACAAACCGTCAGTAGTCGTGAGTCCCCCACCCTTCCTTACATCATAGTGCATTGACACGATCACCAGGTGAAAATAATTTGTTAGAAATTAGTTGTTTTATTCACTTTGGTAATTTCACACATTGTAGTGCAGTCACTTTATATTTTTACTGTATGTGTTGCACATGTACATGTTTAAGTGTGTTCACTTTATATTAGTTGTATGAGTTGTATATTTACTTTTAAGGCACAACGCAACATTATTTAGTACATCAGTCGCAGTGTGGTTTCATTTTAGTAAATGGGTAATTTTGGCATGCAGTGCTGCCCGACGAGCGGAACAGTGGTGATAACTTTTGTTGTCATTCCAACTTAAGAGGGACTGATAAACAGATGGCTGTCATGTGTTTTACCAAACCCGCCGCCCCAACCACAATTGCAAATGAGGCCTAGGATCATCTGCATTTAGAATGAAATATTATCTACAAAAAAATATGAGACCAAATTGTGACTTTTTAATTAATTTTGTAAAACCACATTTTACAACTATTCCTACTAGGTAAAACAAAACCTGTATGACCTACATCTACTGTTAAAAAAGCAGTGAATAGTAAAACAAAAAGTTATATAAAAATATAATTCGGAAGAAAGGAAATTAGGCTTGGAAACATTCAAAATTAAATCCGGGATGCTAAAAACTGAAAACAGACTTTTGCACTGTGGTGCTTTACTTTAACCCAACACATCAGACTACCAAGATGTGAATGGACCCGAAGGGCTGTAAAACATTTTGAATGGCACTCCAATGCAGACAATGCAGTTCCAATGTGACATGCATTACAGTGCACCACAACATGGGGTAAGGCACTACTATATGATATGGTTCACTGTGTTGGCAAAAAATGCAGAATGTCCATTATTTGACCTGTTCCTGTGCATTGGCAGCTCATTTGAAATGAATAGGCTTCCCGTACTGAATGCACATTAAAAGGTGACACAAAGAGCATTAATGCAACACACAGGCAGAGAACCGTGAATGGGCTGCAAATACCCACTCAAGCCACAAAAAAAAATTTTCCATCCTCTGGAGCCTTTAAAGTTTGTGAAGAGGTAATTTTTAAAAGTTGAAAATAATGAACATTTTGGGTTTTTATTGTTACTTATGCCACTAGAACTTACAAAAAAAATAAACTACTATTCAGATAATAGTAATTGTTATTTATCTGTATGACCCTTTTTCTCTAAGCACCAGGACTGGGATTGGGATCCTATTGAGTGGGTTATATAGGTAGGCATTATATAGAATATTTGTTTGCCATTATTGGTAGGAAAAATATTTTATATTTACCATTTCTTGGTATGTTTCTTTCTAGTGGTCTATAGGCCTATTGCTCTTTGTTCTTTCTTACCACAGGATAGAACTAGTTTTAAACATATCCGGGACACTAGGCCTTCATTGTGAGACCTTAAGTATCAATTTTGGATTGACAAGACCATATATTCTTAACTTATTTATCCTTCAAGTTATGACGTCTGCTGTAATTAACCAATAGATGGCTAATACACATATCTCAGATCATCAAAGGTCTGGTAAGCGGATGGGGAGTGAAAAAAGGGGGATAGGTGGGATTACCACATTGTAATTAATAGCCAACAACCCTTATTTAGGGAAAAATGTTTTTATGACTTTCTGGGTACCCCAAATACAGTACACATGATTATACATAAAACAGTAGTTTATTAAAAAATGTGTAAGAAAGAAAATGTGTTAGTACACAAAACACAAGACTGAATACATATGTAGAACCCTCCACACTTTAAGTTTGTATATCCCCCTAAATAAAGCTCATGGAACCCATACATACTGCATATCGTAAAGTTCACTTAGTAAACAATCTAGCTGTTTGATGTTTAAGCTGTAGTGGGGAAACCTAATATTTCTCAACATGTTTCATGGTAAAAACTCCTTCCTCAGGCATATGGAGGAAAAGGCCAATACATGATCTGTGTATATACACTGCTCAAAAATATTAAAGGAACACTTTGAAAACACATCAGATCTCAAAGGGGAAAAATATCATGCTGGATATCTATACTGATATGGACTGGGTAATGTCTTAGGAACGTAAGGATGACCCATTGTTTGATGGAAATAAAAATGGTCAATCTAAGAGTGAATTCAAAGACCCCCCTGAAAATCAAAGTGAAAAAATAATGCAGCAGTCTAGTCCATTTTGCCAAAATTGCATTGCAGCAACTCAAAATTGTACTCAGCAGTTTGTATGACCCCCCACGTGCTTGTATGCATGCCTGACAACATCGGGGCATGCTCCTAATGAGACGACGGGTGGTGTCCTGGGGTATTTCCTCCCAGATCTGGACCAGGGCATCACTGAGCTACTGGACAGTCTGAGGTGCAACCTGGTGACGTCGGATGGACCAAAACATGATATCCCAGAGGATGTTCTATTGGATATAGGTAAGGCGAGTGTGGGGGCTATTCAATGGTATCAATTCCTTCATCCTCCAGGAACTGCCTGCATACTCTTGCCACATGAGGCAGGGCATTGTCATACACCAGGAGAAACCCAGGACCCACTGCACCAGCGTAGGGTCTGACAAAGGATCAAGGATAGGGTCAAAGGATTTTCAGGGTGTCAGTTAGGGTGCCACTGTCTAGCCTGTAAAGGTCTGTGTGTCCTTCCATTAGTATGCCTTCCCAGACCATCACTGACCCACCACCAAAATGGTCATGCTGAGCGATGTTACAGGCAGCATAATGTTTTCTATGGCTTCTCCAGACCCTTTCATGTCTGTCAGGGTAAACCTGCTATCATCTGTTGAAAGCACAGGGCGCCAATGGCGGACCTGCCAATTCTGGTGTTCAATGGTAAATGCCAGTTGAGCTCTATGGTGCCGGGCAGTGAGCACAGGGCCCAGTAGAGGATGTCAGGCCATCAGGCTACCCTCATGAAGTCTGTTTCTGATTGACTGGTCAGAGACATTCACACCAGTGGCCTGCTGAAGGTCATTTTGTAGGGCTCTGGCAGTGCTTATCCTATTCCTCCTTGCACAAGGAGCAGATACCGGTCCTGCTGATGGGTTAAGGACCTTCTACAGCCCTGTCCAGCTCTCCTAGAGTAGCTGCCTGTTTCCTGGAATCTCCTCCATGCTCTTAAGACACAGCAAACCTTCTGGCAATGGCACGTATTGATGTGCCATCCTGGAGGAGTTGGACTGCCTGTGCAACCTCTGTAGGGTCCAGGTATCGCCTCATACTACCAGTAGTGACACTGACCCTAGCCAAATGCAAAACTAGTGAAAAATAGGCTGAAAAGATGAGTAGGGAAAAAAATGTCAGTGGCCTCCACCTGTAAAACCATTCCTGTTTTAGGGATCGTCCTTTGTTGCCCATCTAGTGCACCTGTTAATTTCATTAACACCAAAGCAGCTGAAACTGATTAACAACCTCCTCTGCTACTTAACTGACCAGATCAATATCCCAGGAGTTTCATTGACTTTATGCTATACTCTGATTAAAAAGTCTTCCTTTAATTTTTTTGAGCAGTGTACAGTACAAACATAATGATTATTACTGTACCATCTCATAGTCAGTGGTGTATTTAGAGTTTGTGCTGCCCTAGGCAACACAAAAATCCCCCCCCCCCAATGAGACAGCAAAAAAGTTCAATAAGTGTGTGTATGTACTGTATATATGATTTTCTCTCTCTCTTCTCTCTCTCTCTTTCTCTTCTCTCTCTTCTCTCTCTCTCTTCCCTATCTCTTTCTCTCTCTCTTCCCTCTCTCCCCCTCTCCTCTCTCTCTCTCTCTCTCTCTCCTCTCCATCTTTACTCTCTTTTTCTCTCTCTCTCTCTCCCCTCTCTCTCTTCCCTATCTGTCTCTTCCCTCTCTCTTTCTCTCTCACTTCTCTCCCTCTCTTCTCTCTCTCTCTCTCCTCCGTCTTCCCCCCCTCTCTCTCTCCCCTATCTCTCTCTTCCCTCTATCTTTCTCTCTCTCTTCCCTCTCTCCCTCCCCCCCTCTCTCTCTCCCTCCCTCCTCTCCACCTTTCCTCTCTTTTTCTCTCTCTCCTCTCTCTTCCCTATCTCTCTCTTCCCTATCTCGCTCCCCCCCTCTCTCTCTCTCTCTCTCTCTCTCTTCCCTCTCTCTCTCCCTCTCTTCCCCCTCTCTCTCTCTCCTCTCCGTCTTCCCTCTCTTTTTCTCTCTTCCCTCTTTCTCTCTTTTTCCTCTCTATTCCCCCACACCTCTCTCTCTCTCTCTCTCTCTCTCTCAGTGGGAGTAAGTCAGTAAGTTGGGGAGTGGGGGGTCAGTTTCTCTTTAATGCCTGAAATTGATTAACAAAAAAAATCAATACTTTTATAACTATTTTCCAAAAAGTATTTCCTCTATTTCTCCTGATAAAAGGGACCACAAGGCAGTACACGTTTTGGCACTGTAACAGGATGTGTGAATGGACACAAGGTCAGACAGATGGTAGAATTAAAGAGGAACTTCTCCTTAAGAAATGTGTAGTACAGGCAATCACAGACAGAATGGCAAAAACAGATACTCAGATATTTGCTTTTTTTTTTTTTCTTTGTAAACCTTATTTTTCTTTTCCTCCCATTCACAAGGGTCATTTTCACTAAGGGAAGATAAATCCATCTAACATTACTTTTTAGGACTGAGCCCAGAAGTCTGAGGCTACCTCCTGGAACATGTGACACCAACTTCCAAGGATGCAGCTTTGAGGCCCTGGTGACATCACCTATGTCTCAAAAAACTGGGAAGTGAAAAACGTCCATTTTATCTTGAAGTTTAGTAAATATATGAACCCCTTCTGCGCTGCCCTATAGCAGAAATACTATATTATATACACGTGATTTTGCAGTTCTGGGCAGGGGAGCACGTGTGCTGCTCATGCGCCCTTCTTGCGCCTCCATTCGTGACCTCAGGTGGCAATCACTGGGTCCTGGCCGGTGATTACTCGCCGGCAACCGGTGATCACCGAGTATCTCCAACGGGAGAGAAACCTGTGTATAAACAACACAGATCTCTCCACTGTAAACTCTTGCACACTGCTTTGTAAGGCTCTGCATAGCAGAGCAATACAAAGCAGTGTGCTTACAGTGGAAAGCACTCACACAGCACACTGTGAAACAGCACACAGCACACAGTTAACCCTTTGATCGCACATGTTAACCCCACATGACTCAACACTCTAGACACAGTTGGCATAATGGTCTATGCAGTGATTAGGTCTTCCCAGGAGCTGCATGCTATCATTCTCAAACTCAACGTCCACTGTCCATTACAAGTATTTCATCAGATGTGATCTGTATTAGCTTTTGAGAGCGGAAGAAAAAACAACTTATACCTCTGGGTCATGTCCAGGAATCCAAGGGCTTGAAGGAGTCCAAGGGTTTGTGGGAAACCTGAAGATTGTAGGAAAATCAGTTAAAGGGGTCCCCTGCATCTGAGCATGGTAGGAAAAGGGCCACTCTGGTACAGTACTAATGAAAACAATGCAAGCACAGTGTGAAAAGCAAAAGCTATGCATACAGTACATAACAGTGTGAAAAAAGTAATGTATCTGTTGCAAAAGAGGAGCCACTAGGAGTGACCAAAAACAGGTCAGTAGGTCTCAGCACAGTACAGTCTATGAGAAACCCAATAGAGACAGATTACAGAGAGGGATGACTAATATAATAAACCAAGCAATAAATTGCAAATAGCAACTTGCACTTCTTTTATGACAGCATCCCTGCCACGACAAGGTAGATTGGATCAGGAAATCAAGGTGAGCAGCTGGAGGAATCCCAGGGCCGGCTACCCAGGCAAGGGGGAAAAAAGTTTCTGATCTGGACAAACAGACAAATGGATGTAGGCACAGGACCACCCAACATTTGGCTCAACACTCTAGACACAGTTGGTGTTCTATGAAGTGATTAGGTATTCTACAGGAGCTGCATGCTATTGTTCTCAAACTCAACTTCCACGTCAATTACTAGTGTTTCATCAGATGTGATCTCTACTAGCTTTTGAGAGTGGGAGAAAAAGCAGCTTATATCTCTAGGTCATGTCCAGGAGTCCAAGGGCTTGAAGGAGTACAGGGGTTCCTGGGGAACCAGAAGATTGTAGGAAAAGTAGTTAAAGGGGCATGGTAGGAAAAGGGGCACTCTGCTACAGTACTGATGAAAATTACCATATGTTTATAAGACAAATATACATATTTTAAAAACTCAAGGCTTAGGCATGTTTGCATGCCATGTCCAAGTTTGATGTCACTAATTCACAGAGGACTAACTCTATTGCCACCACCACCATATGCCATACGTTGGTAGCAGTGGGGGTGTTTACATACACTCCTAGTAGCTGAAGCTGCCAGGGGTGTGTGCAGGGTTGGGACAAGGGGCATGAGCACCGGGAGCAACAATTCACTGCACAGGGGTGCGCAGATGAAATGCAGTGATGACACAGTACAGTGCTAGCTAAAGTCAGCCTGACAGAGGGCGGCTGTTCATTGAAGGTGCATGGCAGTGCACACATCACGGCTGCTACCTAGAACAGACTTGTTGAGCTGTAGTGGGGTGCCGAGTGCTGGAGTGGTCCCTATACCCAGCCGGCACTATGCTAGAAGCCACACATTCACACTTCTCTCTCTGTCTGGTAGAGTGATCCACCCAACTGATGATTTCTAGTCCTGGCCTCTGACATGACGTCCAGGACAGGAAGAAAGAGTGGTGCTGTGAGGGACTGTATGTTAGTCGGATTGAGTAAGTGAGCAACTAAGCAAAGCTTAAAGTGTTACTAAACCCACAACAGTACAATCAGTCTGTATATGCAGTAAATCATGCTTGGTATACTCACTGTGGAACCTAAGGGGTTAATCCTCTGCATTGTGTAAAAAGACTGTTTGATCCTGTCTTCTCTGATCCCTCCCTTTTTCCAAATTCCCTAATCCATCTGCTGATAGAACAGAGCCTTGGGGACACTTTGCATATGCTCAGTTTGGTGTGTATTGCTAGAGTGTTTTTTTTTTTATCTTGGGAGGGTGCATGTGATCAGCACAAAGCCAATCAGCACTGTCCAGAAAGAGGGTCAGAGGTCCTGCAGCCTCAAAGGACAATCAGGGGAGAATGAAAACTCCTCCTACAAGCTTTACCCAGTGCTCTTCAGGACACTGGTAGAAGTCACAGGACTGCTATAAACTGCTGATGAGAAAAGTTATTCATCAGTTTATATTTACTAAAATAATTGAATTTCCATGTTCTATGTTCTGTGGGAGACCAGATATAGTGAATGCAGGATCCTGGGTTTAGTAACACTTCAATAAAAGCAGCAGGCAGTGGAGGATAAATAAATGCAATTTTATGTAAACTTTGAGGAGGAACTGTGAACTTGAGGAGGAACTGAGAACTGGATTGGTTAACTGCTTGGGGAGTCTGGGGGCTCAGTAATGTGCAGCACAAAGGGGTTAATCTACTGCAAATGGTCACTGCAGCATTAGTGCTTGGTGGTAGTGTTAATGAACCTATTTGTGCTGCAGCATGAAGGGGTTAATAAATGCTCCCACTGTCCACTAATGCCGCACAAAGAGGTTAATTAACAATGGCCACCAATCACTAATGGGGAGAAATGTCTAAATAGCACTGCCACACTGCCCATCTGTGTAGAAAGAACAAAGTGGAATTCTAACATAAACCCCTAACCAGCCTTAAAAATGCCCCCTCACCCATCTAATACCTATACTGACTAACCTATTTTCAGGCCACTCCCATCCAGTCATGTGATCTCCCCTATGTGAGCAGGCAGCGTATGCAGGGGAGAGGAGAGCTGGGCTATGGGTGATGTCACCACTCCAGGTTTACCAGTCATTGTCAAACGCTCTTTCCTCTCCCCTGCAGCTGCTGCTGGTTGATACAGGGAAGGTCATGTGACTGGACCAGAGCAGTATGACAATAGGTAAGTATATACAGTGCTCAGCATACATGAGTCCACCCCTTTTGAAAAGTAAGATTTTACTCAATATCTCAATGAACACAAGAACAATTTCCAAAATTTTGACAAAACTGAGTTTTATAGAACATTTGTTTAGCTCATTACATGAAAGTGTAAAAATATAACTTACATTACAAAATCTTCAGTTTTACTCAAATTAGTTGATGCAAAAATGAATATACCCCACAACAAAAACTACTCCATCTAGTATTTTTATGACCTCCACAATTGTATGACCTCCAAGTAAGGACAGCATCAAGTCTTCTAGGAATGGAATGAACAAGTTAGTGATATATTGCAACATTGATGTTTTTCCATTCTTCAAAAACAACCTCTTTTAGAGCCTGGATGCTGGATTAAGAGCGATGCTCAACTTGCCTCTTCAGAATTCCTCATAGGTGTTCTATTGGGTTCAGATCAGGAGACATACTTGGCCATGGAATCACTTGTTCTTCTTCAGAAATGCAGCAGTGGCCTTAGATATGTGTTTTGGATTATTGTCATGTTGGAAAAGTGCACAAAGACCAAGGGCACGGAGTGATGGCAGCACCTCCTCTTTCAATATAGAGCAGTACATCTGTGAATTCATGATACCATCAATGAAATACAGCTCCCCGACACCAGCAGCACTCACGCGGCTGCACCAAAGGACACTGCAGTTTTGAATCCATCAGTTCCAAACACATTGATCTTGTATGCCATTCCTCTGCAGTGTATGCCGTATTGTGTCATGGGAAACAATCACCCCAGTTTGGCTTTCTACTAGCTAACTGCACTGAATTTGCATGGTGATTTTCTTCAACCCTTCTTATCAGAAGACATTCCTGTCGAGGTGTTAACGTCCGTGGATGGCGTGGACGTCTCTGTGAGATGGCTGCAGTTTCATCTTTCTTAAATTTTTTGTATAGCTTTTGCTACAGTATTCTGACTGATAAGTAAAGTTTTGCTGATCTTCTTGTAGCCTTCACCTTTCTTGTGTAAAGAAATTATTTTCTTTCTCAGACCTTGTGACATTTCTCTTCCATGCAGTGCCCTTGCTGACAGCATGAAAAGGGAGGGGTTTTCTTTGTTAAGTAACGCACTATTATAATCAATTGTCTGCTGGACACCTGTTTAATGAATAATTAGCCTCACCTGTAGTTGAATTCTTGTTACTTAGAATTTTGCTGTCAAAAATTTAGCTTTGCTCTTAAGACTTTAATTGGGGTATATTCATTTTTGCAACATGTTGTTAAATTAATTTGTTAGGAAAAATACTTTTTTTCTGTGTGCAAATTAACAAATCTTGTTTGCAATGAATGGCCCGCATTTGTAGGAGTATTTTGTAGTATAGAGAGACAAATCTGTTGAGGTGTACTCATTTATGCTGAGCACTGTACATCTTTTTTCAGTATAGGTGTTGGTGGGGGGTGGGGGAATTTTAAGGCCAGTTAGGTTTAAGCTGGAATTCCACTTTAAGAGGCCACCAATGAAGGGGGGTTTAAATAGCATAAAGCCACTGGCTACCATTGCCATGGGTTATTATTGCTGCTACTGATACCAATGCTGCGGATTATTATTGTAGAAATTGGCACCGATGTTGGGGGGTTTTATTGCAGAAAATACTTTGGAAAATATGCTGACTCTTTCATAATAAAGAAGGAAGGGGTGGGGGTTGCACTTTGCCATTTTTGCACTGGGTACCAGGTGACCTTGTCCAGTGTGTGCAAATCTGACAAGCTGACTGTCGGCTGTCAGATGGAAGCCATCCAGTGGCTGCACAACCCCTGGATCACTTTCACACACCCGTAACTGCTAGTTACCCTCCTACAGCACCTCCACAATATTTGCCCATCAGCGGACTTACATGGCAGGTGCCATCACATAAAAGGGAGGAAGATCAGTGAATGTCTGTTTGCTGACCTTCCCTTCCTGCTAATGACCCAGAAATGACATGTAAGATACCACATCCGGGTCCTGGTGTCTTTCAAACCTTTGATGTCTCATCAAAGAGAACATGAGTTGGGGGTACCTACACATGAAAGCGTTCATTGCAATACACGTCAGAGTGAAAGCAGTAATTCTAGGCCCATTATTCATGGTTAACTGATGACCTGTAGGGGCTTTCTAAAATCGCCATTTCATGGCTGCACACAATTTTAAGCCTTGACATGTTGGGTAAATATTTAATTGGTGCAACCTCATCTTTATTATGTTACGAGAAACAATATTGTATACTGCATTTGTGCTCCCTAAAATTACCTTTAGTGTATTTTTAACCAAAATTTTGCATTTCATAAACTGTTGCACTTATATTGTGTGATAACAAATTGGAACTATCATTATTTTATTCTCTAAGGTGTCTGCTTTCTGAAAAGATATACCGCTTGGGGTGTTTAACTAATCTTCAGGTCTTAAATGATTGTTTAATCATGTGTGCAAAAATCAAATGGCTCTGGCAGCAAAAGGTTAAATAAAAATAATCATAACAACATTATTGCAAATACAAATGTAGGCACTGTAGGTCTTTGACACGTTTCATATTATAAAACTGCCTTTTTATTGTTTCTTTCAAACACTACTGAACAATAACTAAAAAAAAAAGCAATTTTCTCAAAGATGCCATTGTGGTAATCATTGATGACGCACAGCATACAATGGAGGAAAAGTGTGGCTAGACTTATAGAACCTCTGCTGATTACAAGGATACTCAATGTACATGCAATCAATAAATAAAAACAAAAAACGAGCAATAAAGTGCAATAATCAATATAAGCTGCAACCACAAAAAGAGGATATCCTCTCTAGTATACAAATCAATAATATGTGTTGCACTAGCGAACAAATAAATACAATGCAACAAATTCAAGCCCCAGAAGACGTCTGTTATGACGAAACACGTAGGACGGAGCATTCCCTGTGATGTCATCGCATACCAATTTACCAGAAGTACAGTGTGCCACATTGTCTGGTGACTATATTACAACGCTTATGTTTTTATATTTGCTTGTAAGTATGATTATTTTTAAATAAATGATGGTTCTGGCATCTACACTATTCTAGACATATGCTTTG
This sequence comes from Staurois parvus, assembly GCF_062004578.1. Lineage (NCBI taxonomy): Eukaryota > Metazoa > Chordata > Amphibia > Anura > Ranidae > Staurois > Staurois parvus. Next base: position 5,178,782 of record NW_028318542.1, on the reverse strand, counting down.
CTTTCTTATGATTGTATGTACACCTACAGTTGCAAGAAAAAGTATGTGAACCCCTTGGGATTACGTGGAGTTTTGCATGAATTGGGCATAAAATGTGCTCTGAACGTCATCTAAGTCACAACAATAGAAGAACACAGTCTGCTGAACATAATACTACACAAACATTAGATGTTGCCATGGTTTAATTGCACATAACATGTAAACATTCACAGTGCAGGGAGGAAAAAGTATGTGAGGCCCTAGCTTAAAGACTTCTCCCAGAGCTAATTGAGCCAGGAGTGAGCCAACCTTGACTCCAATCAGTGTGATGATATTGGACGTGTTGCTGACAGCTGTCCTGCCCTTAAAAAACACACACCTGTTTTGGGTTTATTGGTTTCAAGAAGCACTGTCTGATGTGAACCATGCCTCACAGAAAAGAGCTCTCAGAAGACCTACCATGAAGAATTGTTGACTTGCATGAAGCTGGAAAGGGTTACAAAAGTATCTCCAAAAGCCTTGATGTTCATGTGTCCACAGTAAGACAGACTGTCTACAAATGGAGAAAGTTTAGCACTGTTGCTACTCTCCCTAGGCGTGGTCGTCCTGTAAAAATGACTGCAAAAGCACAGCACAGAATGCTGCATGAGGTAAAGAAGAATCCCAGAGTGTCAGCTAAAGACCTACCGAAATCTTTGGCACATGCTAACATTTTTGTTGACACATCTACAATAAGGAAAACATTAAACAAGAATGGAGTACATGGGAGGACACCACGGAGGAAGCCATTGCTGTCCAAAAAGAATATTGCAGCACGTTTGAAGTTTGCAAAAGAGCACCTGGATGTTCCACAGCACTACTGGAAAAATATACTGTGGACAGATGAAACCAAGATTGAGTTGTTTGGGAAGAACACACAACACTATGTGTGGAGAAAAAAAGGCACAGCACACCAACATCAAAACCTCATCCCCACTGTAAAACATGGCGGAGGGAGTATCATGGTTTGGGGCTGCTTTGCTGCCTCAGGGCCTGGACGGATTGTTGTCATTGATGGGAAAATGAATTCCAAAGTTTATCGAGACATTTTGCAGGAAAACGTACGACCATCTGTCCGCCAACTGAAGCTCCGCAGAGGATGGGTGATGCAACAGGACAATGACCCAAAGCATACAAGTAATTCAACAAAACAATGGCTGCAACAGCAGCCTTCTGGAGTGGCCCAGTCAGAGTACTGACCTCAAGCCGATTGAAATGCTGTGGCATGACCTTAAGAGAGCGATTCACACCAGACGTCCCAAGAATATTGCTACACTGAAACAGTTTTGTGAAGAGGAGTGGTCCAAAATTACTCCAGATCATTGTGCAGGTCTGATCTGCAACTACAGGAAACGTTGGGTTGAGGTTATTGCTGCCAAAGGAGGGTCAACCAGTTATTAAGTCCAAAGGTTCACATACTTTTTCCTCCCTGCACTGTGAATGTTTACATGTTATGTGCAATTAAACCATGGCAACATCTAATGTTTGTGTAGTATTATGTTCAGCAGACTGTGTTCTTCTATTGTTGTGACTTAGATGATGTTCAGAGCACATTTTATGCCCAACTCATGCAAAACTCCACGTAATCCCAAGGGGTTCACATACTTTTTCTTGCAACTGTATATCCGTGGCCATCTGGGGAGCGGTCTGAGATGCTGATGTCTGGCTTGATATGATATCTCCATTTTGGTGTATTAATAAAGCGATGGCTGACCTCTCTGGTTAAGGGGTCAGTACATCTAATAAACACCCATCTTGTGTGCATGGAGGTGTGGGTGACACTGGTGATCACTGAAGATAGACAGATACCTTTGGAATGCACATCTTAAAGGAGACTTATATAAATCTACACTGGGAATACTATTTTCACACACTTTTGCACTTGGGACATTTATTTCATATTATAATTCAGCACTTGTTCACTTTATGCGTAGTATTTGTTATTCACTGAATTTATTGTTTATATGATATTCATTTGAATGTATTGCATTGTATTATGTATTTGCATTGTGTGTATTTTTCCACTAGCACAACACATATTATTGATTAATATAAGTGCATTACTTGCTCTTTGGGTATCTTATTGGACCTAGATTGAACTTAAATTAAAAAATTGCAATACATTCAGAGTGTTATCACAAAATAGCATCACATAAACAGCACATAGTACACAGAAAATCCATTACAATGTAGAAAGTCAAATAAATCAAAGGTCTAAAATCAACATAAACTTCAGTGATCTCGAAGTGCATATAATATAAAGCATCTGCACCACCTTCTGGACAAACATGGCATGTCCAATGGTGAGCGGGTCATTGACCCATTGTTGTCTCATTTGTTGACTTTTGTTGACTTTGTTCATATCCTTTGGAAATATAATCACCATTTGCCCTTTCATTATTACTTTGCATCTGCCCACTGTTGAGTATCACCAGTCCTGTTGGCCAGAGTCTATACCTCCAGACCTTAGTCCTTTTACATAGCCCCTCCTACTTCAGTGCTCTAAGAAATCCATTGTTTCCTGAGACTATCTCACTGAGAGCAGGAACACTTTACATCCTTAAGCGCTCCAATGCCTTCAAGGCCCCCAATGTAGTCAGCAGAAGGCTAAATTTAAAGACTATACATAGTTCACTAACTGGCAACCACAGTTCTCAGTATAATGCCAACCCTCTTTTACAAAGGCCTAGGCTTATCTCTCTTATTCCAAGAGCCCATTAACAACTTAGCCCTTAGCTGTGCTGGTACATGTTCTGGTTGCCTTTTGCTGTTCATTTAGTGAGGAGAGCTACAGTTTTTGCTGGTCTGGTTTGAGTTTACAGTAGTACTTTAAATATTTCAAGTGAAGCATCAGTGTATCGTTTATGCTGCTTTTTACTGATATACCCTGTGTTACCTGATCACCTCTTGCCAATATACATTCATGTAACCTATTGAGGTGTTATTACTTGTAATACATTAAAACAGAAATTAGATGGCAGTGGTCTGCTATTCAGGATTATTCACATTGATAGAAAAGCTCTCTGGAACTTGTATTTCTGAACAGCAGAACTTGGCTGATAGGTAGAGTGCCTAAGACTAAATTTCCCAGGAGAGGTAACATGTGAGCGGGGGCATATAATTATCAAAGCCTGGAAGATTGGCCAGGAGAGATTGAAAGAGAGATTGAAGGGGAAGGAGGTGTGCTGACAACTGAAGTGCTGAACTAGGCCGCAGAGCCTGGATTGGAGAGAGCGGAAAGAACTTACTGACCATCTGGCCTGCTACGCTGCAAAGCAGGTCACTCTGACAGCAGGAGCAGGAGCGGAACGCCAAGTCTGATCCAGAGGGCCTGTGGACCACATTGATTGGGTGAGGGAGACTCATGCATGCACAAAGTGAACATTGATAGCTTGTCACCTCAGTTATCTGCTTGCACATAGTTGTGAATATCACATACTGTTGCCCAAATTTGTGACAGTTATACCAGCAGCACTGATGGAATATATCTCCATTACAGTTATCACTCAAGCTGACCGCAGGAAATACAGTCACAGATCAAGACACAGCAGTGCAAACTAAATTATCAAGTCCATGTCCCTCTCTGCATATCAGGATTCCTACTATTGTTCATCGTTTCCCTTTGATATTTAGAGGGAATTGTTTTTGTAGACCTTTATGTCAGCTGATGCTATTTACTACTTCATTTCAATATTAGAGCTCCTAAAGGGAACCTTGCACTAATTTTTTACCATCAATCGGGGAAGTGTTAAATCTTCTTCTTTTCCTTCACTATCCTAGATGTGACCACTCTAAGGAACTACCATAACCCTTTGATGCAACTTCACACCCACTGGGCCCCAAAAAGCACACAGAAGACATTATAGAGCTCTTAAATGGGACACTACCAACTATAATTGAAAATCCTCTTCATATCAAATTTAATCCTTGTTATCTGGTTCTGAGGATCCACAGTGAGCTTATTTGTTATTGATAGTCATTCCTGCTCACTGGGGATTCAACAGTTCCCTCAAACTGGAGGAAGTGGATTATTTCTGCAAGTCTGTTAACATATACTGTTGTTTTATTGTGAATTTTGTTGCTTTTGCTCACAGTTGCCAAGAGTGACCACATTTGCTGCAAAAGCCTGTGTTATTTTGTTATTTTTGACTCAGGTACCTCCGTATCCAATACAAACTTCATTTTGATTTATGCTACTCTGTGTGAGTCCATTTTACAGGGGAGATTTATTTGGGTCACCAGAGCACAATGGCATCAGAAAAGGTTGGGCTTTCAAAGAGAGGTCCAGATTGACAAGGAGCCCAAAAATTACTAAGCAACCCTTAAGGGGGTAGTGCTACATTCGCTACAAAGCCTTGAGTCTAATTTCAGGGTGACCCTAAGGTACTGAAAAAGAACTAACTTTCCTCTGTTAACAAGATAGCAAAAAAAATTGGGATTTTAAAGGCACCACACAAAAACTAGACAACATTCTCAAAAAAATCATGTATTGCTAACTCTGTTAACGTACTGTTTAAAGAATTGGTCCTCTGCTTCCCATTAAGGATTGGCACCTTTGGGAAGCGGGTACCCAAATTTAACAGGTACCTGCTCCCACTTCCGCTGCGATCGCCTAGGTGATTGGAAGCGGACGTTGTCCTCCCCTCCTCCCTCCCTGTAGTCTTCTGGGACATTTGACAGGTCCCAGAAGACTACGGGACCATTCAGAGGGCGGCACTACTCAGGCATGCGCAGTGGGCACCCGGCTGTGAAGCTGCAAGCCGTCACAGCCGGGTTCCCACACCGAAGATGCCGGTGCTCTGAACAAAGGGAGGCTGGTGAAACGGGCTGCGGGGAGGACACCAAGGTATCGTGGGACAGGTGAGTGGCTGTTTTTTAAAAGTCAGCAGCTACAGTTTTTGTAGCTGCTGACTTTTATTTTTTTTTATTTTAACTGGAACACTGCTTTGAAGTCAAGGTGAGTAAGAACAGAGGTAAGAAGAAAGAGTCTGCTACAACTATATGAAGCTGGCCCTAGTGCTATATGGACTTTATTCCTACATTGGACTTGATGTCATTACATTTTTCTGTTTTAGTAGTGTGCTCCTTATATACAGGAGCTGGGGGTTTGCTTATTGCGCTGATTTTCCTCTGTACAGAGTTTCTTGTTTTTTCAAGTAAGAACAGAGGACCTGACATAATCAGCAGCTCCTGCAGGGGTGTGACTACAGAAGTCATTTCGGATTCAAGATTTTCACGTTTGACTAGAGTGTCCCTCAAAAGGTCCTAAAACCTAAGCCAGTCTACAAAGCAATTAGAAGGCTTGGCAGTCATCCAGATACAAAATAATATTAATTTACATATTATCCAGTGGAAGCGTCACCTGATAGAAGAAACCAAACAAGTTCATTATATTTAATCCTATTAGTACTGTAAAATGAGTCAGCTTTTTATCAGTCAAAATCCCATATCAGCAATAGGATGGGAGATTTCAGTGGACAAAGAACTCCGCTCATATTTCAGAAATGCAAACAAATAGTTTGAGTAATCCATTGAGTGTGCCAATTTCAGCCCTCCCGGGTTTTTTTCTTTATATATAGGCCTGTACAAGATCATAATATTATTACCTCCATTGCAGGAGCGGCATTGTGCCGATATGGAGATCTTTAGTACCACCACGCTGTTATTAATTGTCTGTTTGATCTTCCTGATCTTAAGTATCACACATGCCAGGAAGCACCAGAACAAAGGTAGACTGCCACCGGGGCCCACCCCACTGCCCATTATTGGAAACATTCTCCAACTAAATGGAAAAGAGGTCTTCAAGTCGCTCAATAAGGTAAGTTTACTCAAGACTGATTAAAGGTTTCAGTTACAAGTTGGAAGCTATAAAGCATTAGTTTAACCCCTTCACGCCTAAGGGTAAAACAAATCTTAAAGCCTAAGTAAAATTTTACAACATGTGTTAGTAAAACCGTACATATCTTCACAACTACTTCGTGTATCCAGATGTATTATGCCTTGTTTTTTGCAGGACAAAGTGGGTTTTCATTTGATGGTAAATGGTAATGGATATCACCTGATTTTCTTTTTATTATTAAAGGAAAACTGGTCCAAAATTGGAAAAACAAAATAATAATTTTTCTAAATTTAGCTGTGTGTTTCTTGTTACTACCATAACCTACCACCAAAGAACAACCCAAAATACATTTTCCAGCTCTTGATGATCGCAGCGATATCATATATATGTATGTTATTTGTTACCTGTACTACAGCTCAGAAACAATAGTGCGCATTTTGTTTTTAGTTTTTTACCTAAAACACACTGACACTGATACCAATTTATAAAAAAAATGAAAAACCCTTACCTTTGACCTTGACCCAAACACTAACCCTGGCACTGAACTAGATCAGACCTTGGTTTGAACTGGCACTGAACTAGATCTAGGTATTTTTTTTTTTATTTTTAAAATTTTTAGTTTTTTGTCTCTCTCTCTGCAAGTAGAGAGAGAGATGCAATGTATCTCTCTCCTCCATTCAAAGAGAAAAAAAAACAAGGGGGGCGGGCTTCACAGTGACTGATCACTTGGGGCAGCACAGTGGCTAAATGGTTAGCACTTCCGCCTGGCAGTACTAGGGTCCTTGGTTCGAATCCCAGCCACGGCTCCACCTGCCTGGAGTTTGCATGTTCTCCCTGTGCCTGCGTGGGTTTCCTCTCGGTACTCTGGTTTCCTCCCACACTCCAAAAACATGCTGGTAGGTTAATTGTCTAAATTGGCCCTAATATGTATATGAATGTAAGTTAGGGATCTTAGATTGTTCACCCCTTGAGGGTTAGGGACTGATGTGAATGTTCAATATATATGTGTAAAGCGCTGCGTAAATTGACGGCGCTATATAAGTACCTGTAATAAGTAATAAATAAATAAATCACTGTGATAGCATATCAGAGGCTATCACAGTGATCATGCGATCCAGAATTGGGAGTCCCAGGCCCTGATCATTAGAATGGGACACAGAGCTCTCAGTGACACCCTGGTCTTTGTGCTGGGAGTGCGCTGTGTGGCACACTCCCAGCACAAAGACAGGTACGCAAATATGCGACCCCATGGAAAAAAAGGCCAGCTCTGTGAGCCCGCATATTTGTGTGACGTCGGCATCAAGGGGTTAAATAAAACAAGTTGTCACTCTGCAGTCTATTAAGTCACAATATAACATGTTGCAGTGACCACATTTTGGCTTTTAATTCATGTATATACTTACCTATTTTCAGCCCACTCTGGTCCGATCATGTGATCTAGCTCCCCTGTGTCAGCCTGTGATGGCTGCAGGGGAGAGGAGGGACCACCAACAATGGCTGCATCATATGAGCCTATGAGTGGTATCACCACTTCCATCTTTCACAGTCATTGTTCAGCACTGTCTTCATTCCCCTGACTGACACAGGGGAGTCAGATCACATGACTGGACTGGAGTGGGCTGAAAATAGGTAAGTATATAGAGTACATCTATTTTCACAGGTTAGTTAGTATAGGTTTTAGGAGGGGGAGGGAGCATTTTTAAAACTAATTAGGTTTGAGCTGGAAGTCCACTTTAAGGGGAGCAAAGGATATTTCCTAAATATGTTCCATGATTTTGAATGGGTTTTTTTTTCAGAACACAACCCTCTCCTAGGAGTATATTTATACAACATTTGTCAGACGAATTTCATAAGCCTTGGCCCAGCCTGCACATATTTTCCCTGCATTTCCTCTAATAAGTTCATTTCCTATGATTGTCAGCTTTATCCAATGACCAAAATACTGTAATTTTCCTGATTGAGATGTTTCAGTAAAAATAATTGCATTTTGGCCACTGGATCATCCTGACAATCATGGAAATTATCGTATTAGAGGAAATACAGGAAAATATGTGCAGGCTGGGCAAATGCTTGAGACATTCATCTAACTAATATTTTACAACTTTTTAACTATGATGGCCTTCTGTAGCTAATTATGAACAGTCAAACTTTCTGCTGAAAATCAGGTTCGGTTCAGAAAATGTAAAACAAAAATGTGGGCTAAAAAAAGTTGTCTAAATACAAGAGGCAAGCGTATTCTTACTTTAAAGTGTTACTAAACCCTGCAATCACTGTTTTTGGTCTCCCACAGTACACACAACATGGAAATGCAATTATTTTAGTAAATATAAACTGCTGAATACCTTTTCTCATCAGCAGTATATAGCAGTCTTTTGACTTCTATCAGTATGCAGCTGAGCACTGGTTAAAGCTCGTAGAAGCAGTTTTAGTTATGCTCTAACTGTCCTATGGGGCTGCATGACCCCTGACCTTCTGTCTGGACAGTACTGATTGGCCTCCCAAAGAAAAAAAAAACTCTCCAGCAATACACACTAAACTGAGCATATGCAGAGTGACTCCTACAGCTCCGTACTATCAGCAAATGGATTGGGGACAGTAGAAGAAGGGGAGGATCAGGGAAGACAAGATCAAACAGCCTTTTTACACAATGCAGAGGATTAACTCCTTAGGATTTACACCGAGTAAAACAAGCATACGTTACTGCATATACAGTCTTATTTTACAGTTGCAGGTTTAGTAACATTTTAATCTTGGTGTGCTTTGAGAATTTCTTCCACTTTTGAGCAGTAATATCACATTAAAAAACTCAGCACTTTGCTCCTGTATAGGAGCTTCATATAATAAAGACCTGTCAGTGCAGGTCCCTCTCCTTGTGCAGGCTGACTGGTCTCGACTCCGCCCCCTCCTGTAGTTTTCAGCCAGCCGCCTGTAGTGGGTGGTCCTGTTAGGCCCCTTCCGTAGATCTACTCTTGGCACAGACTATGTGCAGCACAGTGATGATGTAACTGCTATTTCTTCAAGGTGTTATATGGGGTTGCAAAGGGATTTGGTGCACAAGAAATGGGTGTATTTCCTTTATGGCTGGAGGAATATATTTTATTGATCATTTTTGTGCCCAAAGTTAGGCTTTAAAGTTTAAATAAAGCCTTTTTTATCATTTTGGATGGTGTAGGGAAGGGTTAATACCTATGTAGGTTTCTGGTGTTTGTTTCTCTGCTGAGGAGATCCACTCCCTCTGTGTATTCTGGGGATCAAGGGCTAGGAATAGGAATAAAGGGAAATTTTCCAGTGGGGGCATTTTTTTTTGATGTAGTTAACTGATTTATTTTAGAGAGATCTCCTCTGACTTTTGCTGTGTCTCTAAATAGAAAGTGAAAGAAAATCTCTTATATGGAACACAGACATCAAAAAAAAAAAAGAAAACACTCATCAGGGATTTTACCAGAGGGATTTCTCCTCACTTAAAACCTCATAGGACAGTTGATATCATTATGGTTTTTAATATTATTTTTGCTACTATAAATATGTTTTACCCATAGCTCCAGTCTATTGCAATGTACAAATTATTCAAATAGCACTCTTTCTACTTGTCTGTGATTAAGGCTGGCCATACATTATACAATTATCTTCCAATTTTCTGCCCAATTTCCTTTAGATTTACCTTCAACTGTGTAGTGCAAGGGCCTGCCTAATTGGATACAACTGAAAGTGTTGTTTAGGTTTGTCCTCCTATTGTAAGTTTTTTGGTAAATCTAAACCAAAAATCTCCAGATAATTGTATAATGTATGGCCAGCCTTACAGTGCATTTAGAAAGTATTCGGACTACCTTCACTTTTTTCAATTTTGTTATCTTGTAGCCTGATACTACGGTTGTTTAAATTAATTTTTTTTCTCATTAATCTAGACTTAGTACCCCATAATGACAAAGTGAAACAGAATTTTAGAAATGTTTGCAAATTAATGAAAAAGGAAAAACTGAAATATCACATTGGCATTATTATTCAGACCCTTTCCAACAGGGACTTTCAAGCACCACAGTTAAACAATTGTTACATTGTGGCCCTTAGAAAGTCCCTGTTTCCAAAATGTGTGCTCTCTAACGTTCTGAAAATTGGGATAAAAGCACCATCATTTTTTTTCATTATGCTTGACCCGTAACAAATATACTCATTTGCAACAACACCTGAAATTTAGATCAGGTGTCTACCATTTCTCTTGATCGTTGCTGAGATGTTTATACACCTTGATGGGAGTCCACCTGGGGTAAATTAAATTGATTGGATGTGATTTGGAAAGGCAGGCTTCACAGCTGACAATGCATACTGTATCAGGAAAAAAGAAAAAAAAAGCCATGAGGTCAATGAAACTGCCTGCAGAGCTCAGAGACAAGATTATTGCAAGACACAGATCTGGGGAAGGCTACAATAAAATGTCTGCTGCACTGAAGGTTCTCCTAGAGCACAGAGGCCTCCATAATTTAATCAAATGGAAGTTTGGCACAACCATGACTCTTTCAAGAGCTGGTCGCCCAGCCAAAATGAGCAATCGGGGGAGAAGGACCTTAGTAGGAGAGGTGATCAAGAACCTGTTGGTCACTTTGACTGAGCTCCAGAGATCCTGTGTGGAGATGGGACAAAGTTCCAGAAGGACAGCCATCACTGCAGCCCTCCACCTATCTGGATTTTATGGCAGAATAGCTAAATGGAAGCCTCTACTTAGTACAAAACTCGTAAAAACCCACCGAGAGTCCTTTGGGTGCTTTTTTTTGCAAACTCCAAGAGGGCTTTTTTATATGTTTTACACTGAGGAGAGGCATCCGTCTAGCCACTCTGCCATACAGCCCAGATCGGTGTCTTCAATAGACACAAAGTATATAGCCCCCCTCTGTGTGTACCAAATGCCTCTACAAAGTAGCAGTCACATCATCACTGTGCTGTCTATAGCCTGTGCAGAGAGCAGAACTATAGGAGGGGGGCAGCTAGATCCACCCACTGCAGGCTGCCTGCAGAAAAGTACAGAATGGGGGCGGAGACAAGACCAGTCACCCTGCACAAGGAGAGAGAACAGAAGTGACCGGTCTTTATCACAGGAAGCTCTTGAACAGAGGCAACATTTCCCACTGGATTACTGCACAGATCTGGAGGAAATACAAAAGAAAAACACACCAAGATTACACACCGAGACTACATATGACTCTTGCATTTATTATTATTATTATTATTATTATTATACAGGATTTATATAGCGCCAACAGTTTGCTCAGCGCTTTACAATATAACGGGAGACAATACAGCAACAATACAGTTCAATACAAGAGGGTTAGGAGGGCCCTGATCCTGGGAGCTTACAATCTAGGATTTAGACATCATTTGCTTATTCTGGAGTTCCACTTGAAGGGAGAAGCCTTATTGCACACCTTAAAGTCAAACACGTACTTTAGTTCTGCTGGCAAAGGATCAGTTCTGTGTGAGGCAAAGGCTTTGATTGGTTTCCTCTGCCTCAGCAACCAGTTTCTTCCTTCCTTATGTAGAACACAGCATTGGCTGAGGCTAATATATTGAAGGGAAAATGGGGCAGAAACTCTGGAGGAACCTAGAAAAGGTAAATATTGAGGGAGGGGGTTGGGCGTAGGAAGTCAATGCTGTAAGCACAACCAGTGGACCCAAAGTCAATTTTTTGCTTTAAACTTCAGTAGCAAAACACTGATCACATTTCTATGCAAAGGAAAATTCTTCGAAATGTTGGACTGGCATTGGAAAAATGGAACAGCTGTCAAATAGTGCCGCAGTTTGTGATTTGCCAGGGTATTAAAAGCCACCAGTGTGGCTCTGATGGGAGATCTTATATGGAATGTGTTGCACTGTAAGCACCTTTTTGATATTTTAGTATACTGATTTCATAACATTTCAAGACAGAAATTAGGCACTTATGATCTTGTTTGTCCTGCAGCTGAGTGAGAAGTATGGCCCGGTATATACCATTCATATGGGCATGGAAACAGTTGTCGTGCTCTGCAGCTGTGATGCAGTCAAGGAGGCCCTCATTGATAACGCAGATGATTTTGGTGCTCGAGGACACATGCCTCTACTGGAAAGGATAAGCTCAGGAGGACATGGTAAGAACTAACTTAATTATGTAGCTGTCATTTTTGACAGTGCCTTCTTCAGACAGGAACTGCCTAACACCAGGGATTCCATTTCAGTTTACTACTTGTAACTAATAAAGTTAGGAACCCTTGCTCAATCTCCTACATAATTATTATTAATATTATTATACAGTATTTATACAGCGCCAAAGGGTATGCTCAGCGCTGTACAGTAGCAAGGGGGACAGAACATGAACAATACACGAATGGTTCGAGGGCCCTGCTCTTTCGAGCTTACAATCTAGGACCAAGTAACCACTTTCAGTACTCTCCGAGGAAGTCACGTGGGTGTGATGCAAGCATCAGAGTGGAGCTAGTGACGTCATCACGTTCAGACCTAGAAGTAAGAGAGTTTTGTCCAAAGCATGGCTGCTGAGCCAGGTTCTTAAAGGGGAAGTAAGTGCACATGATTTTACCTGTAGTGCACCATACATTGTAAGTGTATATTTTTAATTTTTTTTTTTAATAAAAATAATATTTTAGCATAAAGCACTATGATTCCTTTCATTTTTTTATGAGCACCTTCTTGTAGGGAATAAAAATATACAGGAAAAATCAGTTACCTTTGGAATAAACATTAAAAGCCAAAAAAAATAGGAGAGGAGAGTTAAAATGGTGATCCGTAATTTCAGCAGAAGATTGTAGAGACTAACCTGGTATCTATCTGCCTCTTAAAGGGGAAGGTGCATTTTAACTTATTGTATCTATAGGTCAAATGATAAGATGAGAGCTTAATGTAGCTGAGGGTGGATCACACAGGGAATCACGTTTATGACTTTGAAGTGATTGTGAAGCACAAAAGACCAGCATAACAATGTGGGTGAAATGGGACTTTTATTAGTGCACAATTACAGTATTTTATCCATATGCATATGGTGGTGCTGTATATGGAGGTTATACACATTGTATAAAATTTCAAGCACGCAGATTGATTTTTATATGACTGCTAATAATATTCATTTAAAAGACCAAGTGGTCCCTTGAGATTTCCCCTTTTATTATTTATATATTTTTTTATTTGTATCTATTAATAGATGGACCAGCTGGGTTAAAGTCATAGTATTTCTGGAGTTAGGCTTTAATGCATCTCTCAAACATGTAATTTGAAGGTCTGTGTATTTTTAATGTTATCCTTTTTTTCTTTTTTTGCATTTGTACATGTCCCCATGGCCCAGTTACCTATGACCTTTTTTTCCACCAATATTGTTATTGTATTTTTCAACGTACACGAAGAATAAGCACAAAGTTGTTCAGTTTAAGAGGTGGAATAATTAACAAAAAATAATAAATTCCTCATCAAGTGTGTAACATATCATGTGAGTTTAGGGTGAGAAAGGAGGAATGTATAATGTAGAAGAAAGGCACCTAAAGATCTGCAGTGCTGAGTCCTGTGATAATCGTGTAGATAAAGTTTGGTTCTTTTATCATCCAGGCCTAGGGCAGATGGGTCTTCAAACAACCTAGAATTTAGCTTTAAGTAGCTGTGGCTACATTGGCTCTCATTAGCCCCTTGCCAATGTATTCTACTTCTCTTGGTTCTGTTTGGTTTGGCATACCTGCCCAACCAAAAAAATAGTAATGTAGCCATAGACAGACAGACAAGTTATAAGAACTTGCTGAAAAGCTCCTAGTTAAAGCAGTATGTGGTTCCCTAATTCTGTAGTAAAGATGGTTCCCAGTCAAAAGGAAATATGTAGGACGTTGTATCTCATTTGTTCCATACAACATTTTCAGGAGTGGTCGCCAGTAATGGGGAACGATGGAAACAGCTACGACGATTTTCTCTGATGACCCTCAGAAATTTTGGAATGGGTAAAAAAAGTATTGAAGAGAGAATCCAGGAAGAGGCCTACTTCCTTATAGAAGAATTTAGGAAAACCAGCTGTAAGTAAAACACATGGGGGTCCAGTTATAAAGCGGTTGTATGACCCCAAAACACTAAACATTATTAAAACTGTTTTTTTTTAAATACAAAAGTGTGGTTAGCGCTTTCTTGCTTCATTACATCAAAGCAAGTGTAGCCCTATTCATGTACATAAAAGAGAGGAGTTTGGTTAGATAGAGAGTCTGGTCATGTGACCAGCTTGGGTTAGCATTGTCACCCTAACACGGAAAGTATGTTACTGTCACTACTTCCGGTAGAAAAAAAATAGACAAATGAAATGAATGCAACCACCACATCTAAGGACTGATAAGCTGCAACATACACTGTATTACATATCTGTTTTGGGGTTTATAAACACTTTAAATCTCAAACATTTGCAATAAATTGAAATATCAGCTTTGGTGGGAGAATCCCTCTAATGTTGTATATAGTAAATTAATTGTAATGATTTTTTTTTTTTAAATCTGTACTATCTCTCTCTTACAGGTAAGTCTCTGGATCCAACTTTCTATTTCTCCAAGGCAGTTTCAAACGTCATCTGCTCAGTGGTGTTTGGAAGTCGGTTTGAGTATGAGGACAAAACTTTTCTCAAGCTTTTGGGTTTTTTACATGAAATTTTTAAAGGTTTTAGCTCTGTCTGGGGACAGGTAAGTAGAGAGCTTTAGACCAAAAAGTAAATGTTTGTGTTAATCCAATTATATACAGTATATGTTGGGAGAATTTAGCAAAAACTGGCACATATGGAAAAGTGCTCCTGTTTTTAAATGAATATTGCATACACCTACGTGAAAAGCGCCAAATTGTTACATAAATATATTGGTAATTTGGCACACAGAAATTGAGATTTAGAAGAAATAGAGATCATAGAGATTTAGAAGAAATATAGCAATTAAGGGGTTTGAGTGCAAAGTAATAATATTTAAATAATTCTTGGACCCCAAAGTGGTTTTGTGAGAAAAAAAGTGGCACAAAATTTTTTTTGTCATTTGTGGACAAAAATATATAGTTGATACTAATGGGCTGTCTTACTAAAGGCACTGTGCACGTTGGAAGAGCATAGTAAATGAGGTGAAGCATCACTATACATAGAATACCCAATCACATGCAAGGAAAATTTAAAAAAAAACCCAGCATTTATGCTTGGATGATGGAAGTTAGCAGAGCATCTCCTCATTTATTAAGCTCTGGAGCAATTGCACTTGCAACTTGTACAGTCTATTTGCCTTTAGTAAATCCATCCCAATGCAACATTTTTTGGAATTGGTATGCTAGGCTTACTATGTAATTTCTCTCAGATAGGCTTATTGGTTTATTCATTTGGTGCACATATTTCCATTCTTGTTTCTGTGCATTAATTCTGATGGATGCAAGAATGTTCATTAACCCCATTGTTTATGTATCTTGGTCTTATTCTGAAAATATCTTTTAGATGTACAACGTGTTTCCCAAAGTGGTTGGAAAGATTCCGGGACCTCACCAAAAAATGTTTAAAGCTATTGATGGCATTCAGAAATTTATTGAAGAAAGGGTGAAAATGCATAAAGAAACCCTGGATCCAAGTTCTCCTCGAGACTTCATTGATTGCTTCCTCTTAAAGATGGAGCAGGTAAGGCAATTTATTCTGCTGGGGTTTACTTGGAAATTTTATTTTATGCTTGCAGAAAGATGGCAGATTGACAGTTGGAGTCTCCGAAAAATGATCATTTGATATCCGGTACCTGTTCTTTGAAAACTTAAAGTCACCATTAAATTAGGAAATGGACAATCTAAAATGTTGTTCCTAAACTCTATTTTTACATAGGGAATGTTAATATACTGTATGTGTAAAATATATATAACCAACAGCAAAACTAAAAAGTTTATCTTGCAACTAAGAGATAAGACATGATTAAAATGTGTATCTGAAGCCAAAGCTTTTTATTCAAGTAAAAAGAACCCCGTGCTATTAAAGGCATAGGATATAAAATCAATATATAGAAATTGAAAGCAGCTCCCACCGAACCCTGCAATCACTACACTGATAAATAAATAAAATAAAAGATAAAACAGGTGAAGTGCTTCTCACAAATATTATAACCCTAAAGTGTCACTGCTAAATAAATCAATATATATTGTAAGTGAAAAATCCAAATATAAGAGAATATATATATATATATACACCCACTCATTCACCTGCCACTTTATTAGGTACACCTGTTCAATTGCTTGGTAACACAAATTGCTAATCAGCCAATCACATGGCAACAACTCAATGCATGTACATATCTAGATGTGGTGAAGATGACTTGTTAAAGTTCAAAATGAGCATTAGAATGGGGGAAAAAGGGGATTTAAGTGACTATGAAAGTGGCATGGTTGTTGGTGCCAGACAAGCTGGTCTGAGGATTTAAAAAACTGCTGATCTACTGGGATTTTCACGCGCAGCCATCTCTATGGTTTACAGAGAATGGTCCAAAAAAGATAAAATATGCAGGGAGTGGCTGTTGTGAGGACAAAAATGCCTTGTTGATGTCAGAGGTCAGAGGAGAATGGGCAGACTGGTTGTTGCGACATTCAGATGGTTGGGTCAGAATTTGGCGTAAACAACATGAAAGCATGGATCCATCCTGCCTTGTATCAATGGTTCAGGCTGGTGGTGGTGTAATGGTGTGGGGGATATTTTCTTGGCACTAGCAAGGTGTACCTAATACAGAGGCCGGTGAGTGTATATTATAGATATATGAACACATTAAAACAAATATAAATCATATAAAAAGCTTAAGGATGTTTTTATCTATCTATATTCCTTTTACAAAGTTCAATGGCTACATCTGTGTATTGTTTATAGGCTGTGTAGTAGCAAAGAGCTGATTGTCTGCCTGTTTTCCTGACATCCCATGAGTCATCAGGAGGGAGGAGGGATTTTCTCAGCTAAGCACACCCTCTTCCCTGCATGCTTCAGCTAAGGTCAGATGGATTCCGAGATGTAAATTCTACAGAATCATCTACCATTATTCAAAATGGTCATGGCTAGAAATGCTAGCGGGGTGTTTTTCAGGGGGATCTCTCGGCAAACTAAAACATGGAGACATGGATGGATGGGGGAGATTGCTTTGAACATTAAAAATGAATTAAATAGCATTTTGGGTTTGGCTGCCCTGTCTGAATGGTCCCGTAGTCTTCTGCAACCTGTCAAATGTCCCAGAAGACTACAGGGAGGGAGAGGGGAGAACAACTTCCGATCACCTAGGTCATCGCACTGGAAGTGAGAGTGGGTACCTCTCAGTTTTGGGTACCCACCCCCCAAAGGTGCTAATCCTTAACGGGGAGTGGGGGGGACCAGTTCTTAAAGCAGAATGTCCCCTTTGAAGAGATTAAAGCGGAGCTCCACCCAAAGATTGGGTGGGTACCAACTGCCAGGGGAACGATGAGCAAGGTAAGTATTCCTGCTTATCTGGAGCATAAGAGATTGGGGAAGGGTACCAACTGTCAGGGAAACGATTAGCAAGGTAAGTATTCCTGCTTATCTGGAGCATAAGAGATCGGGGAAGGGTATCAAATGTCAGGGGAACGATGAGCAAGGTAAGTATTCCTGCTTATCTGGAGCATGAGAGATCGGGGAAGGGTACCAACTGTCAGGGGAACGATGAGCAAGGTAAGTATTCCTGCTTATCTGGAGCATGAGAGATCGGGGAAGGGTACCAACTGTCAGGGGAACGATCAGCAAGGTAAGTATTCCTGCTTATCCTTCCACCCCTACAAGTATTTAAGCCTTGTAGAGTGGATAGGACCCACTGCAAGGATTTATTTTCGTCTTCTCTGGTGTCCACTTAATAAAAATAATTTTTGTTTAACCCCTTCATTTCAAAAAAATCTTTTCCAAGCTTTGTAAAAGGTGATGTTTATCTTATTATAAATTACACAAAATTCCCTGCATAAAATATTACTTTTTTTTAATCTAACAAAAGTGGAGTTCCAGCAGTTTTAGTGTTCATTAAAATTCATCAGCTGCAGAAACTGTAGCTGCTGACTTTTAATAAACACACACTTACCTGTCCCGGAGTCCAGCGATGTTCTCACCCGCACCGGCCCTTCTCAGCTTCTCTCCACCACGGCGCCGGCATCTCAACTGTGGGCACCAGGCTGTGACAGCTTGCGGCTTCACAGCCTAGTGCCCACTGCGCATGTACGAGTCGTGCTGTGAATGTTCCCAGGAGACTGCCGGAGGGAGGAGGGGACCGAACGTCCGGCTCAATTCACCGCGGCAAAAGGTGCCAAATATGGCAGTGGAGAGGCGGGAGGAGGCAAACAAGCAGAGCTTCCACTTTTGAGTGGAACTCCGCTTTAAGGGCTAATTCAAACTAGATGCAGTCCAGTGCTTTTTTTCTGCATCAAAAATGCATGCATAGTGTTTTCCATGTATTCCAATGGCACTGGTTCAGACCAGTGCAGTCAGTTCCAGTCAGTTTCCAGTGCAGAAAAAAAAAGTAGAATGTGCTGCATTTTTTCTTCACAGAACCATACTGGAACATGGCAAACTGCATCAAAACTGCACCGGAGCTGTGTGTGGTGTGAACTGTAAGCAAAAATGTATCCGGCAGGGGCGGACTGACCATTTGTAAACTCGGGCACTGCCCGAGGGCCCGGGGCCAGTAGGGGGCCCCATGAGATGCCCCTGGTACCTTTTTCATAGGCTTTTTTGAGTTTGGGCAAAGACACAGGGGCCCCATGATCCCCTATTGCCCGGGGGCCCCATCAGTTGTCAGTCTGCCCCTGGTATCCGGAATGCATCTGGAGTGCATTTTTGTAGTGTGAACTGGCCCTAAAACTAATACTGGTCGGACTGGAAAGCAAAAACATATTTTTGACTTTTTCTGACTTTGACTTTGTTCTTAGAATGCATAGAATGGAATGGTGCAGGGCACCATTGCAAAACAAAGCCATGTTTTTCCTGTTATAATACTATGGGGAGTATTTACAAAGCAGTGAATGTGCCATTCATCAAGGTGAATTTAGGTGAATTGTTCCCTGTAAGTTAAACCATATGCACCTGGGAGATTCATTTAGAGTGAATGTCTGGTGAATGGCACATTCACTATTTTTTAAATATACCCATATGCTGTATGTGTTAATTTGGCATCTTTAATAATAGCACATTTTATGCTGAACAAAAAGGAACAAAGCTGCAATAATACCATTTCTGTGGGGTATACCGGGGCGAGAGTTAAAGTGATCAATAAAGACAAGTGAATACAGGATTTTGCCCAGCTCTTAACTTTGTTGCCATTTTTTCAACTACTATTCCTTATTAATTCTTTAGGAAAAAGATGTGCCACAAACTGAATTTCACAAGAAAGGCATTGTGAATACCACATTCGATTTGTTTGGTGCTGGTACAGAAACTGTCAGTACAACGTTGCGTTACGGACTGTTGATTCTGCTCAAACATGCAGATGTTGAAGGTTTGTCGTGTTTCTAAATTAAAATATTAATTTAAATTAGAAATAAAATTATATGACTAACAAAAAAATAGCACTTTTGTCAAGTAAATATGATTTTTATTTTTAACCAAGCAGTACATTGAGTAACATTGAGTATAGACGATAACACTAAGCGGTACATAATGATGTAGTATGGCAGTTCCTAAGGTCCCAAAGTTACAAAAAAAAGCTAAAGTAGACTGTACGGTGCGTTAAGACTTCAGTTTCTTGAAGTGGTGTCAGGGCTCCGGGAATGACCAGAGGTGTGTGGACCGACACAGGGAAACACAGACTTCAGGTATAGCGTGTAAACAAGATAATTTATTAAGGACAACACAAACATAAACGCAGTGCAACAACCAAACCCAAAACTAACACAAATACATACAACAAGGTGAAACAAACCCAAACCTAAACTGATATATATATATATATGTATATATATGGAGCACAGCGTAGTCAGGCGGGCTGGGTCGGTAGCTAACGGGCAAACAGGGTACCAGGAGCGAGCGGAAGAGTGGTCAGGAATAGCCGAGGTCAGGACAGGCGGAGATCGTTCAGAGTCAGGTTCAGAGTCAGGATCAAAGCAGGATCAGGCAGGAAGCAGACAGGATGCAGGTACAGGGGTGCATGGGAAACATACACCAAGGCACTGATCACAGGCCTGGTCCTGCTTAAATACACCTGCAATCAGCCTCAGGTGATGGCCTGACTGCAGGAGTGAGATTCTGGCTGCTGAGAGCACCCGCTGGTCAGCCTTGGTACTGCAGCCCACAAGGCAGGTGAGTCCCACCACCATTGGCGAGTCCATTCTTGACAAGTGGTACCATTATGAGATGGAGATAAAACTTGAGTATCTGTTTCGTTCTTACCAGGACCTTCAGAAGGGATCAACCCAAGTTAGAGGGTTGATGTTCATTCTGTCTGAGAGTCTGTTAAGGAAGATCAGGATTCTGCCAAGAAAGAAGGGGAATGAAAAGGGAAGAGATTTGGGGATTTGAAGAATGTGGAAGTAGAAAGAGTGCTGAATGGGAAATCAGTGGCAATAAAGGGTATGTGTTTGGTATGTGTGGAAAAAAGGTAGTGGAGAGTGAGAAGAGTGGGAAGGAGGAGGTGGGTGGAATATGGAATCTCAGAGAACGTAAGGGTAGCAAAATGTAAGGAGCACAAATTGAAGCTAATGAAGGGATGGGTAAGGAGGGGGGAAGGGTGTAGGTACTCCAAGCTGAAGAAAGGGCCCAAAACTTCAGCAGGAACCACCCTGTACACCCAAGCAAGCATTTAGCAAATGCTCATGTCCAGATTTTGAGTTGTGATCAGCCTCATGTGTCAAATAAGAAATATTTTACAACATATATTAATGTTTGGTATTCTGGTTTTGAGCCAGTGGGTAGAGCTTTGGATTTTTTTGTTGCTGTATTTTTAAGGTAAAACCCCATGATTACAGAACTTGAAGGCTATGTTCACCTTTTGTGAAAAAACATTTGCAGTTATTATTTTTATTAATGTTCGGGTAGACAGTTACTGAATGGCAAAAAGAATCACTGAACTACGAGAGCCTACAAAAGTTCTAATTATTTGCTGCTCTATCCAAACCTAGAATTAAATGTATTTGGCTTGACATACATTTTGGAGCACATATATGAGCAATAAGAGAAACCCTTAATGATGAACTCCAAACAGCTAAGTGCCCAGATAAATACTTATATGGTAGCTGTCTTACCTGCTAAAGGATTTATATTTATGTTCACCCGGTCTTGAGATTTACAACGCTCTGCTGCACAGCCAGGTTGGTGACTTCAGTTTTCTCTTCAGCTATGCACAGCTAGGTCACTTTCCTGCCTCCACCCTGGGATTGGTCAGTTAAGGAGCAGCAACAAACTGATGAACTCATCTCCTATTATCTTCTACTGTCACCATGTTCTTTGTCAGCATATATGAATGCAGCACACCTCAATGGTACCTCCAATTCCAATTAGTTAGCCAATCCATTGGTGATCCATCACTCTGGAAATGCTCTCACCTCCTTGATTTTCCAGCTGCTATTGGGTTCCTCCCCATGAGCACATCCCCATGCTGCAAACTTGTTTCAAGGGAAGTAAATTAGCTGGACATCAATTAAATCACGAATGCTAAAATTGTATAATTCAATAAGACAGGTTCACAGCGTGACCTCCCACCGGTCATCCACCTGCTCCAATGCGTTTCACCCAAAGTGCTAAATCATTGAGATATTGGTGTGTGGCCTGTTTATTTCCCTTGACACAGGTTTAGATAGTCAGTTCAGGCATTTATACTAGCTGTATTAAAAAAAACAAAGCTTTTACTTTTCTAATAATAGGGAACTACATTCATTTAATCTAGCAACATTTAGTTCTCATGTTATAAAACATTATCACAATAGCATAATTAGAGGGAACACACCACATAGATGTAGCACTACCCTCTTGAGAGCCGCAGGTTTTGGATCCCCTTTTACTTCCTGCACAGCCAGGCAACACACACTTTCCAGACACAATAAAAGTCCATGGGATTGGCTTTTAAGTTTTATTAGGGAATTTAACTTGGATAGGGTAAAGGGGTTATGGGATGCCCAACTTAATTGCAGAATAATAATTGAGGACAATGCTCTTCTCTAGATTACTACAAAAATGGAAATAATTTGACAGGAATTCTAGACAGAACAATGCGAGTCTTCAGCACAGTGGTAGCTTGCAGGAGCTCAGAGTACCTTTGAGAATATTTTTTTTAGCAAAGTCCCAACTCATAGGAGCTCTTAGTCCTAAAAGTGAACAAAATGCCAGCCCACCTGGCTTTGGTATATGATCCCAGGACAAGGGGCTGGGTAAGTTATAAACCTCCCCCAGAAGACTTGCCAAGAACTTACATCCAGCAGACTTCTCCCTTATAGGCCCTGGCAGGGACGGACTGACAACTCATGGGGCCCTGGGCAATAAGAGATCATGGGGCCCCTATGTCCTTGCTCACACTCAATCCACTCCCAAAAAAGCCTATAAAAGGTACCAGGGGCATCTCATGGGGCCCCCTACTGACCCCGGGCCCTCCGGCAGTGCCCAAGTGCTCGAATGGTCAGTCCGCCCCTGGGCCCTGGGGATGTAGAGGTACTCACACTGTTTTTGTCTTGCAGCTGTGGATAGAACTGCTTGGAGCTCCCTCCTTCAGCTCTCATCTTTCCTCCTTCAGCTTCCAGTCTCCAACCTCCAGTCTGGAGGCCAACCCCCCCCTTCTCTGGGGCCCCCTCCTAGGCTACACTGAATAACTTCTAAGCACTCCATCTTCCACCCGACTCCCTTGCTGGCCAGGGTCTGTAAAATATATGGGCTGGTCTACCACATCACCAGGCCTCCTGCCTGGAATTGGTCAGATTCCCAAAAATATGCAGATCAGCCCCTCCTCACCTCCGCCTTCTGACTTCTAAAAGCATCCCTAAGCTTCTAGAGCAGGGGGAGGTACCAGAGGACTGACCTGTAGAGCCCTCCAGCATAACCTGAAGCAGGGGCAGACTGACAACTCCTGGCAATAGGGGATCATGGGGCCCCTGTGTCCTTGCCCATACTCAAACCACACCCAAAAAAGCCTATGAAAGGTACCAGGGGCATCTCATGGGGTCCCCTACTGACCCCGGGCCCTCGGGCAGTGCCTGAGTTCCCAAATGGTCAGTCTGCCCCTGACCTGAAGTAACCCTCTGTCTAAACCCAGGCTTCTAGCAAAGTTCTAGATACTCTCAACAACTATGTACACTAGATGGCGGTACATAGATCAACCACATCTACTGGTATGCTAACAGAGGATTCAGCTACAGTACCCACATCTCAGCCGTACTGATACATTTCACCCTGATTGAGCTTAGTTGAAGAGGTAAGATCAAGGAATGTGGCTAAGATGTGGGGACTGTAGCCAAAGCCTTTGTTAGCTTACCAGTGGATTGTTGATCTATGTGGTGTGCGCCCCATAATTTTCCTATTGTGATTGTTTTATGGAGTGAGATATGATTCTGAGCAGCTCTATTTTTGACATGTAGTTACTGTAAAAACATTAGATAATTAGATATAACTGGCTGCCAAGCTAGCCATTCATTATTGTATAATTATAAACTTTTCAACTTTTTAGACTTTTTTATTTTTAAACTTTTAAAAATAATTTCAGAAGCTTCAGTGACCAAATCGAATAATCAATATTAACAATATTTTAGCTTTAAATTACTGCCATTGTTTTTCTTATTTACAGAACGCATCCACAAAGAGATAGACCAAGTCATTGGTCGGAACCGGGCTCCTTGTATTGAAGATCGATCTCGTATGCCATATATGGATGCTGTGATCCATGAGATTCAGAGATTCATTGATCTCATCCCAATGGGAATCCCACACAAAGTGACTCGTGACGTGCACTTCCGAGATTTCATCATTCCAAAGGTGAAACGACAAGCGACATCCTAGTTTCTTTGGCTAGTTTAACTAGACAGTACAAACAGCAAGGATAATATGCGAAGTTCAGTAATTCATAGCAACCAATCAGATTTCACTTTACTGAAGATAGATCAATAAAAAGGTGATTGTGCATGGTCTTTATTGGTTACTGCTTTTTGCTTTTTATCCTTAATAAGTAAACAAACCCATATTTACTAACTGTGCTCACGTTGGGATTTAACTAGGATGGGTCTTAGGGCCAAGATCAAGTTTGTCTAGCTGTTGTAAAATGCAAATAAATGCAAACTGGTGACAATACAGTCATTAACTAACTATATTTATATTTCTAAATGTCTAAATGAATTATTAATACAAAGACTTAGAGTATGCCGCTTTATATTCTGTCCTAATCGGGTTATACTAGTATGATCTTTTTGTAAATAAAACCCTACTGATTTATTAGGTTTTCCACTTAGTATATGGACACACATTTTCTTGGCATGAAATATTATGATCCCAATAATAATCAAATGAGACGTACTGGCTTAGGTTAAAACTCAAACTGAACAAAGCAAGAACAAACCAGTATTTATCTTATTGATATCCAGTATGAAGTATGCAGGTGTCTGAACTCATTGATCAATAGCAATCCTGTACTATGAATATGGGTCTGATTATATAGTTCTCAATCTTTAGAACAGAAACTACGTCAATGACTGACCTTACTAAATGTGCACTCACAGGACACTTTATTAGGAACACCTGTTCAATTGCATGGTACCACAAATTGCTAATCATCCAATCACATGGCAGCAACTCAATGCATTTAAGCATCTAGATATGTTGAAGATGACTTGCTGAAGTCCAAACCGAGCCTCAGAATAGGGAAGAAAGGGGATTTAAGTGACTTTAAATGTGACATGGTTCTTGGTGCAAAATGGGCTGGTCTGAGGATTTCAAAAACTGCTGATCTAGTGGGATTTTACACAACCATCTCTAGGGTTTACAGAGAATGGTCCGAAAAAGAGAAAATATCTAGTGAGCGGCAGTTGGGTGGACGAAAATGTCTTGTTGATGTCAGAGGAGAATGGGCAAACTGGTTGCTGTGA
Source organism: Staurois parvus (assembly GCF_062004578.1). Taxonomy (NCBI): domain Eukaryota; kingdom Metazoa; phylum Chordata; class Amphibia; order Anura; family Ranidae; genus Staurois; species Staurois parvus. Next base: position 5,153,896 of record NW_028318542.1, on the reverse strand, counting down.
TATTCAGATGGTAAGGTCAGAATTTGACCTAAACAACTTGAAAGCATGGATCCATCCTGCCTTGTATCAACGGTTCAGGCTGGTGGTGGTGTAATGGCGTGGTTGATATTTTCTTGGCACTAGCAAGGTGTACCTAATAAAGTGGCCGGTGAGTGTATATTATAATGATTCTTCTTTTCTAGGACACCACTGTATATACCATGCTCAGCTCTGTTCTCCAAGACCCCAAGCAGTTCAAATACCCCAATGAATTTAATCCTGGACATTTCTTGGATGAAAGTGGGAAGTTCCGTCGGAACGATGGGTACATGCCCTTCTCTTCAGGTATGCATCACTATATGGGATCAACATACCTACCTGTGTGCCTTCTACAGTACTACACACATACTATTACCTGTATCGTTGCACCTTGCAGAAAATGTTATGGCACCCAGGATGGATAGATGTTCAGAAAATTCAGGAATTAGTACAATGATGGAAACAAAAAGCAATTTTAAACAACCAGGTAACAGACATCATAGAGAAAGGAGAAAGATGAGCTGTACTGAACTATAATCTTTCAGGCACATTGGCTTCTAGATTTGTTTGGCCTTGATGACACTTTTGCAGTGGTGTCCGTTTGTTGTGTGTCACAATTGTAGGACTGGATCTCTAGTTTGAGCACCCAAATCTTTCATATTACAAAAAAGAGTCAGAGCAAGCTCTTACAGATACAAATTCACTGAATAGCCCCCCAAAAACAAAAATTGAGACAAAGCTGAAGATAGACTAACTAAAGAGCCCAGAAAGGGAACACACACCAGACTGGAAATCACTCAACACGTGTCATCATATACTGCCAAAGGAGCAACATTTTTTTTAAAAGTATCATCATCTGCTAGTGGATGGTCAGTTTCTAGGTGAAGTATCAACAAGCTACTGAAAATATGCATCTGGGAAGCTTCAGTTAGAAGGGTGCATTTTTGTCTCATAGGTCACTAGTTCACTGACCCCACTTACAACTAAATAGGTACAACATTACTGTACTGCCTGTAATTTAGATAATAAAAATTTACTTTAGCTAGCTTTTCAGAAGGATATTGCATTTGTGACCTGCTCCCTTTGATCCTTGAAAGATTTAAAACTTCTATGTCAACATGTGGAATTTTTTAAAAAAGAGCAAGTGCATTGCAAAAATAAGATGTTAATTCATTTCTTAAAGGTGCTTTCTGGCAGCCCTTTAGGTGGGCTTTAATGCCTGGGGGGGGTAGTGACTTTTACATCATGTAACCACTGTGAATGGTTCTCACACCAGTCAAAAGATTGGGAGCCTGTCTTGATGGCTCCTGACCAGAAGCCTTCACAGAGAGCATGTATGTGTTACGCCACTGGCAAGGGTAGAGTAAAGTAACAGTGTACCCATAAAAGGTGTTTTGTTGAATGTCACTGGGCAGAACTCTGGTTAAATCTCCCTGCCTACATTTTTTTTCTTCTGTCCCCTTAATCCATTTACTTTCTCTATATTTATTATAATGTATGCTAAGAAGAAATTCAGCAATGATGGTAAGGCCAGCACCACTATTAAATAAATACAAAACAATAAAAACAGCGCTTATTAATTACAAATCATTCAACCATATATAAAATGTATACAAAGCCCACACACAGTCCATGTGTTTAATAGAGTCCACTGTGTTTAAAGTGATTGCAGTTACTCCACAAAATAAAATAGGTGCAAAAAGAATATATGTGACTCCTCCATTAATATAAGTGCACTCTTATGTATTCAACGTGCATCAACAATGATAGAGGCCTCTTGCCAAATATGTTGGACCATAAAGTTAGAAATGGTCAAGATCGCTTTTGAGGAATGCACCTTCCACAACTCTCCTTATAGGGTCTGCAGGCCAAGGCACTTCCATTCACCATGATCAGTATTAAAAAAGAAGAATGTACGCCTTCATAATGTAGTATGTAAAAAAGGTCCTTCAAAGAGTGTAGGGTGTCCTGGCCCATTTTTCACATCTGGTCTTTAAAAGGATGGTTAGTGTCCTCAAGTTGTTGCTAAAATTACTGGAGTGTCTCACGGTTACCATAAACCTGTCCAAGTTCTAAAGGGACCTTAAACAGTGAGTTCCTGTGGGATTGAGAGCTACATTTATGATAAAGAGATCTTGTATTTCTCTTACGTCAAAAAATACTTTCACTATTTTCTAGCATTTGTTTTTATGTGGTGAATGCTGAGAACAGGGCTAGATGCCAGGATGATTTAACACCAGCTTGCATGCACAGAAGGTACATCATACCTGGGTTCTCAATGGCCAAATAAGAACAGGATCAGATGGCAGCAACAGCAAGTGGGGACCTGAAGGAGGGCAAGTCTGCCATATTGTACAAAAATGCTAAGAATAATTGAACATTATGACATGAGCTCCCCTGTACCTGAAGCATAGTTTCACACTAAACTGGGGGTAGGCAACCTTGGTATTCCAGCTGTAGTGAAAATGCAAATCCAACGAGGCAATGCAAGACTGAGAAAGCTACAGGCATGATGGGATTTGTAGTTTCACAAAAGCTGGAGTGCCAGGGTATCCGACCCCTGCTCTAAACTGACAATATCTACCTCATTTTAAAATATCAATTTTAGAAGGACTAATTTGGTCTCTTTCACAATCTGAGAAGAATTGAAAGGATGTCACTTTTGCTGTATTTAAAACTGGACCTTTCTGGAGCTATATTAGATCTATGGGCGGTCAGATGTGAAACAAACGTTTACTTTTGCATCTGTTTACATCATATTACCTCCCATCCACCATGTTTAGATCCAGCAAAAAAAAAACAGAAAAGGATTCAGACCTTTTCCATTTTTTTGGACAAGTTCTCAGAGGTAATCAGATGTAAATGGATGCAAATGTGGCTGCCTATAGATTTACAGTACATGGAGCTTCCAATCAGGTCCACCTGAAAATTTGATGGACAGGCCTGATCAGACTGCCCATTGGAAAGGGTCCTAAATGAAGTAACTAATCTGCTTCTATCCATGCAGTGAACTTGTGTTTTCCAATTGCTTGCTTCAGATTAACTGTACTTTGCATGTTAGTGTTTCATTACACTTGATGTGGAAAGTGTAATGAAACACTTGATGTCTAAATGTCGTCACTAACTGTCTCTTAGTCATTTATAATTCTCTTTCACTTCACAGGGAAGAGGATCTGTGTGGGTGAAGGTCTTGCAAAAATGGAGCTCTTCCTGTTTTTCACCACAATTTTACAGAACTTCACCTTGAGATCCCCGGTAGACCCCGAAGACCTAGACCTTACACCACAAATGAGTGGATTTGGAAACATGCCATGTACCTATGAACTATGCTTCATCCCACGCTAATCAATTGGACTAGGGAACTTTATATTGAACTTGTTATTTTGGGAGTTCAATCAGAAAATGCTCCCTAATACTGTGAAAACAACATAAGGTTATATACTGTATATACATGAACTGTATCTTCCACCGACAGCTTGCGTAGAGCATTCTGTAATGTAGAAATGTTTTAAACTGTAAATATAAATCTTATTTTTAGAGCTGAATTCCAGGCAGATTTAAAGTGGTAGTAAACTTGATCATTAAAGAAAAAAAAAAAAATTCCCCTGCACGGTAATGTCATAATGTGCTTGTATGCATCGCATACTAGCACATCATGTGAAACTTACCTTAAAACGAAGTCCAATGGTGCGCTGTCACCTCTGACAGGTCTTCCATCTTCACTTGGTCCTTCTTCCTGGCTCATGGGCTCCAGCAGCTCTAATGGCCAAGCCGCAATGACGTCATTACTGCACTTGCGCGTCGGAGTCACTGTTTACGGCACACAGCTCTGAAAGAACGGCGTAGCCGTTCGCATGCACATGCGTCGGTGCTCTACACAAGTAAATATCTCCTAAACGGTGCACATTTAGGAGATATTTACAGTACCTAAAGGTAAATCTTATTAAAGGCTTACCTGTACCCATATGGAAGAAAAATATATTTTAAAAATATTCTTCCCAAATATATTGACATATTTGAAATACTACAATTTTGGCCATATTCAATATATTTCAAAATTTATTTCAATAAATATATATCTTTCCCCTGTCCTGCCCTGACCTGGCCACTGCTGTCTATAACAGTTTGCTTACATCCGCATTAGACTCGCTTGCTCCTCTAACAACACGAAGCATTAGGCCCTGACCATTACAACCTTGGCAGACTGACCACACCAGAAATCATAGTCGTGCGCTGGAGCGATTGTGGTGTAAAACCAAATCCCAGCAAGCATTCACCTGATATAAATCTGCTCTCCTAACATACAATTCCTCCCTTCACACTGCCAAACAAGCCTACTTTGTCACTCTTATTAATACCTTGTCATCCAGTCCTCGTCGTCTCTTCTCTACTTTTACCTCTCTACTTTCTCCACCTCTACCTCCACCCAGTACCTCACTCACTGCTCACGAGATTGCAAATCACTTCAAAAACAAGATTAACGCAATTCGTAGGGGCATCGCCACTGCACAGACATCCATCCCACTTAGCATGCCTTATACTAAACCTCCCTCAACATTTTCCTCTTTTGACCTCGCTACTACCGAAGAGGTCACTAAGGTTTTCTCAGAAGCCCATCTCACTACCTGCCCCCTGGATCCTGTCCCCTCACAACTACTACGGTCACCCTCTTCTTCCATCCTATGCTCCGTCACTCACATCTTCAATCTTTCCCTCTCTACTGGTGCCTTCCCCTCCCCTCTAAAGCATGTGCACATCACTCCCATACTTAAAAAGCCCTCCCTGGACCCCACCAACCTGAGCAACTTAAAACCCATCTCCCTGCTGCCATTTACCTCTAAACTCCTAGAATGTTTAGTCTACAATCGCCTGTGCTCCCACCTCACCAATGACAACCTTCTTGACCCTTTAAAGTCTGGCTTTCGCTCTCTACACTCCACTGAAACTGCCCTACTAAAACTCACTAATCAACTACTAACTGCTAAAACCAAAGGCCACTACTCCGTACTCTTACTACTTGACCTCTCTGCGGCTTTTGATACGGTTGACCATCCCCTCCTCCTCAAAAAACTCCACTCTCTTGGCCTCAGAGACTCTGCTCTCTCCTGGTTCTCCTCCTACCTATAGCAGCGCTCCTTCAGCGTTACCCATAACGCTGCCTCCTCCTCTTCACTCCCTCTTTCTGTAGGGGTCCCTCAAGGTTCTGTCCTTGGACCCCTTCTCTTCTCCATCTACACCTCCTCCCTTCCTCCTTGGTCACTTGATAAACTCCCACGGCTTTAAGTACCATCTCTATGCTGATGACACACAAATCTATCTTTCTACCCCTCACCTCACCCCTTCAGTCTCCACTCGCATTACTAACCTACTAAGTGACATATCGGCATGGATGTCACTCCACTTCCTCAAACTCAATCTTTCCAAAACTGAGCTCTTAGTATTCCCTCCAGCCCGTGCCCCCTCCACTGACTTCTCCATCAAGATCAATACCACAATCATAAGTCCCTCCCCTCAGACCAGGGTACTAGGTATAATCCTTGAGTCCCATCTGTCCCTTCAGCCCCAAATCCAATCACTGTCCAAATCTTGTAGACTTCACCTCCGCAACATCTCCAAGATACGCCCATTCCTAACCTCGGAAACCAGTAAGCAACTTATTCACTCCCTTGTTATATCTCGCCTTGACTTTTGTAACTCCCCCCTCATTGGCCAACCTCATCCCAGGCTATCCCCTCTTCAGTCTATCATGAGTGCTGCTGCCAGACTTATCCACCTTACTAACCGTTCTGTATCTGCCACCCCTCTCTGCCAATCCCTCCACTGGCTTCCCGTTGCCCAACGGATAAAATTCAAAACATCAACAATAACGTATAAAGCCATTTATAACTCTGCCCCAAATTACATCACCGATCTTGTCTCTAAATATCACCCAAACTGTACTCTCCGCTCCTCGCAAGACCTCCTACTATCTAGCTCCCTTGTCTCCTCCTCCCATGCTCGTCTCCAGGATTTCTCCAGAGCTTCCCCCATCCTCTGGAACTCTCTATCCCAATTTATCAGACTATCGCCTACTCTGCTCACTTTTAGGCGATCTCTGAAAACCTATCTCTTCAGGGAAGCCTATCCTGCCCTCAGCTAATACTGAAATCTTCTACTCTTCCAACCAGTCCACCCCCCACAGTTACTACCTTTTGTACAACTAGCACCTCCCTCCTAGATTGTAAGCTCCAAGGAGCAGGGCCCTCAAATCCCTCTTGTATTGAACTGTATTGTTACTGTATTGTCTCCGGTTATATTGTAAAGCACTGAGCAAACTGTTGGCGCTATATAAATCCTGTATAATATATATATATATATATATATACACACAGTATATATACATATACAGTTGTAAATATAGCAGTGTGTTGAAAAAAAGTGAATAAAGCTCAAAATCATTCTAATAGCTTTTATTTCCATACACACAAATGCATTGGGAACACTACACATTCTATTCCAAATCAAAACCTATCAAATTTGTGTTGTTCCTCTAAAAAAAAAATGAAGAAAAGTGAATATTAGACTGTTCAAAAAAATAGCAGTGTTTGTATTCTTCTTTACAAACTCAAACATTCACTATATAAACTGAAAAATGTTTGAAGATTTTGCTTTCCTTTGAATCACTTAATGAATATTTTGTTGTATAAGCACTGTTTCTGAGAACTGCTGTACATCTGTGTTGCATGGAGTCAACCAACTTCTGGCCCCTGTGAACAGGTATTCCAGCCCAGGATGATTGGACTACATTCCACAGTTCTTCTCTATTTCTTGGTTTTGCCTCAGAAACTGCATTTTTGATGTCACCCCACAAGTTTTCTATTGGATTAAGATCCGGGGATTGGGCTGGCCACTCCATAACGTCAGTCTTGTTGGTCTGGAACCAAGATGTTGCACGTTTACTGGTGTGTTTGGGGTCGTTGTCTTGTTGGAACACCCATTTCAAGGGCATTTCCTCTTCAGCATAAGGCAGCATGATCTCTTCAAGTATTCTGATGTATTCAAACTGATCCATGATCCCTGGTATGCGATAAATAGGTCCAACACCGTAGTATGAGAAACATCCCCATATCATGATGCTTGCGCAACCATGCTTCACTGTCTTCACAGTGTACTGTGGCTTGAATTCAGTGTTTGGGGGTCGTCTGACAAACTGTCTCCGGCCACTAGACCCAAAAAGAACAATCTTACTTTCATCAGTCCACAAAATGTTGCGCCATTTCTCTTTTTTAAATATATTTCAAATATATTTTTCTTCCATGTGGGTAGGTACAAGTACACAAATAGACTTTACTACCACTTTAAACTGTAATAAAATAATATCTGTAGAATCTGATGTTGGTAACTCTTGTACAGTGGAAGATTGAGACTCTGTGCCATGCACATGTGATGACAAGTGACATGCCGATAGGAGTATGAAGAGCCCATCAGTATGCAGTTGCTTTTTCATTGTCCAAGGATGGGAGCAGTGAGGTGTCCAAGCTGTATTATCCACTAGCAGTAGATAAATGTGAAATCAACAATCAGACTATTCTGAATAGCAGGGTTTTTACATCTCTGTACTAGCTGGATAAAATTAAAAATGGTTTAGCAAGTAAAGCAGAGTCCATATATGTATTTAAGACGTGTATTTAGTTTATTGATTGAAGGTCAGCTTCAGTTTTTTTCTATTACAAATAACTTGGATAATATTGAGTAATAAAATGTATAGACATATAAGGAGGTTTGTGTCATTGCTTTTTTCTTCCTTTAATAAACTATTATATTTTATATAGACTCTCATTGAGTTTCAGTGTTTAACAATGTTTGTTAAGGTCGTAGAAAAAACTTTATGAAGTTTTTTGGTATAAATTAAAAAAATAAATCTTTGGTAGTTCTGACTCCAAAATGTGGTACCAAGGAGAATTTCACTCTATCTTCACCTGAGTACTAAACAGTGGGGAGAAGAAGGAAAAGGAAAAGAGCATATTGGGCCAGCAGTGGGGGAAGCAACAGCAGGTGGCAAGAAATTTTAACCAGGCATAGAAGTATCACAAATGTATCTCCACCTCTACTCCATCTATTGTTGTGGGGGTCTATTGTTGCTGGTGGGATATCTACTGTTGCTAGGAGGGTCTTTTGTTGATGTGGGGGTCCATTGCTCCTCGGAGGGATTTACTGTTGTGGGAGGGGTCTCTTATTTCTGACTGCTGGAGGTGATGCTTGCTGCTGGGAGATCTATTGTTTCTGGCAGGGGCTATTGTTGGAGTGGATCTATGGTTGCTGGAGAGTAATTTGCTTTGAATGTCTATTGTTGCTGGGGGATCTATGATTGCTGGGAGGATCTGGCATTGCTTGGCAGGATCTATTGTTGGTGGGGGTTATTAATCGTTGCTGGGATTTTGGGTCTATTTTTCTGCTTTTTTTCTTTTCATCATTAGCAAAGTCTATACAAATTGCTTAGCACCACAAAATGATACTTGGTTTTGAATTCTCTAAAAGGGGCATTACTGGGAGGTGGGTAGGGGGTGGTACCAAAGGGTGGTGTTCGGTAGTGGATAGGGGGCAGAGACAAGGGGTGACTCACAAGGGGGAAGGACTTGCACCTTTTCACTGAGAAAAAAAGCCCTGATCATAGCTATGACTACGGCTTTGGCTGAAATTTATTACAGTTCTGCTGGGATTGTTTGGATGTCCTTGATTGCTGATCTTTTACCAAATAAAATATTGTGAAGGATTGTTATTGAACTCCAGTATTCTCTTTGAAATATATTCTAATCTTCCCAATTGCTACTTTCTCCCTTCTCTCAGCTGACAGTGTTGGTTTAATCTACATAGCGATAAGATTTTCATAGATGTAGCCCAAAATGACCAGATCAGCCAGTGCACAGAAAACACCAGCCATTCATAAACAATAAAGATGCCAAAATATATTCCGATAAACCCAATATAAAGTTATGTATCACTACCCCCTTAGGAGCTGCTGATTTTGGGTCCCCCTATAGTCTGGCACAGCCAAGCAACACGCATTTTCCACATTTGCATTCTAGAGGCAGTAAAACAGTCCTTGAGCTTTTTGTTGTTTGTTTTATTAACCCCTTCACGCCGGCGCCTCCCGGCCCTTTAAGGGTTCCAGAAGCCGGGAGGCGGAGCAGGGTTTAGGGTCATGTGACCACCGTGATGCGCCGTCACAGCGGTCACATGATCGAGAAAGGTCCCAATCGAAAGAGGAGATCGGGACCTTTCTATGAGTACTGGGCATGTGTGCTGGGAGCGTGCAGGGCGCGTGCTCTCGGCACATATGTCCTTTTTTAATAGAACGCAAATGTGTGTTTAGGCCCAGACGTCGGGAGGCCACACTTCTGCTGGGCTGGCTCCTTTCCTGGCTCCACAGGTGGTCCTTGCTCTGGGGGCCAGTGAGGCTGAGCAATCCTCCTGTCCAAATTCCAGCCTGTAGGTAGGCCCTTTCCCTCTTGGGTCCCCTCCCAGGCTCCTGCATCTCAGCCTTCCTCATATCTTCCACTTGAACTCTCCTGTTACTGAGCAGGCTCAGTCATACTTAAGGGCTGCTCTGTCCCCATGACAAGCCTGCTTGGGGATTGGCTAGAGTCCCTTGAGTATGCAGACCAGTCCCTCCTCACCCCCATCCACTGCTTCTAGAATCTTCTCCAAAATTCTAGAGCAGAGGGAGGTATCAAGGAACTGATCTGCAGAGCCTCTCAGCCCTGACCCAAATTTGACCCTGCTGACTATTCCCTAGGATTCTGTTCAGCCTCTCTATCTCAAACAATAATCAGCTAGCTCCCCCTTGCTAACTAGGAGAGTGCTACAGTTAAATTTGAAAGGGCACTGTTCCCTCGGGGTTCTCTTCAACTTCCAGATGTAAACTATATGAATATGATGGACATTCACTACAGTACTACAGAGTATTTATTTTTTCACAAAACATTCTTCATTCATTCATAGGAACCATTGATGAATTACTGTTTGAGTATCTACTAATTTACAGAACAATTCCAGCTAATACCACGGTGCTTTAAAACAACAGAGAAAATAGCAAAGTTGCCTAATTGCAATAATATAAATGTTGTCTTAATTTTGTAATAAGTAAAAAATATATAGAAACCTACCAGTTTAAAATCTTTGAGATCAGGTCGATTTGTTTGCTGCAAACTATTCGTTTAGATTACAGCAATTTTTTTGGGAGTTCTCCAACTTTTACCGCAGTTATGTAAGTAAATACTTTAGAGATATAGTACATTCACAGATGAAATAGACACACTCCAGTGAATCCAACAAGTAAAATATTTTTTTGGCAAGCAGTATTCATATCACACACCCTGTCTCATCTGCGCCCTTATGTGCATACTTTTAAAAATGTGCTATTTAGATTTGCCTAATGCCCAAATGTACAAAAATATGCTCATGCATGGAGCGAACATGATACAACGTGCCCTACATTTTGGAACTTCAGTAGAGTAGGCTCGACAATTCCTTCCAGGGTGCCACAGTTCTCTGTTAACTGTGTTTAAGTATTTTGATGTTGTGCCAGTCCTGATGGAGTGTTCCTAAAAGAGCACATATTGGCTAAAATAGGATGACATGATAAGAACTCATTAGGAGAAGTTTACTAAAACTGGTGCACACAAACTCTGGGGCAGCTGTATAGCACAGTGGCTAAGTGGTTAGCACTTCTGCCTATCAGCACCAGGGTTGTCGGATCAAATCCCAAGCACGTTGCTACTTGCCTGGAGATTACATGTTCTCCCTGCTTGTGTGGGTGTCTGCTGAGTACTATGGTTTCCTCCCAAACACATACTGATAGGTTATTTGCACCTGTCAAAATTGACCCTAGTATGTATGAATGTGTGTTGGCCCCAGGGGTGGACTGACAACTCATGGGGCCCCTGGGCAATAGGGGATCATAGGGCCCCTGTGTCCTTGCCCAAACTCAAAAAGCTTATGAAAAAGGTACCAGTGGCATCCCATGGGGCCCCCACTGATCCTGGGTCCTCGGGCAGTGCCTGAGTTTGCAAATGGTCAGTCTGCCCTTGGTTGGCCCTTAGGTTGAAAGTTCCTTGAGGGCAGTGTGAGTGTATACCATATGTAAAGTGCTGCATAAGTTGTTCTAAGTTACGTACCTGTAATAATTAAACAAACATATTTAACTTCAGCTTGTTCAAATAAGCTTTGTCAATTATAACTTATACAATGATTGGTTATTATGCACAATTGCACCCGTTTTAGTACTCCCATTACGTATTAATGAGATCACATGACCCAGTCCAGTTGTTAGATATTTACAACTAGGGCTGTCTTAAACGCAGGGCAAAAGGGGCAGTTGCCCCAGGCCCAGCCATTGTTGTGGGGGCCAATGCAGCTGTCCCTTGAGCTCGCACTGGCCGTAAATTGGAGCCCCAGGATGGCACTGCAGAGCGCACCAGATGCACGAGATGCAGTGCTGTATTCCTCAGCCAATAGGGAGGGGGCAGGAGCTCCATTTAAAACGGTCGTGAGAACCACAATCGGGTTCAGGGTTGGATGTCTGCTGATGTTCCTAATTTTGAGAAATAGATTGCACGTGCACGCCAGAAAATGATCACACTGACAACTGTCTAGTTTAACCACTTCCTCATTTCTGTTTATTGCAGGGCGGTGCTTAACCTTTTATACACAGAGAACAATAGGGTATACATCACTGTTATGTAAATGTGATCATAGTCTAAAAAGGCATATCTTGATTGGCTGATTGCTTGTCGCCCGTTACCTTTTCACTCCCTCACATATTCAAGGCCTAGGTACAAGACCCTCACAGCTCAACAGGAGGGGTTGAAAACATCGCTGAACAAACATTTTCTGAGTTAAGGAGAACTACAAAGCCCAGCAGACAAAAGATATACGCACAACACATATATTTAGAAATATGAAAGTATAAAAGTAGATATGTATAAAATGTATAGAAAAATGTATATATTCAACAGGAAACCGAATAGGAATTTTACCATATCCATCAAACATTGATGCTCTGATCCCACTCCATGCAGCCTGTGTGCTCTGGAGCAGGGGCGGACTGACCATTTGGAAACTCGGGCACTGCCCGAGGGCCTGGGGTCAGTAGGGGGCCCCATGAGATGCCCCTGGTACCTTTTTCATAGGCTTTTTTGAGTTTGGGCAAGGACACAGGGGCCCTATGATCCCCTATTGCCCGGGGGCCCCATGAGTTGTCAGTCCGCCCCTGCTCCAGAGGGAGCAGCTGCAGTAGCAGCTGAGATTAGAGTGGGAGCGCTGAGAGCCTTGAACCTCTGAGAGTGGATGCTGAGCCTGACTGGCCACATAGGTCCTTCTTCCCTATAAACTGTCAGGAGCAGACACAGCTGACACTGGCAACTTTTTACTGTTCCCTGCATAGACAAAGTACTGCAAGTTCCCTGACATCTTCTGTCCTGTGCTTACTCACTCACTTTAGCAACCAATCAGTGAGCAGTAATATTGTGCAGTAACCACTAGCAACCAATCAGTGAGTGGTAATGATTTTCAGTAACCTCTAGCAACCAATCAGTGAGCAGTAATGCTGTGCAGTAACCTCTAGCAACCAATCAGTGAGCTTAAACCATTCAGTGAGTGTGGACCAGTGCTTTAAGTTTACATTGTTAAAGTTTCTATGTGTTTGCTTGTTTGCTTTTTGGGACCTTGGGGTGGAGAACACAATTTAAATGGGGTTCGTAAAGAAAATATTTCCCCACAGTCCAATCAATATTAAAGATTCCCCTGTTTACAATTATCAGGAATTGGTGGCTAATGATGGAGGAACCTAAGGATGTAAGAGAACGGATACTGTTAATAAAAATGGGAAGATTTTGGGGTGCCTAGGTGAAAGTGTAGTATAAAAACATATCCTGGAAAACTGGAAAATAAAAATGGTATCAGCTAACTATTCTTAGAATACAATAATAAATGCAAAGTCTTTTTCCAAGTATTTGCAAATTTAAAAAATATATCTTTAAAAATTACCAACAAAATTTAAAATGTGCTTATCATAAGGTAGCGCATATGCATTTTTTAAAGTCACGAATAAAAAAAACAGCCTGGGTCGAATTCTGGTAGTGCAGAGAGGAGATGACTGTGAGCTGACACATATATCACCTGAGATGACCCTTACCTGAGATGACCATTACCTGAGATGACATGCTGTGTTTGCTACATTTATTGCAGCATCAATTTTTTATGAGTGTCCTCTTCATGAGGTGGTGGTGTATGGTGATATATGCCCATAAACTGAAGAATCTGGCAGCAGACTAGAATGGTGAGTGAAGGCTTCATGATTTACAAGCGATTACTCAGACTGTGATTAAAAAGACTTGTATGCACTTTCTATGTATACTGGCACTGTGGTACTTGTATGTCACATGGGATTTTGATAACAGCAGCTTTCTATGCTGCACTTTATATGGATACTGATATGTAGCAACTTTATGCACTTCATATGAATATTGTTATGTGGTAATCGAGGTGGCCCCCCTCTGAAGACGTGCGTGGCACGAAACGTGTAAGGAAGAGCCAATACGCCATGACGTCACGCCCCCAGAACATTGTGAAGGTCCAGTGGCCATCTTACTAAAGGGCAGTTAGTTTGTGTTTACCTGACAATATACCCACTGTTTTAATGGTTTCTATTTGATTTCTGGCAACACTTCTGGAATAAAGCTTTGAATAACTACACTATGGGCACCTTTTTTATGTCTCCCTTGTGGAGTCATTGATTCCCTAGAGCCCACCCCGAATCAAGATCCAGCATACTATACAGAGGAGGGAGTTCCTGCTACACAGGCTGTTACACCCACTCATCCCTTTAAGGGGACCTCTGGTTACTGGATCCATATGTCACCCAGAAGTGCCTGACATACCACCTATCCAGAGGGGATATCTCCATACCTGGCTTAATCCACTACCTTAAAGGGACCTCTGATGATTGATGTATATTCGTAATATCTTTACGGATCTGGTGAGTGCGTATTCTTACCCCACCTTTAAAAGCACAAGCACTGAAGTACAGCCATAGTGGGCACTCTACGCACGGATTTTCACCATATGAAAGTTTATCTATACAGACATTATCATCATTTGTTTACCTATTCATAGCGCTGCACTTTACTTATTTTATTCCTATGGGAAACCGCGTTTTGGTTTACGAATTTTGCGCAATACAAAAAGTCCCACAGAATGCATTAAATTCGTAAACCAAGGTATGTATGCCTGTATGTGTGGTAAATCCCAGCTGCTGCTCTCAATGTGCTTCCCACTTAGTGCACATACAAACAGGATCAAATTTTAGAGGGAGCTTGCACCAGCTTGCGGATTTCAGCTTAAATTTAGCTAGCAGAGGAGATAGGTTTAATTCCAGGTAGCTCCAGCAAACTTTATTCATATGATGTGAAAGTGCACAAACCTCCATTGATGTTGGCAAAAGATTCTATCCCTTATATCCTCTGCTTAGAAGGTCACCATTCCAGTAGAACCTAAAATATGTCTTCTTAACATGTTTGATGATTCTATGATGCCCGAAGAGGCAGTGGTCCCTATCAGTAGATTACTGTACATAGCGCGAAAATTAATTGTACAAAAATAGATGTCCGCTAGACACCCCCCCTCCCCCTCCATGGTAACGGAGTAGAAAAATCAAGTCAACACTGTAATTTTCCAAGTATAAAATAATATATCAACATAGAAATTGTATTCGATAACTTATGGAATCCCTGGTTGGCAACACATGGACTAGTTCCCTTCCATTTGATTGCAGATAGGCTATCCTCTTTATGAGTGTCAGAGTTGTACCCACAATTACAATCTTAACATCAACGTACTGGAGCAGGCACAAATATTGAAACAGAACACGGAGTCAGGTCGACTTGTGCAGGTTTAGTTTTCATTTTATTGTCTACACATATGCTCATACAGTGTATATGTTTATTTGGAATGACTTTCCACCTTTATTTACAATGCAAATGAAAATTGTAATGGAAAGACTATTAATATTATTATTATATAATACAGGATTTATATAACGCCAACAGTTTGCTCAGCGCTTTACAATATAACAGGAGACAATACAGCAACAATACAGTTCAATACAAGAGGGAAAAGAGGGCCTGATCCTTGCAGACTAATTTTTGATATCCTAAGATGCTGTGATGAGTTCATATCTGTATGATTATGGACTGTACTTAATGAATGTCATAATGTCACTATATGATTAATAACATTGGTTTTGTTTGTTGTTTGCTCTGCACTGCTCGTGGGGTTGTTTGTCAAAAACACAAAAACTTAATAATAAAGATTTGAAAGATTAAAAAAAAATAAAGATAGATAATATTTAAAGTGAACTGTGCTAATGTGATATGCCTTGAAGAAATCCAAATATGTGTAATTAATAACTTTCTACTGTCCATTCAGTGGAAATAAACTACTCAAATTATATATATACTGTATATAAAGTAAATGAAAATTAAACAAAAATGTAAAAAAAATGTATATATCACTTTATATGCACAATTTATTATCAATGTGCAAAGTCCACAATCTAATGTTCTACAGCAAAACAGTCCATGCATTTTTTTAAGTACTGGAGCATGGACTGTTTTGCTGTGGAACATTCATTTGTGGATTTTTTTCTTATCTTTGTTTCATTTTAATTTACTTTACGTATAATTTGAGTTTGAGGATACAAAAAAACTCAGTGAGGTGTGTCAAGGTGTTTTTCGGCATATCGTAACCAGGCTTTTTTGTGGCATTGACACTATAAAGGCCTCTTTCTGGCAACTTAACCATGCAGCTAATATTTGTTCAAGTATCATCGCATTGTGCTCCTTGAAACAACCACACTATCTTTTTCCAGAGCAGCCTGTATTTCTCTTGAGATTACCTGTGGGTTGTTCTTTGTATCTTGAACAATTCTACTGGCAGTTGTGGGTGCAGTCTTTCTTGCTCTACCTGACCTTGGTTTGGTATCAGGAGATTCCCGAACTATCCACTTTAATAAGTGATTGTGCTGACTGGCATATTCAAGGCTTGAGATATTTTTTATATCCTTTTTCCATCTTTATAAAGTTCGATTACCTTGTTATGCAGGTCTTTTGACAGTTTGTTTCTGCTCCCCATGGCTTAGTATCTAACCTATTCAGTGCATCCACATGAGAGCTAACAAACTAATTTACTATTGAACACTAAATGTAATTTAAAAATCCACAGATGTGGGAAATTTACCTTTATTTGCCATTTTAACCTGTGTGAGTCTTGTGTGTGTGTGTGTGTGTGTGTGTGTGTGTGTGCCAAGGCCAAACATTTCAGAGTATGTAAACTTTGGATCATGGCTATTTGAGTGATTTCTGTTATAATTTAAAAAGGAGCCAAACAACTATGTGATAATAAATGGCTTCATATAATCACCACCCTTAAATAAAAGTTTTTGGCATGACCAGTCATATTTTCAGTATAAATGCCAAAAATTCACAATTTACGCCAGGGTATGCAAACTTTTGAGCAGATCTGTACTTTATGCCAATTGTCATCCTTTATGGAGCTCTATACTAGTTGTCTACACTCTGTACACTAGTGGCATTGCACCAAGTCTGATGACACAGTGGCATCTGTAATTTTAAACTATGTTTGCTGAACACCAGTGTTGACACGGCTAGGTTGCATAAGTCATAAACTTTTCCTGGAATTAGAGTATATAGAGTTCTTTTCATTTGCTCATCCAGCCTTGCTGGTTTCCTCAGCTCTGGGCCATCATCATGGATGTCAGTGGGGCTCTCTGTCTCATTCTCATCATCATCATAACCAGCATCCTATTTCGGTCAAGATGGAAGGTCAGAGGAAGGCTGCCACCTGGTCCCATGCCTCTTCCCTTCATAGGAAACATGCATCAAGTCAAGATGAACGATCTGATCAAGTCTCTGGTTGAGGTGAGCTGGTCTTTTAAGCAGTGTGTTGACGTTTGTAGCATTGTGCAGAGTGAATCCTGTTGAACATTAATTCTAGAATTTGAGATGTATGATAAATGTAGTCTCATGTTGGCTGGTTCTGGCAAAGGTCATGGTTCCCTAAAGCGTAAATGAAAGCCCAGATTCTTTGGGATAAATTGGTACATTCTTTCTGCCTGAGACAATAAAGCTTTACGAACTATATTGTGGAATGCAAGCATGGTGTTTATTTCATTAGTAGAAAGTTAATACCAGTGTTATGGGTGATAAGTATCTCATTGTTGTTTATGAGGAAGTTCAGGAGAGATCAAAATTCTATAATACTACATGGAGGGTTCCAAGGCTGTTCAGGATCTAAAAAAATACCCCTTTAAACAATGACGTTGATTTATTAAAGGCAAATAGAATGTTCAGAAGGTAATTTCCCTAGAGCTTAGTGAATGCGGTGAAATTTTTCTTTACAAAGAATACCCAATAACATGCAGAGATACTAAAAACCAGCATTTTTGCTTTGCTTGAGACTCAAAGAGGATCTGTAGAGGTTGGAATGTAGGATGTGACAACCCGTTATATAACGTGCTTCCCAGATGTGCATGATAACCAATCAGCTTCAAACTTCAGCTTGTTCACTAAAAGCGGAGTTCCACCCAGAAGTGCCTCAAAATTTCCCTCCTCTGCTGTCACATTTGGCACCTTTTGGAGGGGATGGGGGAACGGGTACCTGGTTTCTCCTCTTTGCATTTATCTGCAGCTCAAAGGGGGACTTTGATCTGCATACAAAATCAGTTAAACCTGAAGAGTAAAGTGTTTTTAACCCTTTACTTTACCCTGATCAGCCCTTTTCCCCTTCTCCCCTAAACTAATATTTTCATGCTAATTTGTTCTTCTTTCTCTTGTCATAACCATGAATATATTTTTTTTCCATGTTTATGTATTCATTTGTTAAAGTTTGTATTAAAAAAATAGCCTTAATTCTATTTGTAAATTAATTTTAAACTAACATGTGGTGAAGGGTAGTCACATACAGATGTAATACTAAAATGCAAAAGACCTGTGTTGGCAATGTTACTAACCAGTACAATGGTTGTAATGGCTGCTGGACCTCTGTGATCCGGCGGCTTGGCGTCTCTGGGTGGTGGGGCTCCTCCTTAACGCGTTTCATATAAACATATATCATCAGAAGGGGTGATGCCTGACCCCCCTGGACGTCTGGTGCTTCTATAAATATTATGGCGGATGGCGCGCGCTCGTTAGCAGGCGTCATCTTGCCGGGGGACATGACGGACTGCGCATGTGCGAAGTTGTGGGCACCATCTTGCCGAAGGTCAAGATGGACTGCGCAGGCGTGAAGCCACAAACTCCATGTTCTTGTAGTACACTGTAGGCGGATTGCGAGTGTGCAGATACCACCATGCTGATGAAGAAATACACTTTTAAGGGCAAAGGACTGAAGGTCCTGCCTGTGATGTGACAGGCAGTTACCTTTAGTGTAAATTGCCAATATTATAGGTCAAAAATGCTAAAGAACGGGAAGTAAAAAATGCTAATATGTAGCACATTCTCTCTACCATATTAAAAACTACAGTGTTCTGAAGTAAAGCACTAAGAGTATATATATGTAAGTCATTATTCTAATGACTCAGATAAGAGAATCATAAAATATGCTGACTGGGGTTTAACATGCAGCACAGGTAATGAAAAACAAATTCAGTTAAAAAAACATCAAACATAAAAGCATATATATATATATCCATACACACATAAAAATAAAAATGTATAATATCATGATTTACTATCCAAGGATATATACAGTATATGTATAAAATGCATATTAAACAACGTATTAAAAAATATAATTAAGAAAAAGAAAAATACCACATATGGGAAAGTGTCAAAATGTATACAAATGTGTAAGAATGATACTCAAGGATACAACTGTTAGCTGTTATCTATATAGCAGTTTATTTCGATGTCAATGTTGTGGCCTGCTGGAGTAAGGGTCCTCATTTCATAAATCTATCGTGTTTCCATTGTTATTGGACCATGTCAATCCCTGTGAACTTAAGAGTTGATGGGTCACAGTTATGATGATACCTAAAATGTTTGGATACAGAGTGCTCTCTAAACCCTCTTTTTAGATTATAGAAGTGTCCGCGCAGCCTACGGGTTGTAAGGCCAATATACTGCTTTCGGCAGGGGCATTCCAGAAGATAAACCACGTATTTGGTATTACATGTTATAAAATGCGTTATATCAAATGTTCTGCCTGTGACAGTGGATGTAAACTTATTAATTCGTTTTCTGGTTATTTCGGTCAGAACACATATTGGACATTTCTTGCAGGGAAAAAAACCTTTTATGTTTGTGAAATAACTCGATCTGAGCAGAGGTTCAATCACATTAGGTAAAATCTTTGTCCTAAAAGTGGGCGCTTTTCTAAAAACCACTTCCGGTTTATCTGGTAGCGCTTTAGCTAAAACTGGGTCCGCTCGTAAGATATTCCAATTTTTCTTGATAATCTTATTGATAGCTTTATACTGTATAGAAAAAGAGATAACTAGCGGACAAAACATAGTTTTCTTCTGTGTGGTTATATTGGACAGCATATCATCTCTATTCGTATCTGCTACATTGGTAATTTCGATATCAAGAGTCTTTTCCTCATAGCCCTTTTGGATAAATCTTTGTTTAAGTATATTAACTTTGGTGCGATATGACTCGATATCAGTACAGTTACATCTGATTCTCATAAACTGTCCCCTAGGCACGTTAGCCAACCAAGATGGATGGTGGCAACTGTCTATGGGGATGTAGCTATTCCTATCCGTTTGTTTAAAGAATGCTTCAGAAGTGAAGTGGCCGCCTTTATTAAATAGTTTAATATCCAGAAAATTGATATCGGTAGTGTTATACATATATGTGAGTTGTATATTTAGGTCATTATGGTTGAGCGTACCAAAAAAAGTAACTAAAGATGATTCTTCACCTTGCCATAATAGTAAAACATCATCAATGTAGCGTTTATAAAATAATAGCTCAGGCCAATCACGAGAGTATATGACGTCTTCCTCCCACCTGGTCATGAATAAATTAGCCAGGCTGGGAGCAAATTTGGCGCCCATTGCGACACCTCTTGTTTGTAAGTAAAAAGTATGATTATATCAAAAATAATTTTTCCTCATAGCAAAATCCAGAAGGTCTGGTATGACATTTTTATGCTCTAAAGATAGGTTATCTACCAGATCTAAATAATATTGGACAGCTGTCATCCTGTCATCATGGCCAGTATTGCTATACAGCGAGGCCACGTCCGCCATGACCAAAAAGGTTAAGCATTCTGGATTCCAACTAAGAGATTTAATTTCATTTAACACCTGTTTGGTATCCTTAATATAAGCAGGGGTGGAAAGCACGAGGGGTTGCAGATAGTGATCTATATACTCCCCAATGCGGGAGCACAAAGATCCGATGCCGCTGATTATGGGCCTCCCCGGTGGTTGAACCGGATTTTTATGTACTTTCGGTAAGCAGTACAAAATGGGCAGCCTAGGGGCTTTAGGGCAGAGATACTCCTTTTCTTTTCTGCTGATCACATTTTTCTTATATCCTTTTTCAATCAGATCCTTAAGAGAGCGTTTAAAAGTTATCAGAGTATTTCTGGGTAGGATAGTGTAGGTATCTTCTAAAATTTTCTGGACTTCGGCCATATAATCTTTTTTGTCCAGAACCACTACACCTCCTCCTTTATCGGCTGGCCTGATGACTAGATCTTTATTTTTAAGCAAAGAATTCAATCCAATTGCAATAACTCTGGGGTTGTTTGGTCGTTTTACTTTGATGGCTTCTATGTCTTTGAGTACCAGATCTATAAAAAAATTAAAATATGTCTGTGTTTGAGGAGGGGGATTAAACAACGAGGCATTTCTAAGATTGGAATGCGTGTCATTGGTTATGCCAGTGTTCCTTCAACCAGGTTTACTCAGGAAATATTTCTTGATTGCTAATTTCCTGGCAAATCTGTGGACATCCACATATGTCTGGAATTTATTAGCTTTAGGTGCATATTTAAGTCCTCTATCAAGGACTTGCAACTCTTGTTGTGATAATGGAGCTTTATTAAGATTAAAAATGCCCTTCCCAGTCAGACCCTCGTCTTTTTTGGGTCTATTGACCCTTTTCCCTCCTCTTGTTCCTCTATTCTTACACTTCTTTTCCGTGTGTGTCCTGTTCCTAAAAAATGGGACTGTAGGTGTGATCCAGTTTGATAGTCTCTTGGTCTATGGTCAGG